>NC_041390.1:442119211-442137291 GCF_002162155.2 Triticum dicoccoides | reverse complement strand
CAGGTGGCTGGCCCACATGTCAATGACCCAAAGGCAGTTGCCTTTAAGGCACCGAAGCAGCGTCCACCCCGACACGACCCTGGTCTGCCTGGTGCGCCTACATTTGAGAATGCAAACGAATCTTCTTTCATTTGCAAACGAATCTGTATGTATTACCGTGCCCGTGTTTTCCTTGCAATAATTAGTCATTCGAAACAAGATACTCCATCTGTTCACTTTTGTAAGTCGTTTCAGACAACTTAAAATGAACTGTTTTGCACATTGTCTGAAATGTCTTCAAGGTCTTATAAAAGTGAACAGAGGGAGTACTATAAATTAATTAATGAGGAGTTATTTGAAAAAATCGAAACGGTACCCACGCTAACGTGGATTAGAGTGCGTGTCACATAATTAGTTATTTGAATTAGAGTGTGTGTCACGTAGTTAGTTATTTGAATTAGAGTGTGTGTCACGTAGCGATCTCCAATTCTAACGTGGATTTCGCATTTCACTGTATCCATGCTACTTTTTTAATACAAATTCATATGTATATGATGAACACCATGGTAGTGAGAAAACTTTTGGATGGATTCAAACATATGACCTACAAAATAGCACAACAAACTGAGTCAATGTCAACTTTTTGAAACTTAGTATGGCACGAATTTGAAATAATTACCCGTATGCCTGGTCCTCGGTTCAAATCTTATAATGTACACGAAATTGAAACATCGATATTAAGTCTCGTACTATGTACATTCAAATGTTGTTTTTAGCCCCCCCACACAAATGCTACATACTTCCTGTATCGGTCAATCTTCCTCTCCTAACCACCTTAGGAAGCTATCGGTTTCCAACACACGTTCATTCTTTCTCTCCATGTTTCGATCTCTAAGTCTCTCAACTACACAACCCCTTTTTCCACTATGTTACCAAATGTATTTACCTCACACACCCGCCATTACACCCCATGCCGAGCTCTCTCTCTCCCCCTCTCCCTCTCACCCTCTCACGCTAAATACATGCATTGCCTATCTAGCCCCCCAACCTCTCATGCGCACGCACGCACGTTGTATATCTAGGTCACTCCCTCGAGACTGTCTCACTCTTTCTTCCGCACGGCGGGCCACACTCGCTCAATCTCGCTCTCTTTATCTAAGTCTTGTTTAACCTCGTTTTCTTTCACACACAAATGATATGTCTCCCTGTTCGGGCCTCGATCGACACACTCTATACTCTCTCACGCAGATTGTCTATCTAGGTCAGTCCATCCAAGCCGCCGCCACTCTTTCGACCTCATGGTGGGCCATGCTCACTCAATCTCTCTCTCTCTCCGTATGTCTCGATTGACCTCGCTCTTTCTCGGACAAAAACGATATATCACCATGTTTGAGCCCAATTCGACCTACTCACATTGTATACGCTCTCACGCACATAGTCTATCTAGGTCACTCTCTCCAACCCGTCTCACTCTTTCAATCGCACAGCGACCCTATGTGATCGGTTGACCTTGCTTCCTCCCACGCACAAAATATATCTACACGTCTGTGACTGGATCATGTCTCAAGCTCTATCTTACAGCCCTCACCCTTGCCAAAAAGCTCAATCGGACAATATCTCTCCAGAGCATATATATTTGTTCAATGAATGTCGGACCACACTCACTTTGTCTCTCTATCTATATGTCTCTCGATTGACCTCACTTTCTCACACCGTATCTTCCACGCGTTGAAGCTACTACCTCCCCATCCCTCGCAAAGCCGGAGCTATTTACGTTGCGAGGGGCACTCCAACCTTGGATTAGTTTGTGTAGGCATTTATTCCGGTCGGTTTAGATTATATTTTCGTAGCATTCGGCCCACAACTACTCCAAACACCGTTGCAACCCACGCAACTCCCCTAGTTGATTTCCCTCTAGCTCAGTCATCGCTCTCTCGCACGTCCTTTCTCGCCTTCAACGTTGCACCATGGTATTATTGAAAAAACTATGTTGTTCTCTTTAATTATTATAAATAAGCTACAAAACTACACACCGATAGTCCACTTGGAATGGAACAAATTTCAACCCACAAATTAAAGTGCTACAAACTACACACCGAGGGGCCCACATGTCATGAAACAAATTTGGACCCATATACAAATTAAAAAATAAAGGACAAGGATCGAACATGCGACCGGGCCTTCAAGCTGCACGTCAATAGGCAACATACGTAGAATAGCAATGTTTGTTGTACCCCCTTTGTTCACATAATGTTTTTATATTACCACAACCTAATTAATGGATAACATGTAATATTATTTTTAGTACTATTCGCCTTCACTTACTGGTGGGTTCCATGTGTGCTCTCTCTCTCCTCCCCTTCTGCGTTTAGACGCACGGGCAAACAGGAAGAACTCGCGGGCGATGTTGGCGTTGACCATATCTGGACGCGTTCACAAGTCATGGCACCAGTTTCACGTACTAGCAGCACTAGTCAGTGTGTACGTGCAATGCACGTTAATTTGGAAGTATATTAGGTGCATGCGGATATTAACTACTAGGATATTATTTGCGTGTTTTCATGTGATTAGCACTATTTTGGCATGAAATTAACTGCATGCTAAACGTGTTGAGCGCTCGACATTGAAGCAGTCTAGGTTGTTGGATGACAAGGAATACATGTGGCTTGATGATGTTTTATATTTAATTTGATACGGCTCTAGTAGAACATTCAATCGATCAAACCATACATTTCGTTCAGTCTGACTCCGACTTTAAATTATACGACGATCGATATAAAATAAACAGAAATGATAAACATTCGGATTTTAAGCATGGCAATCCGAACGTTTTTATGGCAAATTTAGATTACGCGGCGGCGGCGGGGGCGTCTCGCGGTGGGAAGCGGCTCCTGTGCCGTGCTCTGTGTGTCGTCGGGCCACTGACCGACGGAGACGGCGGCGTCTTGCGCCATTGTTGGCGTACTCCTGGACATTGGCCTAGCTTCAAGGAAGGCCAAAATGTTCTGGACTTCGGAGTGAGTCAATTGGCGGGAGGAGGCGACTGGCGTTGGTGCAAGGAAGCGGTCAACGACGGCCATTCATGCCGCTGAGGGGGGCACTGGCACCCGCGCGGGGACAGGCGCTGTCAACGGCGCGATAGAGACATTCGTGTGCACGGGCACCGGCACGGGCACGCACGTCAGTGCACGCGCGGGCGCATGCGCTGGCAGGTGCACGGGCACCGGCACAGGTGTGCGCGTTAGTGCACGCGCAGGCGCATGCGCTGGCAGGTGCACGGGCGCGTGAAAGTCGGCGGGGACCTCGTGGAACCCCGTGGGATCAAGCTCGGCAACAATGTGCGGCTCCCAGCCCATCAATGCCACGGGGATGGGCGCTGGCGCAGTCGGGGCGACGGGAGCCGGAACGGGAGCGGGGACAGGCGCGGCGTCTTCCCGCAAGGCCAGTTCAAGCTCTTCCCAAAGCGCCTTATGTTCTTGAGACTCCACCTGGGTGTCTTCCTCAGGAAACTGGAACACTAAGGGCAGACCATCATGATGCGGCATGGCGTACGTTTAGGTCAGGCTAGTTGGAGGTAGATGACAGGAGAATCGGAGAGGAAGAGAGAGGATTGTAGCGATACCGGGTAGTGCAGCGTTGATTTTAAACTGCGGCGCCGGCGACATTAAAAGTGGGAGCAGTTGGGACAACGGTGGGAGGCGGAGCTTGGTCAAAGGGCTCGCCTCCCGATGAGCCTGCACAGCGGTCTGCTTGCACGCCTCCCTGACAGCCGGCGCAACGGTCTGCTCGCACGCCTCCCGTCGACTCAGACGCTTGCTCGAACGACACCTGCCGATGAGAAGCGGGGACTCGTGGCGGCACGTAAATGCCCACGGTTTCAATAGGGAAAGCGTTCGCCTTAACATGACAGGTCTTTGTTCCAAAATACCTTGGCTCTTCATTTGTGCAACTTGTCGTAAGCAGCTTGTCTCAAATTGAAGAAAAAACTTACGAAGTAATATTTGTGCCATATCACGTGACCATGCTTAGTTTCAAGAATTTATGTTCACTTTTGGATTTTCTGAAATTTAAGATCCAGGATTCGAAACAATATCATAACCTGCATCATGCAATAAATTTTCAAGCCGTACATCTGTCCTGTTGTATTTCTTAAGAAAGGATTTGGTCAAACATTTTGCTTAGTTAGACTTGAGACAAGTTATATATTCAAAGTAAAAGGATAATCCCTCAAGTACTAGGCACGAACAAACGGGCTCAATTCTGTGCCCATCCTGGTGTAGTAGTAGTAGTACTAGGCAATGCAGTTGACGGGTGACCTTGACGAGCGGCGACCGAGGGAATTGAACCGTGCTCGGCACGGTAGGTAACGTTGTCTAGTTACTAAAGCATACCTCCGTTGTTCATCGGTAGTCATTATGGACCAGGGACATGAGGGGAATTTCCTAGGGCTGGAATTCTGGCCGCCAGATATTTCGACTTGAAACACTGAGGCTCGACTGGTTGGGGTTGCCTAATGTGCGTACCACGCACGCCACCGAAGGACACGAGCCCAGTTTTTTTTAGGATCAACACGAGCCAAGGTCTGGCTGGTACGCCGTTGGGTCCTACCATTCGAGAATATGAAAGGAACCTTTTAAATTGCCGAACGAATCTATGTGTATTACAATACCCGTATTTTCCTTGCAAATACTAATCTCAACGTGGTAATTGATTTATGACGAGTTGTTGAATTAGAGTGAGTTTGTGATATAGTGATCTCAACGTGGATTTCACATTTCATGGTATCCCTAGTAAGTTTTCCAATGCAAATTCAAATTTAAAATATGAACAATATGGAGGTGAGAAAACTTTGTATGTATCAAGCATATGACCACACACACACACACACAGAGAGACACACACGCACGAACACAACAACAATCCAATAAGTATAGTGCATCTATTTTTCCAAACCATGCATGTATGACACGAATTCAAAAATACTCCTTCTATTCCTAAATATTAGTCTTTTAGAGAGTTCAACAAGTGACTACATACGGAACAAAATGAGTGAATCTAGACTCTAAAATATGTCTATATACATCCGTATGTGCCAGTCCATTTGAAGCCTCTAAAAATACTAATATTTAGGAACGAAGGGAGTAAAATGTAGGACATCCATGGTCCTCAGTTCAATATTTAAAATGAACATGAAACTGAAACATGAATATTAAGTCTAGTACTACAGTACATGTAAATGTTGTGTTTAGGCGGAGCTATGATTGTCGGGGGTCAACCCCTCGACCTTAGATAAAATTGTGGAACTCTGTTTAGGGTTGTTTAGATTATATTTGTCCCCACCCTCCCAACCACCGATTGGTTGTGCACCCCCACCCCTCCTCCCCGGGAGAATATCATGTGCCCCCATACCTTAGATGCTATATGCCGATACGAGTTTCTTGGAGCTTGTTGATCTGAGATATAGCAGCTCACATGATGTGTCTTAATATTTTTATAGGAAACCTTGATGAGTTTGAGAATTGCACACAATTTGTACAAAAACTACTTAGATGCCCTTTGATCCCATATCCAACGACCTCGAAGCTCGTATTACCGTAGCATCTAAGATGAAGGACATCATATTCTCCTGTATGTAAGAATATCATGTGCTACCACACCTTAGATGCTTTGGTGATACAAGCTATTCAGAGGCATTGGATTTGTGACTCAACACCTCCTCGGTGGTTTGAATGGTTCTTTGCAGAAAAGCCCCAAAAGAGTTCGGCCACTGCTTACAAGCATAAAGACTGCTCAGATGCCATTGGATCTCAGATCAAACAACCTCCAAGCTCGTATCACCGTAGCATCCAAGCTGCGATAGCACCTTATGTTTTCTCGCACGGGAGAGTATGAGGTGCTCCCGCACCGTAGATTCTATGGTGATACGAGTTCACTGAGATCTAACGGCCCATAGTAGGAGGTTTGAATGTTTTTGCAATATATGGCTGATAGAGATTGGGAATGCGTAGAAAGTACAAGTACTAAGCATGTGCCATCTGATCATTGATCATACGACCTAGATGCTCATATCACCGTAGTGGGTAATTAAGCTACGGGGAGCACCTAATATGAGCACCGGGGAGCCATTGGATCGAAGATGCAGCGGCACACACGAGGCCTGAATGTTTTATTTGCAAAAAAACCTTTGGAGAGTTTGGAAATTGCGCATAATTACAAAGACTACTCCCAAGCCATTGGATCTCACTTCCAATGGCGTAAAAACTCGTATCACCATAGTATCTAAGCTGCGGGGTGGATGTGATATTCTATGCCGCTGTCATTTTTGTTCGTAAACTTGCAAAATACGTGTAACTCATGCCGTTACTTGTCTAACCGCGCAAAGTGTTTGTTCAAAAAAACCATCCTACACTAAAATATCGGAACAACACACGGGGGTCCCACTTGTGATTAATCAAATTTGGACCTAAAACTAACAAATCTGAAAGGCGAGATTCGAACTGGCAACCTGGACTACAAAGCGTAAGTCGATAGCCTGAAAAAACAAATGGTTGTTGGCTTTGTCCCATAACTTGATTTTATACAGTACTTGCGTTGAGTAGAGTAGAGGGAGTGCCTCGTCAACACGTGCATGACCGTTGTCTCACTTACTGGCGGGTCCTAGGTCTGCGATCTCAATCTCTCTTCTCTCCATCATCTAACCTTTGCACGGGCATACACAAAGAGCGGCGCTAGCTTTCCATGGTTTTATTACAACTAAAAAAAGCTGGGAAAATAGAAGAATCGCCTAGAACAAGAGACGTTGTGGCTGGTCGATACGGAGCTAACCACATCAATCCTCCGTGCCACGTTTGCATGATGAAGCTGTGTGGCTAGTGGGGTGTTTTCGACCGACTGGATGGGTCCCGAGGTCGAACCATAGGTACTATGTCTGATACAACATATTTTTACCCGCACATTTTTCCTCCGTGCCGAGACGTGGTACACCCTACCGCACGGTTTCGGGGTCCTCCCGGGTGGTGCACGCATATATTCTTCCTGACATGGGACGCCCTACCGCGCGTTTTCTGGGTCCTCCTCGGTCGTAGCGCTGAAGCAAGTAAATGAGTCGTCAAATCATGAAAGACCACCTTTCCTGCCGAGTACATCAGTGAAGCTCGGTGGCTAGCTAGTTGGGCTAGTTCGACCGATTAGCTAGGCCGCCACCACATTTGTTTTTTCACCCCTTTTTTTATCTACTTGCCAGCAGGTAAATTTAAATATGCACTGCGGCGTTGCTCTGGTGTTTGCGTGCGGCAGGATTTTTAATTTTTTGATTGATGGGAGCAGGCGCGGCAGCAATTAGTCACGATGACTCCGCCTGTAAAATCCCACTGCTCCCTGATGTGAGAAGTCGTCGACTGGTGTTTTACCATGGTGAAAACCAAAAGATTCCCCGCTCCCTACGCCTTCCCGTAGATTGCATTGCCTTTGCTTCCTCTCCCCATTGCTTCTACCTGGTGCCATGGCGGCACAGCAGATCATGGAGTCCGAGGTGAGGCGCCTGACACAGGAGCTCCATGCCAAGGATGCAGAGCTCAGGGCCAAGGACGTGGAGCTCCATGAGCTCAAGGAGGAGAGGAGTGCCGTGCTCCTCCATTATGTGTGGGAGTTCATGGAGCTTCAAAAGCGGCAGGCGTCCACCACAAAGATGCTCGAGGCGTTGGTGACATTGCTGCAGAAAGCGGGAGATACGATAGGTCGTCAGGGGAGCCGGCTGGAGCGCGAGCGGGCCGATCGTGACGAGGTCCATGATCACCTCAGCCACTTGGTGAACCAAGTTGCCACGCACGTGTTGCGGCTACGCGATGCCTACCGTCGTGTCAGCGCGACGATGCCGGCCGTCGGGCTAAACCCGTTCGACCACCGGGTCGACTTCAACGAGCTGCGGCTTCCTGACCTGGTCTCCTTCTTCACCTATATCTTCGAGGAGCTGAGCCGTCTCCACGCGATGGTGGGGGCTGTGCTGGACAAGGACGGGTTGCGGGCTGCCATCGCCATTGCCGGGCGAATCCTTTCAGGGCTCCGTCACCGGAATCCATTCGTGCCATTGGATGCTGTCTTTGACGAGCTGGCTCCCGTCGACCGGGAGCGGGCTCTGCGGGCGGTTGCACCCTGCATCACCAACGTCGTGCGCCTCGAGAAGCAGAGGGACTTCGGTGGTGTTTAGGCGCCCTCTGCATGGGCATGTCCATGTCTCGGCGCAACATGACCGTTGGATCAAACTCAAACGATGCAGATCAGTCACTGTAGCACAAAGCATGTGGGTGTGTTTGGTTGCATTCTCATCTCAATATAGTTGTTTCCTCTTCGTGTATTTTTGTCAACCTACTAGTGTGGACTCATGCACCCTTCATGCACTCTGCCAAACACCCAAAAGTGGGCCGAGAAGGGAACTTTTGCTCCCATCCCGTGCACCCTTCATACACCCTGCCTAACGCTATTCATGCTTCATATGGTTCATGTTTCGTGGAGTACTATAGCACCGTACTCTCTGTGCGTTTTGGACCTAGTTCTGTTAACATTGATCTCACCATTCATTCTCGACCGGACAGTCGAAAAAGCGGTACTATGTTACATATAGTAGTAGTTGACATGCGCACAACATCATTTGTTATCGTCATATCTTACTACACTAGCAACAAGATTTTGTAGTACTCCCTCCGGTCCTTTTTAGTTCGCATATAAGGTTTTTCTGAAGTCAAACTCGTAAACTTTGACCGAATTTATAGAGAAACATACCAACATTCAGAATGTGAAAATCAACAACATTAGATGCGTCATGCCTTTAGTTTTCATATTGTATAAATTTAGCATTGTAGATATTAATATTTTTCCATATAAATATGGTCAAACTTTATGAAGCTTGACTTCAGACAATTCTTATACGCGGAGTAAAAAGAACCGGAGGGAGTACTGACGTATGAACCACTGCACATGCCTAGTAGTAGGAGCAATGTGTATGTTCAAGTGGATGCCGTGTTTTGCACTCCTCCGTCGTAAGAGTGGAAATGCTTGCTGTAATCATTTTTTTCTTCAGAAAAACAGTGGACACGCTCTACCGTGCGGATCCTCCTCCAGCCATGCACTAAATTACCGACTTTCGCCGACGTGTGGGACAGCCAGCACCTGGGTCCACCAGCCATGCACTAAATTACTCCGTAGTAGAGTGACGGTAGACTACCCCGATCAAACCGCCGCAGTAATGCCCAATGAGCCGTCAAATCACAAAACCCCCTCTTTTCCAGCAGTAAGTTGGATGGACGAAGCAACCATCCCTTCACTCTTCTCTCCCAGCTTCCTCTCTTGAAGAAAACCCCCACTCGCTTCGCTTCTCCCTCATCTCTTTCCTCCTTTCACTCTTCTCTCTCAGCTTCCTCTCTTGGATGCATGCCGGAGCACCGGCCAACGTGATGTCTATGGCTCTGGCCCAAACCGTCGAGGCTCATGGTACGAAGAAGCGCAAGCACCCCGCCGAGACTACCGTAGACAAGCTCAAAGCCATCGCACTGTCCAAGCCCCCCTCTCTGGGATCCCTCATTAAGCAAGTCCAGGTAACGTCTCTTGTTGATGATCTTTTTCTCGATCTTGATCGTGTTTTTTCATCTAACACGCAGTACTAGTACTGGTAGTACAACTTTCTGGGTGATCTTGCATGTGATTTTAGTGTGCCAAATGACGGTTCTAAATTCCTCTTTTGACCAAAACATGCGAGAGGTTGACACTGATTTCTTATAGATTACTTTCAAGTACTCCCTCTGTCCCAAATTTCTTGTCTTAGATTTGTCTAGATACAGATGTATCTAATACTAAAATGTGACTTGATACATCCGTATCTAGACAAATCTAAGACAAGAATTTTGGGACGGAGGGAGTACTTTATGAACATCAATGCTACCTTTTAAGAGGGTATATTTGCCTCAGTAACTTGTGTTATGGATATTGCATGTAATCCCTCTGCTCTCATGCCTTTGAAGACATGTTCTAGTGTCTTTGTTCACTCATTTCTGTGCGTATATGTAGTCATATATGGAGTATAATATCGAAAATCATCTTATATTTCTGAACAGAGGCAGTAATAAAATATGGTTTCTGTTTGAATTAGAACCAGGTCCGTGGTGGAGATGAAGTTCTCCAAGTCATGCCGTGTGAACTGGAAGACCTGATGATGAGTTCTACTGCTGAACTATCCAGCTGCTGTGTCCTTGTTGCCACGTGTCCTGAACTAGTGTTTTCTAGTAGCATTGTTGTCAGGCGTGTTCTCGAGGCTGTACTTGACCACAACAATTTCCTGGCTGTGCCTTTGTTTAAGGGTGTGGTTCTTGTAAAGCCCCAACAAATCTGATGCGGCCTGTCTTCATCATCATGTTTATGAGTGGAAAGACCACTCTGTTAGGTTCTCCAAGGTTGACAAGATGGTGATGGTGCATGTAGACCTCTCACACGAAGTCCATGGCCTAGTCAATTATGCGGGGTTCATCCCGTAGGTTGGTGTCAAGAAATAGTTTGCAGAGTTTAGTTAGTGCAACTTTGCTTGTCTGTAGTAAGTACTATTGTTTAGTACTTGATTTATGTTTGTGAACCCTGTATTGTTTATTAGTACTGCCGCTTTTGGTGTGGTCAGTCTTGAGAACGATCTATGTTAATGTCTGTCCACTCAATTCAGTCTCTATATTTTGAAGTATCCAGATCATATTTTTTGTGAGGACGGTTTATCAATTATGGTTACACTCCAATCTGTATGCATTGCAGGGTTTATCGCACCCACCAGGATTTCTAGTCCCATGGATGTTCAGTCCATACGATTTGTCACGACCTTTGGACTATCCTGCTTGTGGGAGTAGGCAGGGCCCCTACATGCCACGCGTAGTTGGACGATCAATCTTCTATTTAGTACTTCAACATAGTGATTTCCTGGTAAGGATTCACTCGTGTCACATCAAGTAAATCTTATTGATTTACTGTCTAAATCTTATTGATTTAATGTCATGTTTTCTTTCTTTTCCTGCAACTTTACGATGCAGGTTTTGCCATGTGACATTCATCACAGAATAAACCATTTGGTTTGCTCTACGATGGCTATTTTTGCAGGTTTCACTTCTTATGTCATGTCAGTAACGAAGGCACTGTCCATCACTTATATTACTGGAAAAAATTGGATCAGTCTGTTGTCTGAGTACAAGCTGAATCCCTATGATGAACTGCAGTTTGGTTTAACAAAAACACCACAATTAGTCCTTCTTGCGTTTAAAAGAAATGAAGAAAAAAAACTGGATCACGGTCACGGATCCTAGTCAAGTTAGAAAGCTGATCATAGCAGACCAGACACGATCGTCGCTGTCTCGCACAGATCGAGCACCGGCAGTTGCTCTAGCACTGACAGCAGCAACAGCTCAGTCTGATCCAGCTGAGGATTGGGCACCGACCGCATCAGCGGATCAGTCTGATCTACTGGAGGATCGGGCATCGACACCGGCACCTGCTCCGACACCGGCACCAGCTCTACAAGGAGCACCATCTTCGGCAGCAACAGCGGCTTCGACACCTGCACCAACACTTGCACTTGCATCTGCTCCGGCCCGTGCAGTTGCATCGGCAACAGACTGGGCTGCAGTTCACACTTCATATACCAAAGTCCTTACAAAAACCAACATGTCCACCTTCTTGGTAAGCATTGGCCGCCCAAGTGCTTCGTTCTTTTTTCTTTCCATGTTGTTTCACATGATTCACTGTGTTGATCTAACTGTTTGGGTATGTCTTCTTGTTTGCAAACAGATAATTCCTAGAGCAACGAGGGAGTCGTTCAACAATCCGGGCGACCGCGGCCAAGTTTCTCTTACCATGTGCAGCCTTGGTGTGAATGAACCTGCTCAATATACTGTAAGTACAAAGGATGGTCGCATGATGATTGATGCTAAAGGATGGTCAAGGTTCAAATCTAAATCATATCTTGCGGTAGGGGATGATGTCAAAATTGAACTTTCTCGGCAAGGAGAGCTGGTCCAAAGCAACTTTGAAATTCTTCAGTAGGAGCACGCAACTGCCGAACTGATCTATCCTCCGAGAGATTTTGATGTAATAATCTGGCATGGTGAAACAAGTGTCCTGTGTGTATAAGTAGTACGATAGTATTATTTATCACATGGTATATCATTGGTAGAACTGCAACTCTGATTGCTGGTTAGGAACTGTCGTTCGATTTCGTTCCAACAGCTGCCGTGCTTTATTCAATTTTGTGTATTCGCCTTGTGACAACATCTAAAACCAGCGTCGTACCGATTGCTTGCAATATGAAAAGCGCTGAGGTAGAACAATGGGCCCCCAAACATGCAGGGTTGGCCTGCGGCCCAAAGTCCAGAACCGTGAGCCTATCTGAGTATTATATTCTCAGCTGAACCCCCATAAAAAAAGCTGAACCCCCATAATGCCCATGCGTTGCAGAGGGAGTATATTTCTCGGCAAGGTGAGCCTGTGATATAAAAGATTTGTATATTTCTTTATAGAGGGAGTATCTCTCTGTCAAAAATATATTTATGTGTAACTAGTTACTCCTGTCTTTCTACTTCCTTTAGCTGATATGTGGGGCAACCGGCAACGGGGTCCACCTGCCATATGCACAAATTAGAGTGCACAACTTCACGGTAGACACACCCCGGTCGTAGTGCGGCAGTAATGCCCAATGAGCCGTCAAATCACAACCCCCCCTTTCCAGCTTTAGTAGTAAGCTGGACGGACGAAGCGACAATATTTCACTGGGCCTGAATCCCCTTCTCCCTCGTCTGCTTGTTCAGAGAAAACCCCCTCTCAACAATTGCATAGGGTTTTCTCATGGAGAACTAGGTACGAATTCTTCATCCATCCCCGATAAATCCAAGTCCCTTGGTCGCAGGTAATCCTAGGATGGCAGCCGCCGCCGTTGATGCATTTTTCTTCCTACTGAATCTAGTGTGTTTCATTTGCAGTGCCCAAAGTGCGAGTACCCTACAGGTTTCTGCGCCCTCGGCGAGATGCCACACTTGTTCCTTCTCATCCTAACACAACATTTTGAAACGCGCACAATATGTTCCTAGAATCCTCTTTTCTATCCGGGAGGGTGGTTTTTTTTGAACATGTTGTGTTCTCATATTATTTTTCCCGTAGTGTATTATTTGCTCTGCCAGAAGACGTGTACTCAAGATGCTCGGCCTTGCCATAACTGAATACACTAGTTTAATGGTCACAATGAAGACAAGCCATGGATATAAGTTCTGAGTTGGGTTCATGAACCAAGAAGATCGCTGCTTTTTTTATGGCCGAACTTGGATGAAATTTCTCAAGTGTTACAGACTGAAAGTTGGCGCATGATTGTTGATGCAAATAGCAGAACCTGGTCTCATCTTCACTGCGATCTTCCACCCCGACGTCATTCCAATTGTTCATCCATGTTAGTTTTGTATCTAGTTCTTGCTTGTTGCCTCGATTACTTCTTAATCCACCTATTCTGTCTAACTAATCACAATTTAACTCTAGAAGTAGCAATGAATCTCTCACGAAGATGCTACTTCTAACTAATATTTTCTTATAATTGGTGGCACGTGTAGGTTTTTTCAGAGTTAAGCAGTCTGCTCATTTGTTACTCTGTAATAACTCGGCTGTTACTAATGGCACTAAAGTTGACTGGATCGACATCCACAAGTTCCTACACTTTATTGATCGTCTTGAGGTCCTTGTGGGGCGTTTCAATGGTGGAAGGCCACGTGGGATATGTGTGTCACTCCTGCACTCGTTGAACAGGTCCAACTGTGTCGAGAAACTTATGGTATGAACTATTTTCTGTTATATATGTTGTTCATAAACTATTGCTTATACACAGTTTTACAGCTATGATTATCTTGAAATAGGAATTGCCGAGTTCTATTGTTCCTATACAGATGCCTGACCATGGTCGGGTCAGACTTGCGCTTGGTCACAACATGATGTTTATGTTGACCTACTCAATTCCCCTTGGAGGTGAAAAGATACTTATTCATGGGTGGTCTCAAATAATGAAGGCCCGTCCATCTTGGAGAATAGGACAGAAGATTATGTTCATGCTTTTCCATGGCTCTAAAGCGAATATCCTGTTTATTGACGACGTTGCGAGATGAAGCCGCTTTCAGAAGGTTGTGGATGCGCGGGGTGGTGCCTGGGCCTTGTCCTGGGGCTTGGCGGCCTCACCCTTGGTTAACTGTAGGCAAAGTAGCACTGTTCGAGGCGTGCTTTATACGGTTGAACCTGTATGAGTACTCATACTGCTTTCAGCTTTGGTTGTTAAGTGCCCCTGCTAGTTTCAGTTAAGGTTGTTAAGTACTCCTGTTGCTTTTACAGTCTGTCGTGTTTCTTTAGTCCTATCTTCCTCCAGCCGCCAAAACCAAA
Organism: Triticum dicoccoides; assembly: GCF_002162155.2. NCBI lineage: Eukaryota > Viridiplantae > Streptophyta > Magnoliopsida > Poales > Poaceae > Triticum > Triticum dicoccoides. The sequence continues at coordinate 442,122,882 of NC_041390.1, read as the reverse complement.
CCAGCGCCGGCGGGGCCGCCTGCTTCCGCCTCCCATGTCTGGCTGCGCCTCAGCGCACACATCGCCGCCCCACCGTCTCCTAAATCGTTAACGCCGACGTCCTCCGCGCTCTTTGGTGCCCTCGCCGCGGCGCCGCCCTCTCGCGTTGTCAACATGGTCAAAAAACAATAGGAATCGACAGAAGTACGTGGAGAGGATGACAGTAGGGGCCCACCACGTCAGCGTATAGAAAAATAAAATGCTTCCTCCTAGTGTTTTCCTGATATCTGGGACCCACGACATTGTGAGCGTATATAGTCAATAGACAAGAGAACAACACAAGATCGGTTGACACCTGGGACGTAGCTACTCGAGCAGTATTTTTTTGTTTGTTATTGTTGAGACGGAGCAAGGTTTGAACTGGGCTGTGGCCCGTCTAGCCCAGGCTTATATTTTATGTTCACCATGTGACCAGCCCAACTATTTTTTCTTTGTGAAAATGAGCCCAGTTTATTTTTTCTGAAGAATACCCAATCCAGGCCTACTTATTTTTCTACGCCTTGATGGGCTGCAACTCTTTCAAGACGCCTGCTAATCTTGAAAGTAATATGAAATGGGTTGTAAATATAAAAACAGATGACAAATTGGCAATTACTTTATAATTTCTGATTTTTTTCACATTTTTAGATTCCTATTTCACTGGGCATTAACCTAATTTAAATATATCTTCAAAGTACTTTAAATCTGGCTCGACATTTTGGTACTAAAAATAGTTTGGAACCCACAGAAATATGCGAAATTGGCCCTGGCCAACCAAAAAAAAACGGCTGCAATAAATTGCATAAGAAGTTGCCATGAGCTATATATAAATTATTAAAAAAAGAGGGAGTGGTCTGACTTCTGGGCCTGTTTAGTTGACGCATATGCACGATTTTTTTAGTTATTATATACGTCAACAAACGATTCTAGCAGACGTAACCGTTGGATGTCAATCCAACTGCCGTCGTGTTTCTTCAATCTCTGATCTTCTTGCTCTAGCCGCCAAAGCAACGCCGGCGAGACTGCCTACTCCCGCCTCCCGTGGCCGGCTGTGCTGCCGCACAGGCCTCAGCACCCCCTACTACTCCCACGGCTGGCCAGGGCATCCCTCTACTCACCCACACCCCCTGTTATTCTGCGGCGACGACAGCCTCACACCGCAGCCGAACCGGTGAACCCTCGTACTCCTCTCCATGCGGGCTTCCACTGCCGCGTCTTCCCCGGCTCCGCGTCGTCCCCTTCCTTGGCCTCGCCATTGTCCACTGCTGTGGTGCTCTTGGCGCGGCGTGGTCAATGTGGTCAACGACCGACTTCCATCGGAAGAGTACTGTACGTGGAGAGGCTGGCAGCTGGGTCCACGGCAGCCGCAAGGAAGTGCCTCCTTATTACGCGGAAAATAATTATTCCTCCACCTGATAGCAGGGACCCACCGGACGGGCCACCAGTATTTTGCGAAAAAAACGTTTCCCCCTGACAGCTGGGACCCATAGGACGGGCCATCGTATTTCGTGAAAAGAACGATCCCCCCGCTGTCAGCTCGGACCCACCGGAAGTGCCTCCTTATTACGCACAAAAAAATGAATACCCCACTGCTAGCTGGGACCCACCTTGGTGGGAGGCTGACTTGTGGGCCTACTAAGTTGACTGGGACGGATGCCTTTGTCAACTTTAGTCAATATATGAACGATTCTAGCTTCAGTGACCGTACGATGTCCATCCAATGGCCGTAGTGCTTCTTCAACCTCTGGTCTTCTTGCTCCAGCCGCCCAAAGCAGCGCCGGTCGTGCCGCCTGCTCCTGCCGCCCGTGGCCGGCTGTGATGCCGCGGAGGCCTCACCACCCCTACTACTCCCACCGCTGGCCAGGCCATCCCTCTACGTACCCACACCCCCTGTTATTCTGCGATGACGACAGCCTCACACCGCAGCCGAACGAGTGAACCCTCATACTCCTTTATGCGTGGGCATCCACTGCCGCGTCTTCCCCGGCTCCGTGTCGTCCCCTTCCTAGGCCTTGCCGTCGTCCACCGCCCTGGTGCTCTCGGCACGGCGTGGTCAACATGGTCAAGGAATGGCTTCCATCGGACGTGGACTGTACATGGAGAGGCTGACAGCTGGGTCCACGGCCACAGCAAGGAAGTGCCTCCTTATTATGCGAAAAATAATTATTCCTCCACCTGACAGCGGGGACCCACCGGACGGCCCACCGTATTTCATGAAAAAACGTTTCCCCCTGATTGCTGGGACCCACCAGCTACATCTTCGGACGCAAGGAAGTGCGTCCGAAAAAAACATTTCGCCCCCCTGACTGTTGGGACCCACCAGCTACATCTTCGCACGCAAGGAAGTGCGTCCGAAAAAAACGATTCGCCCCTGACTGCTGGGACCCACCAGCTACATCTTCGCATGCAAGGAAGTGCGTCCGGGCAAAAAAAAACAAAACGATTCCCCCCTGACTGCTGGGACCCAGCAGCTACACGTTCGCACGCAAGGAAGTCCGTCCGGGCAAAAAAAATGATTCGCCCCCCTGACTGCTGGGACCCACCAGCTACATCTTCACAGGCAAGGAAGTGCCTGACAGTCGGGACCCACCTGGTCGAAGCGTACATAGCGTTGTCATTCTGGTCGTGAACGTGTACGTACATATATACTGTTTGATGTAGAGGCGCGCACGTGTCGTAGTAGAGGCGCGTACGTGTCATAGTAGAGGCGCACACATAGCATGTACACATACGTACATCGGCCAGGGTGCAAGAAAGAAAATACGGCCACGTATGTGTACATACGAGCGGGATCTCAAACGCCTACTTGCGCATACGTACGGCCAGGACTCGTGTACATGGCTGGGTCGGAACGGGGAAACATCGTCATCGTCGTCTTCTTGGGGAGGCAACGGAATGCGTCGTGTTGATGGGGAGGCAACGGAATGCGTCGTGTTCATTGCGAGGCAACGGAACGCGTGGGAGCCAACCGGCTGGGTCGGAACGGAATGTGTGGTTGTGTTCATCGGGAGGGCTTGGACGGAACAAGCGATGGAAACGAGGCATGGCGTACCGCAGAATGGAGGAAACGGCCTTGTGTTCAACCGGCCACGTCCGAAACAGGATCCTATTGATCGGGAGGGGCGTGGCATACCGCAAAATGGAGGAAACAGACCTCCTATGGTCGAAACGGGTGTCCTGTTGATCGGAAGGGGTGTGGCGTACCGCAAAACAGAGGAAACTGACTTGTGTTGGAGCGCTATGGTCGAAATGAGGGTCCTGTTCATCGGGAGGGGTGTGGCGTACCGCAAAACGGGACTCCACGGGATACTGTTCATCTCCACCGTCGACCTCCTCCAGCCTCCACGGGCTACTGTCGACCTCCTCTAGCCTCTACGGGCTCCTCTTCATCCAGCCTCCACCACGCGCTACTCCAGTGGCTACTGTTCAACCACCCCTCCACCGTCTACTATTCATCCAGCCCTCCACACCACGGGGTCCTGTTCAACCACCCCTCCACGGGCACCCCTCCACCGTCTACTGTTCATCCAGCCCTCCACACCACGGGGTCCTGTTCAACCACCCCTCCACGGGCTCCCCTCCACCGTCTACTGTTCATCCAGCCCTTCACCACACCATGGGGTCCTGTTCATCCAGAGGCAACGCCACCGCTC
>NC_041390.1:442109824-442118826 GCF_002162155.2 Triticum dicoccoides | reverse complement strand
CAACACTCACTGTTCATCTAATCGATTGGCTTCAGTTAGCAGCAGTAGCGAAGGAATCGCTCGATCGGGTTCAGTTAACAGCCATCGATCGATCGCTCGGGTTCAGTAACGCCTAGCCTGCAGTGCAATCGCTCGTGTTCAGTTAGAGCCCAATGCCTCGCTTGGGTTCAGTTAGAGCCAACGCCTCGCACACACACGCGTACGTGTACGCGAGAAACACGCATCGCTCGGCCCCCGACCTCCCACCGTAACCGGGAACTCCCTGAAATTTTCCTCCCCCTCACTTCTACCATGGTTTTTTCTGTCATGGATGGCCCAAAGAATGTCATGCAGCTGCGTCTCCGGCCCGCCCAGGACGAAAAGCCCATTTTCTGTCATGATTTTTTGTCATAGAAGTAGGAGCCCACCACATCTATGATGATACCGGGTTTTGTCACAATTATCGTCATAGAAGTGTCATATGTAAGACATAATTTTTTTCGTTCAGCCCAAAATGTCACGGATGTGTCTTTTTTTTGTAGTGCAAGTATGCCACGGCTAACTCCTCCATGAAGTCGGAGATCTGGATTGATGCATCCGGGAAGGTAATCCAGTCGACTTATCAAGCGCCGGCTGGTGACACCAACCAGCGTCAACAGCCGAACGACAACAAGCGCAAGGCCCAATAGTCGGCTTCCAACAGCCGGAAAGTGGCTACCGTCGAGGATCAATAGCCGGCCGGGCAACCCGGCCCCAAGCATCAGAAGGCCGGCAAGGGTGCCTGGCTGCCTACCTTCTCCTTCGAGCAGGTCCTTGATGCCCCGTGCAAGTTCCACAACGGTGCAAAGCCGTCCAACCACACCACCCGGTAGTGCAACTGGCTCGCCTGAATCGCCGAGGGTGAGGGCTTGCCGCCCCCACTAGCTGGCCCGGCGGCTCCGGCTCCCCAGCAACCGGTAGCCCGCTCAGTCGGCATGCTCCAAGATGAGTTCCTCAACGAGAACACCACCTACGTCGTCTTCACCAGTGAAGCTAACGACAAGCACAACCGACGTCAGCAACACCACGAGGTGAATGCTGTCGCTTCAGAGGTCCCCCAATTTATGCACTGGTCTAAGAGGCCCATCACCCAGAGCCGTGAGGACCATCCGGTAGTGATGCCTTCGTCGGGTGCTTATGCAATGGTGCTGGACTCCACCTTCTAAACGGAGAGGCGGGCTTGCCGCTTCTCCTGATCCTGATAGATGGTGGCAGCAGCATCAACATCCTCTACCGCGACACCATGGAGAAGCTGGGCATCAAAGAGAAGCAACTCCAGCCCAGCCGGAATGTGTTCCACGGCATTGTCCCCGGGCTTTCCTGCTCTCCAATCGGCAAGATCAAGATGGACGTCCTGTTCGGTGACAAGACCCACTTCCTGAAGGAAATATGCCCTAGAGGCAATAATAATGTTGTTATTTATATTTCCTTATATCATTATAAATGTTTATTATTCATGCTAGAATTGTATTAACCGGAAACTTAGTACATGTGTGAATACATAGACAAATAGAGTGTCACTAGTATGCCTCTACTTGACTAGCTCGTTAATCAAAGATGGTTAAGTTTCCTAGCCATAGACATGAGTTCTCATTTGATGAACGGGATCACATCATTAGAGAATGATGTGATTGACTTGACCCATCCGTTAGCTCAGCACTATGATCGTTTAGTTTATTGCAATTGCTTTCTTCATAACTTATACATGTTCCTATGACTATGAGATTATGCAACTCCCGAATACTGGAGGAACACTTAGTGTGCTATCAAACATCACAACGCAACTCGGTGATTATAAAGATGCTCTACAGGTGTGTCTGATGGTGTTTGTTGGGTTGGCATAGGTCAAGATTAGGATTTGTCACTCCGATTGTCGGAGTGGTATCTCTGGGCCCTCTCGGTGATGCACATCACTATAAGCCTTGCAAGCAATGTGACTAATGAGTTAGTTGTGGGATGATGCATTACAGAACGAGTAAAGAGACTTGCTGGTAACGAGATTAAACTAGGTACGATGATACCGGCGATCGAATCTCGGGCAAGTAACATACCGATGACAAAGGGAAGAACGTATGTTGTTATGCGGTTTGACCGATAAAGATCTTCGTAGAATATTTAGGAACCAACATGAGCATCTAGGTCCCGCTATTAGTTATTGATTGGAAGTGAGTCTCGGTCATGTCTACATAGTTCTCAAACCCATAGGGTCCGCACGCTTAACATTCAATGACGATCGGTATTTAAGTTTATGTGTTTTGATGTACCGAAGGTAGTTTGGAGTTCCGGATGAGATAAGGAGACGACGAGGAGTCTCGAAATGACCAAGACATAAATATTGATATATTGGAAGACTATATTCGGACACCGGAATGGTTCCGAGGTGTATCGGATATTTACTAGAGTAACCGAGGGTTACCGGAACCCCTCGGGGAGTCAATGGGCCTTCATGGGCCTTAGTGGAAGAGAGGAGGATGCGGCCAAGTGGTGGGGCGCGCCCCCCAAACCCAATCCAAATTGGGGAGGGGGGCCGGCCCCCCTTTCCTTTCTCTCCCTCTTCCCTTCCTTCCCGCTCCTAGTTGGAATAGGAAAGGGGGGAAACCTACTCCTAGTAGGAGTAGGAATCTCCCCTTGGGGCGCGCCCTAGGATTCCGGCCCTCCCTCTCCTCCACTCCTTTATATACAGGGGAGGGGGCACCCCATAGACACACAAGTTGATTCTTAGCCGTGTGCGGTGCCCCCTCCACATATTTTCACGTTGGTCATATTGTCGTAGGGCTTAGGCGAAGCCCTGCGTCAGTAACTTCATCATCATCGTCAACATGCCGTCGTGCTGACAAAACTCTCCCTCGACCTCAGTTGGATCTAGAAGTTCGAGCGACATCACCGAGCTTAACGTGACTAGATCGCGGAGGTGCCATGAGTTCGGTACTTGATCGGTTGGATCGCGAAGACGTTTGAGTACATCAACCGCGTTACTTAATGCTTCCGCTTTCGGTCTATGAGGGTACATGGACACACTCTCCCCTCTCATTGCTATGCTTCTCCTAGATAGATATTGCGTGATCGTAGGAATTTTTTTGAAATACTGCATTCCCCAACAGTGGCATCCAATCCAGGTCTATGCGCAGATGTTATATGCACGAGTAGAACACAAAAGGTTGTGGGCGATAATAGTCATACTGCTTACCAGCATGTCATACTTTGATTCAGCGGTATTGTTGGATGAAGCCGCCCAGACCGACATTACATGACCGCGTTCATGAGACAGGTTCTACCGCCGTGCTTCGCACACATGTGGCTAGTGGGTGTCTGTTTCTCCAGCTTTAGTTGAATTGAGTGTGACTATGCCCGGTCCTTGTTGAAGGTTAATACAACAAACGTGACGAAAAATCGTTGTGGTTTGATGCGTAGGTAAGAACGGTTCTTGCTAAGCCCGTAGCAGCCACGTAAAACCTGCAACAACAAAGTAGAGGACGTCTAACTTGTTTTTGCAGGGCATGCTGTGATGTGATATGGTCAAGACGCGATTATATAAATTGTAGTATGAGATGATCATGTTTTGTAACACAATTATCGGCAACTGGCAGGAGCCATATGGTTGTCGCTTTATTGTATGAAATGCAATATTCATGTAATTGTTTTACTTTATCACTAAGCTGTAGCGATATTCATAGTAGCAATAGCTGGCGAGACGACAACGATGTTTCGATGGAGATCAAGGTGTCAAGCCGGTGACGATGGTGATCATGACAGTGCTTTGGAGATGGAGATCAAAGGCACAAGATGATGATGGCCATATCATATCACTTATATTGATTGCATGTGATGTTTATCCTTTATGCATCTTATTTTGCTTAGTACGGCGGTAGCATTATAAGATGATCTCTCACTAAATCTCAAGGTATAAGTGTTCTCCCTGAGTATGCACCGTTGCGACAGTTCGTCGTGCCGAGACACCATGTGATGATCAGGTGTGATAAGTTCTACGTTCACATACAATGGGTGCAAGCCAGTTTTGCACACGCAGAATACTCGGGTTAAACTTGACGAGCCTAGCATATGCAGATATGACCTTGGAACACTGAGACCGAAAGGTCGTGCGTGAATCATATAGTAGATATGATCAACATAGTGATGTTGACCATTGAAAACTACTCCATCTCACATGATGATCAGACATGGTTTAGTTGATATGGATCACGTGATCACTTACATGATTAGAGGGATGTCTATCTAAGTGGGAGTTCTTAAGTAATATGATTAATTGAACTTTAATTTATCATGAACTTAGTACCTGATAGTATTTTGCATGTCTATGTTGTCGTAGATAAATGGCCCGTGCTGTTGTTCCGTTGAATTTTGATGCGTTCCTAGAGAAAGCTAAGTTGAAAGATGATGGTAGCAACTATACGGACTGGGTTCATAACTTGAGGATTATCCTTATTGCTGCACAGAAGAATTACATCCTGGAAGCAGCGCTGGGTGCCAAACCCGTTGCAGGAGCAATGCCAGATGTTATGAACGTCTGGCAGAGCAAAGCTGATGACTACTCGATAGTTCAGTGTGCCATGCTTTACGGCTTAGAACCGGGACTTCAACGATGTTTTGAACTTCATGGAGCATATGAGATGTTCCAGGAGTTGAAGTTAATATTTCAAGCAAATTCCCGGATTGAGAGATATGAAGTCTCCAATAAGTTCTACAGCTGTAAAATGGAGGAGAATAGTTCTGTCAGTGAGCATATACTCAGAATGTCTGGGTACCACAATCACTCGACTTAGCTAGGAGTGAATTTTCCAGTTGATAGTGTCACTGACAGAGTTCTTCAATCACTGCCACCAAGCTACAAAAGCTTCGTGATGAACTATAATATGCAAGGGATGGATAAGAAAATTCCTGAGCTCTTCGCAATGCTAAAGGCTGTGGAGGTAGAAATCAAGACGGACCATCAAGTGTTGATGGTCAACAAGACCACCAGTTTCAAGAAGAAGGGCAAAGGGAAGAAGGGGAATTGCAAGAAGAATGTCAAGCAAGTTGCTGCTCAAGTGAAGAAGCCAAAGTCTGGACCTAAGCCTGAGACTGAGTGCTTCTACTGCAAAGGGACTAGTCACTGGAAGCGGAACTGCCCCAAGTATTTGGCGGAAAAGAAGGATGGAAAAGTGAAAGGTATATTTGATATACATTTTATTGATGTGTACCTTACTAATGCTCGCAGTAGCGCCTGGGTATTTGATACTGGTTCTGTTGCTAATATTTGCAACTTGAAATAGGGGCTACGGATTAAGTGAAGATTGGCTAAGGACGAGGTGACGATGCGGGTGGGAAATGGTTCCAAAGTCGATGTGATCGCCGTCAACACACTACCTCTACATCTACCTTCGGGATTAGTTTTAGACCTGAATAATTGTTATTTGGTGCCAGTGTTAAGCTTGAACATTATATCTGGATCTTGTTTGATGCGAGATGGTTATTCATTTAAATCAGAGAATAATGGTTGTTCTATTTATATGAGTAATATCTTTTACGGTTATGCACCCTTGATGAGTGGTCTATTTTTACTAAATCTTGATAGTAGTGATACACATATTCATAGTATTGAAGCCAAAAGATATAAGTTTAATAATGATAGTGCAACTTATTTGTGGCACTGCCGTTTAGGTCATATTGGTGTAAAGCACATGAAGAAACTCCATACTGATGGGCTTTTGGAATCACTTGATGCTTGCGAACCATGCCTCATGGGCAAGATGACTAAAACTGCGTTCTCCGGAACAATGGAGCGAGCAACAAACTTGTTGGAAATAATACATACTGATGTATGCGGTCTGATGAGTGTTGATGCTCACGGCAGGTATCGTTATTTTCTGACCTTCACAGATGATTTGAGCAGATATGGGTATATCTACTTGATGAAACATAAGTCCAAAACATTTGACAAGTTCAAAGAATTTCAGGGTGAAGTGGAAAATCATTGTAACAAGAAAATAAAGTTTCTATGATCTGATTGTGGAGGAGAATATTTGAGTTACGAGTTTGGCCTTCATTTGAAACAATGCGGAATAGTTTCGCAACTCACGCCACCCAGAACACCATAGTGTAATGGTGTGTCCGAACATCGTAATCATACTTTATTAGATATGGTGCGATCTATGATGTCTCTTACTGATTTACCGCTATCGTTTTGGGGTTATGCTTTAGAGACAGCTGCATTCATGTTAAATAGGGCACCATCTAAATCCGTTGAGACGACACCTTATGAACTATGGTTTGGCAAGAAACCCAAGTTGTCATTTCTTAAAGTTCGGGGCTGCGATGCTTATGTGAAAAAGCTTCAACCTGATAAGCTCGAACCCAAATCAGAGAAATGTGTCTTCATAGGATACCCAAAGGAGACTGTTGGGCACACCTTCTATCACAGATCCGAAGGCAAGATATTCGTTGCTAAGAATGGATCCTTTCTAGAGAAGGAGTTTCTCTCGAAAGAAGTGAGTGGGAGGAAAGTAGAACTTGATAATGTAATTGTACCTGCTCCCTTATTGGAAAGTAGTTCATCACAGAAATCAGTTCCAGTGATTCCTACACCAATTAGTGAGGAAGCTAATGATGATAATCATGAAACTTCTGATCAAGTTACTACCGAACCTCGTAGGTGTACCAGAGTAAGATTCGCACTAGAGTGGTATGGAAATCCTGTTCTGGAAGTCATGTTACTTGACCATGATGAACCTACGAACTATGAGGAAGCGATGATGATCCCAGATTCCGCGAAATGGCTTGAGGCCATGAAATCTAAGATCGGATCCATGTATGAGAACAAAGTGTGGACTTTGGTTGACTTGCCTGATGATCAGCAGGCCATAGAGAATAAATGGATCTTCAAGAAGAAGAGTGACGCTGCCGGTAATGTTACTATCTACAAAGCTCGACTTGTTGCGAAAGGTTTTGACAAGTTCAAGGAGTTGACTACGATGAGACCTTCTCACTCATAGCTATGCTTAAGTCCGTCCGAATCATGTTAGCAATTGCCGCATTTTATGATTATGAAATTTGGCAAATGGATGTCAAAACTGTATTCCTTAATGGATATCTTAAAGAAGAGTTGTATATGATGCAACCAGAAGGTTTTGTCGATCCAAAAGGTGCTAACAAAGTGTGCAAGCTCCAGCGATCCATTTATGGACTGGTGCAAGCCTCTCGGAGTTGGAATATACGCTTTGATAGTGTGATCAAAGCATATGGTTTTATACAGACTTTTGGAGAAGCCTGTATTTACAAGAAAGTGAGTGGGAGCTCTGTAGCATTTCTGATATTATATGTAGATGACATATTGTTGATCGGAAATGATACTGAATTTCTGAATAGCATAAAAGGATACTTGAATAAGAATTTTTCAATGAAAGACCTCGGTGAAGATGCTTATATATTGGGCATCAAGATCTATAGAGATAGATCAAGACGCTTAATTGGACTTTCACAAAGCACATACCTTGATAAAGTTTTGAAGAAGTTCAAAATGGAACGAGAAAAGAAAGGGTTCTTGGCTGTGTTACAAGGTGTGAAGTTGAGTCAGACTCAATGCCCGACCACTTCAGAAGATAGAGTGTCGGTGTACAAAAATAGGGGCACATTTTTGTACCCCTTTACCTGTGCATGAGCAATCTGAGTCGCGCCCACGACCACACCAAGCAGAACAAGGGAGGTGAGCCAAGGTAAGACCGAAGCCCAAGACGATCAAAGCAACGCCTAGGCCAAGACCAGGAAGAGTAGAGGGACGAAGCAGGTTCCCCTGGCAAGACCCTTGCCGGGCGGCCTCAGCGGCCCCGGCAAGACCCTTGCCGGGATAGCTCGCCCCACACCAACAAAGCAAGCCACCCTTGAGCCCACGGCCCCCAGCGCCATCATTAGCGTGGGGCAGGGCTTGGAAATGCACCTCTGTGGTGGCATGCAGATCTTTGTGAAGACATATTCAAGATCATATGAGGATTAGAAGATGTCGAATCTCGGCAAGATCCTTGCCGAGGAGGGCCACCAGACCCCCGGCAAGATCCTTGCCGGGGACGAAAGCACGCCACGGCAAGACCCTTGCCGGGCCACCCGGCAAGGCCCTCGCCAAGGACGCCAGCGAGGCCAGCACCAAACCCACGCCGATCAAGCTTCCACCATCGTTCACATGCAGCTGCCAGCCCAACCAGCTGGGCAGGCACCTGCGTGGCAACATGGAGCTCCCAGGCCAACTCATCGAGCGCCTGTGTGGCGGCATGCATATCTTCATGGAGGCTCCGCCACCATGCCACCTCAGCTGCCTGACTGCCTACATGGCACCACACACCTCACTAGCCAGAGCGCGTGTCAAGACGAGGAGGAGCAGCGACGGACGGGATGGGCCTCACCCCCGTCCCCAATAAAGCAAGGGGACACCTAAGCTACACATTAAATGCATCTTGTCCTATAATACGAGCAATAAGCTCAGGGCACTGTACGCCTTTCCACCTCCCGTGTGTCACTATGGCAGCCCCTTTCAACTATAAAAGGAGGCCCATGGCATACTGGAGAAGGATTCGGCTCTTTCAAACCACGCGCTGATCACAGCTAGTTCGAGAGCTCAAGAACTCTTAGAAATACATCCACCAAAGTAGGACTAGGGTTTTATGCATCTTCGCGGCCCGAACCTGGGTAAACGATCCTTGTGCTGTCTACTAGCCCTGCTCTCCTCGCAACCCTACGCCCCGGCAACCGTAGTAGGGATTCTTGTGATCCCATAGGTGTCGTTCCACACCGACATCTTTGGCGCGTAGGGGGCACAATTGTGAGGATCTAGTCTAGTAGTTAGCCTAGCAGTTCTTCATCGCTTTCAGTTTCTGAGAAGAAGGCAGCTGGAGGAACGACGCCAGCTCGGCAACAGAAAAGCTAAGTCATTCAGAGCCTTGGGTTATTTCCTTTTACATTTAAGGTTATCGTCCTCGAGGATCTTGCCTATGTATGGG
>NC_041390.1:442097580-442109492 GCF_002162155.2 Triticum dicoccoides | reverse complement strand
AGCGGCCGCGTCGAGAGTGGCGGGGTAGCCTTCCACACCTGGCAATGCTCCTGACTCTGACTCGAGTCAAACTCGACAGTTTGGGCAGCCGCGCTAAGGGCGGTAAGGTGGTTTGCCCGGCAGCAAGCACACCCGGCAGGCCAATGGGGATCCGTCCCCACGCCGCCGCCCTGGGCTTACGCGCCGGCAAGCCTACCCAGTTACGTAGGGTGGACATACAAGGAAAAATCGAACAGGAAAATAACATGCATGATACTAAAAAGTGCTACAGAGTTATGTTACATCAAATTGTTGCTGCGGTTCTAACTAGAGATAGCAATTGTCTTGGTTGTGAACCTGCAGCGGCGATAAGAAAACGGGATGCCTAATCCCGGCGCTGGCCCTCCACCCTCTGAATTCCGCTGACTCGGCTGATGATGGGCTCGATGCGCTCCCTGAGCGGCGCAAGGTCGGTCCCCTCCGGCAAGCTCTCCAGCACGACGTCAAAGTCGAGGTCTGGGTACCAGTGCGCCACCTTGGTGAGAACCTTGGTCATGGCACCCTAGCAAAACCTTCGGGACTCGTCGGCCAGTGAGGCCGCCCCGGTTGGCGTGGAGCCGCTCCAGAGCGCCGACGACCTTCTCAAAGAACATGGTCAGGCTACAATTGGCGCTCACGCTCTGCTCCGGGACATACCTCACGTCCGGCATCCCCATGATGGCCAACTGTGCGGCGTCCTGGTTGGCGACGGTGGCGAGGCGATCGAGCCAACGGTTCTCGCCCGCCATGTGATCCGCGAAGTTGAGGCCCTCGTTCTTCTGCAACAGCTTCTCGGCCTCCAGCTCCTTGGCCAGGGTCCCCTCTCGGGTTGTGGCCTCCGACAGCACCTTCTCGAGACCCTCCAGCTTCAGCTTGAGGTCTTTGATGGAGTTGTTGGCCTCGGAGAGCTCCCCAGCCTTGCCGACGATCGCGCCCTGCGCCTCTGTCAGGGCACTGCTAAGCGTGTCCCTCTCCTGGGACAGCTTCAGGGCCTTCTCCTTCAACCCGTTGTGCTCCGCTTCCAACTCCTCCACCTTGCCGGCATGAACCTGGACCTGGGCATTGAGTGCTTCCTTGTGCCTCTGCTCCAGCTCACTAGTCCGCTGCAAGACAAGCTTCTCCACCGCTGCATCCTTGTCGCGAAGCATGGCGGCAAGCTTTCCCTCACGTGCAGCGAGGTCCTCGTCCTGGGAGTTCAGCGTGGCCTCGTGCTGGGTCTGAGAGGCTTCGGCCAAGTTCCTCGCCACCTCTTGAGCCTTCTCGACGTCGGCGAGCTTCATGGTGAGCTCCACGTCGCGCTTGGCCAGCTCGCCCTAGGCAGCCTTGAGCTCCTTGTGGGCCTCGCAGAATCAGTCCTGCGTCTCGGCAACACGCTCCTGGAGGTCCGCCTCCGCCCTCTCCACCACCGCTGTCCCGGACTTAGCCTTGTCCAGGCAGGTGCAGTGGAGCGCCTGGAGCTTCCGGAAGCTGGCGCCCATGGCGTGGAGGAGCTGCTCTTCCTACGAACCGTCGCCACCAACGATCAGCTCGTTGACGACTTCGAGCCCGGCAGCGGCAAGCACTTCGTCGTCGAACACCTCCCCCTCAACGGGTGTCCTGGTGCTCGACGCGCCTGGAAGGTGGACGAACAATTCATCGCTCACCCTCAAGTACTTGCCGGAGCCGAAAGTAGCAGAAGAGGAAGGCTGGTCACCAGCCACCTCCTCCTCCTATCCGAAAGGCCGCTTGCCGGCCTCCTCGGCAGCGGCCCCGCCGGCCTCTCCGGCAGGCCCATTGCCGGCCTCCTCAGTGGCAGCCTTGCCGGCCTCCCCGGCAGGCCCCTTGGTAGCGTCCTCGGCAGCGCCCTTGGCGGCCTCCTCGGCGGCGATCTTCTCGGCGTCTGTCTCGGCGGCCTTGGCGACGCCCTCGATAACGGCATCCACGTCCTCTAGATTCACCGAGGAGGAATCTGGACTCAGAAGAACAGGGTGAGGCAGGGCCAGGATGAAGAGCCAGAAAAAAATGAAGCAGGGACGAACGGCGAACGACTTACCTGTGCCAGTACCCAGCTGGGAAACGGAAGTCCCCTCCCCGCCAACATTTGGCGTCGAGGCAAAGCCGCCGGCGCCCAAGTTCTCCTCCTCCTCCTCCATGTGCGTGGGCTCGGTGCCTGGCGCCCTTGCCGGGGACACCCCTCGGGGTTGCATGGTCGATGGGTGCGGCATGTTGGGAGTAGCCCTCTGTGGCTCCTCCTGCTGCTGCTCTCCTCCTGCGTACCTGACCAGGTCAGCACCAAGGTGTCGTGCCCCTGACACATGTCGGTGGGAGAAGAGTGATGAACTTATGCTGGGGGCTCTGCCGGGGGCTGCTGTCCGGGCTGCTCAACACCACCAATGGCGCCCCCGAAGTACCAGCTGGGGGTTGGCCACCCGCCAAGACCTTGGCCCTCTTCACTCTCTGGGCCAGTGTCTCCACGTCCCTAGAAAGATGAAGACAAGTCAAGATGAGCAACACAGATTGAGGAGGCAGAGATAACAAAAAAGAACCAGATACTTACTCGTCGTCCGCCTCCTCCTCTGCTGTTTTCCTCTTCCTCCTTGGGCTGAGGGATCCATAGTCAAAAGTAACCTCTATATCAACATCCACCGGAGGAGGGGAGGGAGGTGGTGTCTGGACACTCCTGTACGAAGAAGGGGCGGCTGTCTTCTTCTTCACCGCGGCCTTCGCCGGCTTCTTTGTTGCCGCGGCCCTCATGTGGCGCCTGGACCCCTCCAAGGTCAGCTGTGGTTGTGCAGCCCTGCCGGGCCGGATCGGCTCGCCGGAACTGGCCCGCCGCAGGACTCGCCCTCTCCCCTTGGCCGGCGTCAGTCCTGCGGTCTCGACCTCCTCCTCTGACGACTCACCGGTCACGTCTTCAACCAGAGGAGCCTCGGTGCCGGCGCTGTTGGCTCCCCAGGCGGCCGCCGCCCACCGGGCGAGCTCCTCCTCCTCCGCGGCCGTCGCGGCCTTGTCCTCCACACCGCCGGTGCTGCCGGCGTCCTTGCCGAGATGTGCCTCCCTCGCCCTGGTGGCGATGTAGTCCAGCTCCGCCTGGGTGGTGTCCTGGACATGCAGTCGCTCGGCGTCGGCGTTGATGTACCCCTCATGCAGGGTGTCAAAGAACTACTGCACTTCGGTGTCCTTCGGCTCCTTCCAGCTCGGGTCGGGGCCATGCGTGTTGCAGTCCGGCATCATGGCAATGATCTCGGACCGACGCAAGTTGTTGCGCAATGGGACCACCCTCGTCCGCAACTTGAACATAGGCCCCTTGAGGACCTTGTCGGCCTTCGCGGTGGCCCTCGCGACCTTGCCGGTCCGCTCGACCTCGCCGTTGCAGCCCACGTCGAGCTGGAAGATCCGCTGGCAGAAATGGGCGTGTCCCATCATTGTGAAGTTGTGGTTGAGGCCGGGGCGGAGCCGCATGATGTCGGCGGGGTTCGTGAAGAGCCAGGCTGGCCTCCCCTTGTTATGCAGAGGAGCGATTCGGTGACGGATGAAGTCCGCCCCGATCATCTCAAGGGTGAGCCCGGCCTGGGTAAGCCGGAGAATCCTGGTAGTGGCAACCGTGAACTTTCTGTTGTTGGCGTCGACGTCGCTCCAATCGCTTCCACGAACCGGCGGCGCCCGACGAACTCTACAGAATGCCGGCGGGTCCTTCTCTTCGATCCAGCACCACCGGCCCCGCCATTCTTCCCACCTCTCCTTCATGGCGCCATCCGGGTACGCTCCCTTTGATTTTGGGATCCAGGCGATGCACCCCGAGATGGCACCTCCCGTCTGGATCCGAGGGAAGAAGTAATGGCGAAAGAGCGCCATGTTGGGGTGCACCCCAGCAAAGCCTTCGCAGAGGTGCGCGAAAAGGGCCATGCAAGCCACCGCATTCGGAGTAAAATCCAGGAGGCGAAAGCCAAAGGTGTGCACGATGTTGCTGAAGAAGTTGGAGAAGGGAGGACAGAGCCCCCAAGAAAAATAATCGACAAAGAAGGGGTACCGATTTGGGGCAGCCTCGGCGCAGTTGGTGGGGATGACATGCGTGGCCGGATGCCCCGAATTCTCCCCCCGTATTCCCTCCCCACAAGGGCATGAAGGAGTCCCGAAGCTCGAACACGTCGACCGTCAAGGGGAAGAAGGCAGACTGCGTTCGCTGCACCGCCAGCGCACTTTCCGGCGGCTCCGCGGCTCCGGCATCCTTAGCCACTCCCTTGCCCTTGGTGGATTTTTGCGCCATGACGGCTGGGGGAGGAGGGCAGGACGGAGGGCGGCGGAGGCACAACGGCGGCAAGCGGGGACGAAGCTTGGAGAAGAAGAGGGAAGCAGGCGGGGGTCTCTGAGATTGGGGTTGCGCGGAGGGTAAAAGGAACAGTGCGCCCGCGGTTACCCCTTTTTATGGGGAAGCCGCGGGGCGCGCTGCCCATTTACTGCGATGTGACGCATGCGTGTGGAAACCGCCCCACGCATGCCGCCCACGTCACGCACAACCCTCCACGCCGCGCCACGTGTGCGGGACATGGGAGACGGAGCGCGCGAAGAATCTTACCACGATAAAAACCGCCCCAGCTGCCCGCGCACCATTTTGGGCCTGGCCCAACAACGTGTCGCGCTTATGTGTGGCCCAGGCCCGGGGGCTCCTGTCGGTGTACAAAAATAGGGGCACATTTTCGTACCACTTTACCTGTGCACGGGTAGTCAGAGCCGCGCCCACGACCACACCAAGCAGAACAAGGGAGGTGAGCCAAGGTAAGACCGAAGCCCAAGACGATCAAAGCAACGCCAAGGCCAAGACCACGAAGAGCAGAGGGACGAAGCAGGTTCCCCCGGCAAGACCCTTGCCGGGCGGCCTCAGCGGCCCCGACAAGACCCTTGCCGGGACAGCTCGCCCCACACCAACAAAGCGAGCGACCCTTGAGTCCACGGCCCCCAGCGCCATCATTAGCATGGGGCCAGGGCTCGGAAAGGCACCTATGTGGTGGCATGCAGATCTTTGTGAAGACATATTCAAGATCAGATGAGGATTAGAAGACGATGAATCTCGGCAAGATCCTTGCCGAGCAGGGCCACCAGACCCCTAGCAAGATCCTTGTCGGGGACGACAACACGCCACGGCAAGACCCTTGCCGGGCCACCCGGCAAGGCCCTCGCCAAGGACGCCAGCAAGGCCACCGCCAAACCCGCGCCGATCAAGCTTCCACCACCATTCACATGCAGTTGCCAGCCCAACCAGCTGGGCAGGCACCTACGTGGCAACATGCAGCTCCTAGGCCAACTCATTGAGCGCCTGCGTGGTGGCATGCAGATCTTCATGGAGGCTTTGCCACCATGCCACCTCAGCTGCCTACATGGCGCCACGCACCTCACTAGCCAGGGCGCGTGTCAAGACGAGGAGGAGCGGCGACGGACGGGATGGGCCTCACCCCTGTCCCCAATAAAGCAAGGGGACGTCTAAGCTACGCATTAAATGCGTCTTGTCCTGTAATACGAGCGATAAGCTCAGGGCACTGTACGCCTTTCCACCTCCTGTGTGTCATTGTGGCAGCCCCTTTCAACTATAAAAGGAGGCCCATGGCATACTGGAGAAGGACTCGGCTCTTTCGAACCACGCGCTGACCACAGCTAGTTCGAGAGCTCAAGAACTCTCAGGAATACATCCACCAAAGTAGGACTTGGGTTTTACGCATCTTCGTGGCCCGAACATGGGTAAACGATCCTTGTACTGTCTACTAGACCTGCTCTCCTCGCAACCCTGCGCCCCGGCAACCGTAGTAGGGATTCTTTTAATCCCATAGGTGTCGTTCCACACCGACATAGAGAGAAAATGAAAGTCATTCCCTAGGCTTCAGCCATTGGTTCTATCATGTATGCAATGCTGTGTACCAGACCTGATGTGTGCCTTGCTATTAGTTAAGTAGGGAGGTACCAAAGTAATCCAGGAGTGGATCACTGGACATCGGTCAAGAACATCCTGAAATACGGGAAAAGGACTAAGGATATGTTTCTCGTTCATGGAGGTGACAAAGAGCTCGTCCTAAATGGTTACGTCAATGCAAGCTTTGACACTGTTCCGGATGACTCTAAGTCACAAACCGGATACGTATTTATATTAAATGGAGGAGCTGTAAGTTGGCGCAGTTCCAAGCAGAGCGTCGTGGCGGGATCTACGTGTGAAGCGGAGTACATAGCTGCTTTAGAAGCATCAAATGAAGGAGTCTGGATGAAGGAGTTCATATCCGATCTAGGTGTCATACCTAGTGCATTGGGTCCAATGAAAATCTTTTGTGACAATACTGGTGCAATTGCCGTGGCAAAGGAATCCAGATTTCACAGGAGTACCAAGAACATCAAGAGATGCTTCAATTCCATATGCGATCATGTCAAGGAGGGAGACATAGAGATTTGCAAGATACATACGGGTCTGAATGTTGCGGACCCGTTGACTAGGCCTCTTTCACAAGCAAAACATGATCAGCGCCAAGACTCCATGGGTGTTAGAATCATTACTATGTAATCTAGATTATTGACTCTAGTGCAAGTGGGAGACTGAAGGAAATATGTCCTAGAGGCAATAATAAAGTTGTTATCTATATTTCCTTATATCATGATAAATGTTTATTATTCATGCTAGAATTGTATTAACTGGAAACTTAGTACATGTGTGAATACATAGACAAACAGAGTGTCACTAGTATGCCTCTACTTGACTAGCTCGTTAATCAAAGATGGTTAAGTTTGCTAGCCATAGACATGAGTTGTCATTTGATGAACGGGATCACATCATTAGAGAATGATGTGATTGACTTGACCCATCCGTTAGCTTAGCACTATGATCGTTTAGTTTATTGCTATTGCTTTCTTCATAACTTATGCATGTTCCTATGACTATGAGATTATGCAACTCCCGAATACCGGAGGAACACTTAGTGCGCTATCAAACGTCACAACGTAACTAGGTGATTATAAAGATGCTCTACAGGTGTCTCCGATGGTGTTTGTTAGGTTGGCATAGATCGAGATTAGGATTTGTCACTTTGATTGTCGGAGAGGTATCTCTGGACCGTCTCGGTAATTCACATCACTATAAGCCTTGCAAGCAATGTGACTAATGAGTTAGTTGTGGGATGATGCATTACGGTACGAGTAAAGAGACTTGCCGGTAATGAGATTAAACTAGGTATGATGATATCGACGATCGAATCTCGGGCAAGTAACATATCAATGACAAAGGGAACAACGTAAGTTGTTATGCGGTTTGACCGATAAAGATGTTCGTAGAATATGTAGGAACCAATATGAGCATCCAGATTCCGCTATTGTTTATTGACCGGAAGTGAGTCTCGGTCATGTCTACATAGTTCTCGAACCCGTAGGGTCCGCACGCTTAACGTTCGATGACGATCGGTATTATGAGTTTATGTGTTTTGATGTACCAAAGGTAGCTCAGAGTCCCGGATGAGATCACGTACATGACGTGGAGTCTCGAAATGGTCGAGACATAAAGATTGATATATTGGATGACTATATTCGGGCTTCGGAATGGTCCCGAGGTGTATCAAATATTTACCGGAGTACCGAGGGGGTTACCGGAACCCCCCGAGGAGTCAATGGGCCTTATTAGAAGAGAGAAGGAGGCGGCCAAGTGGTGGGGCGCCCCCCCCCCCAAGCCCAATCCGAATTGGGGAGGGGGGCCGGCCCCCCTTTCCTTTCTCTCCCTCTTCCCTTCCGTCCCCCTCCTAGTTGGACTAGGAAAGGGGGGAAACCTATTCCTAGTAGGAGTAGGAATTCCCCCTTGGGGCGCGCCCTAGGAGGCCGGCCCTCCCCCTCCTCCACTCCTTTATATACGGGGGAGGGGGGCACCCCATATACACACAAGTTGATTCTTAGCTGTGCGGTGCCCCCTCCACATATTTCCACATAGGTCATATTGTCATAGTGCTTAGGCGAAGCCCCATGTCAGTAACTTCATCATCATCGTCAACACACCGTCGTGCTGACAAAACTCTCCCTCGACCTCAGCTGGATATAGAAGTTCGAGGGTGTCACCAAGCTGAACGTGTGTAGATTGCGGAGGTGCCGTGTGTTTGATACTTGATTGGTTGGATCACGAAGACGTTCGACTACATCAACCGCGTTACTTACCGCTTCTGCTTTCAGTCTACGAGGGTACGTGGACACACTCTCCTTGCTTGTTGCTATGCTTCTCCTAGATAGATATTGCATGATCATAGGAATTTTTTTGAAATACTACATTCCCCAACACTTCCGCCGCGAGCCAATCTGGTTCGAGGTGGTTGACCTGGACAGTCCCTACCACGCGCTCTTGGGCCGGCCAGCTCTGGGAAAATTCATGGCGGTTCCACATTACGCCTACCTGAAGATGAAGATGCCAGGTCCCAAGGGCATCATCGCCATTGCTGGCGACTACCAGAAGTCGCCCACGTGTGCCGCTGCTAGCAGCGGCTGGCCGAGTCCCTCGTCATAGCCAAAGAAAAGCGCCTCCTTGACCGGGCTGTGGCCATGGCCCGCGAGTGGCTAGCCATGCCATCTGACCACAAGGAGGTTGAGGCCGAGGGCTCCTTCCAGCCGGCCAAGGAAACCAAGAAGAACATCTTGGACCCGGCGCACCCGGAGAAGTACGCTGTTATTGGGTCCAACCTTGACAGCAAATAGGAAAGCGAGCTCGTCGACTTCCTCCGTGAGAATCGGGACATCTTCGCATGGTCCCCAAGGATATGTGGGGTTTTTCGAGGGAGTACGCCGAGCACAAGCTGCATGTGAGATCGTATGCTAAACCGGTCAAGCAACCCCTCCGTCGCCTATCAGAAGAGAAGAGAAGGATCGTTGGTGAAGAAATCGCTCGGCTTCTGGCAGCCGGCTTCATCATGGAAGTGTTCTACCCGGACTGCCTTGCCAACCCAGTCCTTGTTTTGAAGAAAAACAACAAGTGGCGCATGAATATCGACTACACGAGGCTCAACAAAGCCTGCCCCAAGGATCCGTTTGCCTTGCCCCGAATTGATCAAGTGATTAATTCCATGGCCGACAGCGAGCTACTATCCTTCCTAGACACCTACTCCGGCTACCACAAGATCAAGCTGGACCCGGCCGACCGACTGAAGACCGCCTTCATCACCCCTTTCGGCGCCTTCTGCTACATCACCATGATGTTTGGCGTGAGGAATGTCGGTGCCACCTTTCAACGATGCATGCAGAAGTGCCTTCTGAAGCAACTCGGCAGAAACACACAGGTCTATGTGGACGACACAGTGGTAAAGACGGAGAAGCGCGGTACCCTTTTTGAGGATCTCAAGGAGACCTTTGCCAACTTGTGCCGCTTTGAGATCAAGCTCAACCCGGAGAAGTGTGTCTTCGGAGTACCCACCGGCCAGCTCCTTGACTTCCTTGTTTCCGAGCGTGGGATCGAGTGCAACCCCATGAAGATCAATGCCATTGAGCGGATGAAGAAGCCGACCCGGTTGCGGGACGCCCAGTAGTTCACCGGGTGCATAGCCTCTCTCAGCCAGTTCATCAGTCGGTTGGGCGAGAAGGCCCTCCCCTTGTTCCAGCTGATGAACAAGACCACATGCTTTGAGTGGACCGATCAGGCGGACGAGGCATTCCTCCAGCTCAAGCGGATGCTATCCATGCCGCCTGTTCTGGCCGCTCCAGCTGCTAAAGAGCCCATGTTCCAGTACATCACCGCCACCAATCGGGTCATCAACACTGTGATCATGGTCGAGCGCCCAGAAGCCGGCAGAGCTCAGCCAGTCCAGATGCCAGTCTATTACCTGAGCATGGTATTTTCCGCCTCCAAGCAGAACTACCCCCATGTGGCACCACGGCTCAGAGCGACCGGTTTACCATGCATTGCCAGCCCAGAGACCATGTATTCTGGGAACACACAACATCTTGGTACTGATAGCAACCGCTTTATTGATGCTAGCGGATCAGAGTTTATATTACAACAGATGTCGAGGCCAGGCTGCACGCCTGGTGCGGCTGAACAATATGTACATTATTTAGTGAACATAAAGGGGCCTCGATCATAACAACTACGCGGCAGCGGAACAACGTCGTAGCGGAAGCTCCATAACACAGGGACACCGATGTGGACACGATCTAGACTCGAGCAGCACTCCTTTCCAACGAGACTTTCCTGAAATCTGGCATGACACGCCAGGTCAGTACATTGAATGTACTTGCAAGCTCACAACGGGCATAATCATAATGGCAAACAATATCATGATAATTAACCAATTAATAGTAATGCAACACTATATGTCCAACATGCTGTGATCATGCTCGAACATCCCTCGAGACGGACTTACCAACCGTGATCATCCTCGGATCACAAACAAACCACCATCGTGGTCTTGACAAGGGTAACTCGTGATCCTTACGGCGATCACAACCACGACCAATATTTGGTCCTGAACGTCTCGATGGCCTTTCTGCCATCATCAACAGTGCAAAGTTCATAACTTAGTGTGCCAATTTTATTAAATGTTGACTCATGGTGGGACCTACTACGAGGTGCCCGTGATCATGGACTCGGCTATCAATAGATTATACACTCTGCAGAGGTAGCACACTGTACCCACACCACAGAACCCATGGCCTCGCACTCCCATTCGGGTGGACCAACGACATTCCACGAAACCCTTCCATTGCCATGACACTCTCCCGGCCACTCCGACCCAATCCCCAACGGGCTAGTCCTGGGTGGCCCCGTGTCTACCAAAGACACAACGACCACCGTCGTGGCCAAAACGATCCCACTCGGGGACCCGGTACCATAATCTCAACAACGGGCACACAAGGTTATGCCTGCTTACCGGGCCAGGGTAAGCATGCCATAACCTTCCCTAGTTGGAGGCACTGACCAGAGGCAATGTCAATGGACCGAATCAAGGCCTTCCCACAAAGGAAAATGTGGTTGCACTGGGAAAAACTCGATTCAGCGGCACCATGACCCAGTCAACGATATATTCAAGTTGAGTTATATTCAGGTTGAACTTAAAACAAAAATGACCGGTGTCATAGCATGCCATGAAATGCAAAACTACATATGCATCACATATAAACGAAAATGACGGATGTCATCCGTATTCACACTAAGCATAAACAACAACAACTTATTTTACTTTCTTGGTCAGGGTAGCTCACACTTCAACCAAAATATTTTGCAGCAAGTTTTATTATTTTCTCATGCGAAAAAGTAACTTCGATTAATTTCTCATATGCATAGCAAAGATTATACCACAAACAAATCCTATTTTCTTACCAACCAAGTTAGGTTCAAACATTCTGTAAGTCAAGTAAAATGACTAAACAAGTACTTAACAGAATATTTTCTAGCAAATTTACTATTTTATTTATGCAAGAAAATAACTTTACGTAATCACTAACATGCATAACAAAATTATTCCTATCATCACCACAAATAGATCTTAGCTTTGCTTTACCAACTAAGTTAGTTTCAACATTCTATAAATCAAGCATAATAACCAACAAACACTTAACAGAATATAAATAACATAATAGTTATTTAAATGCATGGATTAATCATTTCATTCAAGTAAGAAAATCATAAATATTGAAATGGCACCATGAAAATGTTGCTGTGGCTTGCCTTAGTGCAGATGAGGTTCACAAGCCTTCTGGTGATCCTCAAGACAAGCCTCACCCTCTGAAAATAATTTTAAGCACAAAAAGAAAATATCAAGAACACTTGTGAAAATCACCAGAAATTCTAAACATCTCAAAAAAATCCCATATTTGGTGAGCTGCTAGATTTCTTTGCAAAGAACAAAATGCAAAAAGAATCAATTCATTTGGACTTATGGTTGAAGAGTTATGGCTGTTTGAAGTGTTATGTAAATTCA
>NC_041390.1:442035999-442096973 GCF_002162155.2 Triticum dicoccoides | reverse complement strand
GGGCTACGGTTTCCTACGCGCTTGTGGGGTGTGTGGGAGTGGTGGATGGTGCTCGAGGAGGCTGGGTGCGGCTCCATTTATTGGCGAGCGGAGAGGGGGGGGGGGTTCGGGCTCCGCTGGTGGACACCTGTCCACAGCGCCCGGTGACGAGCAGCGTTACTGAGAGGGGGAGAAGGCGACGCAGCTCATGCGGCAACTGTTGGCGAACGGGGACGAGCACTGGAACGAGAAGAAGGCGACGAGCACAGTGCGCACCGCACTGTTGGGTTGGCCGGACCGTGCCCGTGCTCGCTGCGGCAAGCTCCGGCGTCGGCGAGCGCCAGAGGGGAGTTAATGGCGTTGAGACAAGGATGGTGGCGAGGTTTGGCACGCTCGAGCAGAGGAGGGAAGCGAGCACGCGCGAACAGAGCGCTCGGCGGCACTCAGAGCGCGTCGACACGCAGGCATGACATGGTGGACACGCGTGGTCACCGCGCGAACTCTTCCCTCAGGCCAGCCTACATCCAAAAATCATGTCTGGCATGTTGTTCGTGGTTGCTTTGAAGTTTTCCACACTTTGGTTTGGATCCAGGTGCAGTAGAGGAGTTTTTACATGCCAAGTAAGCTTCTGGTCAGTACTTGGAGAGGTTACTGTGGTCAAATGGCTGGGAGTTGGGGGCTGTGCTTTGGAGGTTAGCCATGATCTACTAAGGTGAAAATGGACAAGAAAACCCAGACACAATGGAGCAAATAAAATGGTAGTTGTTGTAGAAACCACCATTTCTGTCCAGAACAAAAAATATTTTCTGTAGCAAAAATATTCCAAGAAGTGATGAAATATTTTTGCTCAGGAAGGTGCCCTAGGGTTCAAAGAATATTTGTGAATTATCTCAGATTTTTTCCGGGCCATAAAAATTGGGGTTGCTTTGGAGCATATTGAACTAGCTAGGGGTTTTGAGAGAAAAATGAATATTTTTCATTCCAAAGATTATTTTGGGGTGGATCAGAATGGGAATGATGATTAGGGAGGGAAATGAAGCACTTGGGTGAAAGCCAAGGGTACCCAAGTGTTTAAGTCCATATGAAAGGATTGAAAAACTCCAAATTTCAAATGACTCCAAATGAAAATCAAGCAAATGAGAGAGGGCAAAAGCTAGGCTGTCACACCCCACTACCAGAAGATGTGTTATGGCGTGTACTTTGCCTCCAAGAAGCTAAAGCAGTACTTCCAGGAGCACACCTCATGGCCGTCTGCACCGCCCCCCTTGCCGAGATCATGGGCAACTGAGACGCCTCGGGCCGGGTGGAAAAGTGGGCCATCGAGCTGGCTCCCCACACCATCCTCTACCAGCCCCACACTGCCATCAAGTCCTAAGCACTTCCCGACTTCCTAGTCGACTGGGCTGAGACCCATCACCTGCCGCCAGTGCCGGATTCCACTCATTGGCAGATGCACTTCGACGGCTCAAAGATGCGCACCGGTTTGGGAGCCGGCATCGTCCTCACCTCTCCCAAAGGCGACAAGCTGAAGTACATGCTGCAGGTCCACTTCGCCGCCTCCAACAACGTGGCCGATTACGAGGCAGTTGTCCATGGGCTCCGGCTAGCCAAGGAGATCGGCATCCGCCGCATTCTGTGCTATGGCGATTCGGACCTTGTGGTTCAACAGTCTTCTGGCGACTGGGATGCCAAGGATGCCAATATGGCGAGCTACCGCTTCCTTGTCCAGTAGATCAGCGGACACTTTGATGGGTGTGAGTTCCTCCATGTACCACGGGCCGACAACGAAGTAGCCGACGCCCTAGCACGGACCGGCTCCACCCGGCATGCCATACCAGCCAACGTCTCCCTCGAGTGCCTGCGCAAGCCGTCTATCAAGCCTTCGCCGGAATCAGAATCCATCTTCGTGCCGGCTGACCCTGGAGTAGCCGGATCTGGCTCGGGGACTTCAGTAGCCAGCCCGGGGACTTCAGTAGCCGGCCCGGGGGCTGCAGCACCTAAACCCAGCCCGGTGACTCCAGAACCCGGCCCGGGGACTGCTGTTGTCAGCGCGGGGACTTTAACGATGCAGCAAGCAGCGGCCGCCTCCCAACCCGGCCACCCTAGTGCCGGTTGGTGTCATGACGGTGGTAGAAGTGCCGTCTTGGGCGCAGCCCATCCTCAACTTCCTGGTAAGCCGCGAGCTACCAGCCGACAAAGTCTTGGCCCAGCAGGTGCAACGTCGGGCGGCAACATACACGATCATCAACAGAGAGCTTATTAGGCGCAGCGCGACGGGTGTTTTCCAGCGTTGCTTCGAGCCGGAGAATGGCATTGCAATCCTCAGGGATATTCATCAAGGCGAATGTGGCCACCATGCCGCCTCCAGAGCCCTCGTTGCCAAAGCTTTCCGCCACAGTTTCTTCTGGCCGACTGCTTTGGATGAGCCAAGGAGTTGGTATGCAAGTGCAAGGGGTGTCAGGGTTTCAGCACCAAGCAGCACCTGCCGGCTTCTGCACTCAAGACCATCTGCATCACCTGGCCATTTGTCCTATGGGGATTGGACATGGTGGGCCCATTCAAGATAGCACGCGGTGGTATGACCCATCTGCTAGTTGTCGTGGACAAGTTCACGAAGTGGATTGAGGCGAGGCCAATCAAGAAGCTGAATGGTCCGACTGCCATCACGTTCATCGCGGATATCACTATTCGGTATGGCATCCCGCACAGCATCATCACCAAGAACGACACGAACTTCGCCAAAGGCGCCTTGGCCCGTTTCTGCGCGACGCAGGGCATCCGACTGGACCTCGCGTCGGTTGCTCATCCGTAGTCAAACGGCTAGGTGGAGCGAGCAAACGGCCTCATCCTGTCTGGCATCAAGCCTCGGCTGGTCGATCCATTGGAGCGCTCGGCCGACTGCTGGGTCGAGGAGCTGCCGACCGTCCTTTGGAGTCTTCGGACCATGCCGAATCGATCAACCGACTTCACACCCTTCGTCCTCGTGTACGGGGCCGAGGCTGTCATCCCAACTGACATCAAGTTCGACTCGCCTCGTGTCACCTTGTACACGGAGGCGGAAGCAAAGGAGGCGCGAGAAGATGGCATCGATCTGCTGGAAGAGGCCCGACTGCTAGCACTCAGCTGGTCCGCCATCTACCAGCAGAACCTACGCCGCTACCACCACAAGAAGATGAAGCCGCGTGCCTTCTGTGAGGGCGGCCTTGTGCTCCGGCTGATCCAGCGAACACCCGACCAGCACAAGCTCTCGGCTCCTTGGGAGGGGCCTTTCATCATCAGCAAGGCCCTGGGCAACGACTCCAACTACCTCATCGACGCACAGAAGCCTAGGGCACGCAAGAGGGACACAACCGACCAAGAATCAGAGCGCCCAGGGAACGCGAACCTTCTCCGCCTACTTTACAATTCATGCAGTGTATGTGCCACGTTATATTTTGTACTAAGCAAAGACAACAGGTCCCCCGAGGTACACTCGGGGGCTACCTTTTTATCTATATGATAAGCTTCGCCTATGAATGAGTTTTTATTCTTTCGCCCTGTCCGGGTCCGGTCAGCCGTCCCAGGGCTCGCCGCCTTGACCTAAGTTGGCACCACCTGAAGTTGGCTAAGTAGTGTGCCGACGCCAAAGCCCTCTCTTCATGCCAGCCATAGCTCGCAGCGCGACTATCCAGCTGGCTAGAGCTAAATGGCAGAAATGCTGTCCACACGAAAAACGACTAAGGAAGAACACTGATTCAGGCCAAGCCGACTCCTCATCTCACCCGTCCAGCTTCCCAGCAGCCGGCCGGTCGGCTTCTTTCTCGACTAGCTACGCTCTAAGCGACTGAAGTAGTTTGCCTATTCTAAATGGCCAAGCCCCTGACCCAGCCACAGACCATAGTGCGGTTGTCCGGCTAGCAGGGCAGTGGCCAGAGGAACACGACAAAAGAAAAAGCTAAAGAGAGCAAAGGAAAAACCAAGCCAGAACCCGGCAAAGTACACAAGCATGTGGAAGATAAAATTATTTACATTGCAAAAGTCCCAAGGCCGACATTCATCATAGTTTAGATACACCCACAGTGCGTGGAACTACACTTGATTAACATGTTCGTGAGCACAAGACAGAAAATTCAAAGGATAAAGGCCGCTCAGGCCGAAGGCGCTACGGGTGGCTCGGATAGGCTAGCGGTGGCTGAAGCATCGGCTGGCGGGGCCTCTATCCGAGTGGTCTCAGTCTGGTCGGCGGCAGCAACGGCCGATGTGGTCTCCCGTGGCTCGCTGGCTGAGGCCGGGTCGGGCTGAGTCCGGCTGGTCGCTCCCTCATCTAGTGCGATGCCATCGTCTTCCTCGTCCTCGCTTTCCTCTGTGCCTTCGTTGCTGGAGGCGGTCTCCTCTGCCGAGTCCCCCCTCGTCCGAGTTCATCACGAACCAGGACGGTGGCACCTCGGTGCCATTTTTTGCCTGCTACGGGACGAAGACGCCTACGTCGGCGTATGTCGGTGTCAAAACCGGCGGATCTCGGGTAGGGGGTCCCAAACTGTGCGTCTAGGATCGATGGTAATAGGAGACGGGGGACACAATGTTTACCCAGGTTCGGGCCCTCTCTATGGAGGTAATACCCTACTTCCTGCTTGATTGATCTTGATGAATATGAGTGTTGCAAGAGTTGATCTACCACGAGATCGTAGGGCTAAACCCTAGAAGTCTAGCCTATGTGAATATGGTAATGAGTATGTGTATCCGGACTATGCTCTCCGTTTTATATAGACACCGGAGAGATCTAGGGTTACATGGGGTCGGTTACATAAGAGGGAATCTTCATAGTCGGTCGCCTAGCTTGCCTTCCACGCCAAGGAGAGTCCGATCCGGACACGAGTATAGTCTTCGGCCTTCATGTCTTTATAGCCCATCAGTCCGGCCCATGGATAACAGGCCGGACGCCCAAGGACCCCTTAGTCCAGGACTCCCTCAGTAGCCCCTAAACCTGGCTTCCATGACGAGGAGTCCGGCATGCAGATTGTCTTGAGCATTGCAAGGCAGGTTCTCCTTCTTCCGAACTCCAAGACAGTCTTCAGATGCGATGATTGTATCCGGAGCCGTGTATGTAACTACAGAGAATATAATATTCCACAAGCCCGACCTGCTGACAACTGTTGATGACATTGTATTATGCCTGCCTAGTTATTATTTCCAATCGTTGGCTAGCCCCTCGCCCCACGTCTTGAGACGCGGTTTTATCGGCACGTCTTGTCGAAGCAGGGATCATGTCCCTTCTTCATGGGATTTTCAATAATGTGGGCGTGGGTAACCCAACCTTCCCCTGGGTACAACTCTTTGAGGATAGGTAAGTTTCAAGACACGGGAGGGGACGCTCGATATTCCCGGCCTTTATATAGGGACCCAGACTTGTCTTTCTCTTCTGCGCTTGCTTCCTCCTCAACCCCAGCCACCTCGAGTTCTAGCCCTCGAGTTCCAATCGCCACCAGCCCCAATCATGCCCGGGTCTAGCCATTCAGGCCGGTGGGTGGCCTCTTCTGTCGCGGAGGAGGATATTGCGAAGCTCCGTGTGGCGAGGTATCTGACCCCAGAAATCCTTCATCGGCTTCCCGCCGAGGGGCAGGTTATTCCCACCCCCAAATCTGGTGAGAGGGTAGTATTTGTATCCCACTTCCTCCATGGGTAAGGGTTCATGCTCAACCCCTTCGTCCGGGGGCTCATGTTCTACTATGGGTTGGATTTTCACGATCTGGCCCCGGACTCCATTCTTCTTATCTCGACATTCATCGTTACGTGTGAAGCCTTCCTCCGGACTCCTCCACACTTTGGTTTGTGGCTCAAGACCTTCGGTGTGAGGCCGCGAGCGGCAGAGGAGGAGCAGGCAGAGTGCGGCAGCGTTATAATAAACAAGCTTGCCAACGCGGTTTGGTTTGAAGGATCTTTCGCCAAGTCTTCCGACCTATGGCAACAGGGGTGGTTTTATGTCAACGAGCCACAGGGCTCCAAGTGGGCAGCTATGCCTGCGTTCTGACCCGGCCCTCCAATTCAGCTCGCTTCATGGGTCAATAAGGGATTAGACTGGGGATCCGCCAATGAAGTGCAGGCTCTGCAAGGTCGCATCCAAGGCCTTGCTGAGAAGGGCATCGATCTTGTGAACGTCGTTCAAGTAATGCTAGTCCGCCAGACCTTGCCATGGCAAGGGCGGCCTCTTCGTATGTGGGAGTTTAATCTAGAAGGGCGGCGGCCTCTTCAACACTTCTTCGGCACCACACACGAAGGAATATGGAGATTATATTTCAGGGAGCGAGAGCAATGGCCGGACACCACCGAAGACGTTGGTCTTGACTGCAATCATCCGGACACTCCGGTAAGTATCCAATCTCCGAACACCTTTCATTCTAATATCTCCTAACAAGATACTGAACAACTCGTCACTATACATGACTGGATAAAGAAGGCGGTGTTAATCTGGTGTCCGGCGCCCCTTCCCGAAGACTCTACAACCGCCCTGCTAACGAGAATGCTGATTCCGACACCATACCAGGTGCCTGCAGAGGGGGGCGAGAGCGAGGAGCCCAGAGGTGATGCCCGCCCTGAGGACGAATTAGATGCTATGTTCGGGGAAACCGAAACCCTTTTTCCTAGGGGCAAGGGTGCAGAGGGGGCCCCTCATGGCAAGAAGAGGGCCGCTTCCGGAGGTCAGGAGGGGAAACCTTCCAAGAAAGGGAAAATGCCATCGTTGGGCGGCTTGGGCCGGGCAAGCTATGTCGATGTAGAGCTTTGCGATGAGGACATACCTCTGGCCAAATCATAAGTGTAGTGGGGTATTTTAGTCATACCTCATTCCTTTCTTGTTACTGAGGTAATCCTCTGACACAGGTATGTTCTCATAGGTTAACGCCTGGTGATTCTCAATCGTCTTCCTCCCCGTGAGACCTTCTTCCAGAGATGGTGGAGAGTGACACGCCTTCTCCAGCCTCCTCGCCCAACAAGGCAGATGATTTTGAGGTATCGTCCCGAGGGGCTCCTCCTGATCGACAAGTAGTGTAGGAAACAAAGAAGGCGCTACCCGAAGGTGGTTCCTCTGTCGCTCAGGGTTCGGGAATCAAGCAAGACGACCCCGCACTGTCCGGCTGGCAACCAGAGATGATTCTGGAGGCGAGTGAGAGGATTCCTTCAAAGGTATGCCATACTCCGGCGGCGGTCTCCGGAGACCCAGAAGCGTCGGAAACGCTAACGGACATGCTGCGAATAGCGTATGTTTCGGAGGAGCGTCGTGCCTTGATGGTTACAGCGGTTGAAAACGTTTTATCCGCGAAGAACAGGTTAGACGAGGCCTTCACGAGCCTTCTGAGAGGTTTTTGAGGTTTGTGATGTAATTTTGCCAATGGAGGTTTTATTGACAGAATGCACCTATTGTATATGCAGTAGCCCCTAAGACTCGGATTGCTTTCCAAAGGAAGCGATCGGAGGATCGAAAAGATATGCTCAGGTATTAACCTTGATTTTACTTGGAGTGCAGGATGCCTCCCCTCCTGCGGCTACCCGAAATACGGAAGTGGCCGAACTGCAGCGAAAGCTGGACATTGCGGAGGATGACATTGCAATGATCAACAGGCGTCTTGACGACTCGCAAGGTATATACTTCGAGCATTCCTTACACCAATGTGCTTGTAATTTAAGCCTGGCTCTAAAAAGAGTTTTATATGAAATGTGCATGAATGCAGATGGTGCCGCTGCCGTGGAGGCCCTTCGGGCGGAGCTAGTCCATACCAAGGAGCAAGCCCGGCTTAGTAATGCGGATGCCGAAAAGGCATCGGCTGAGCTGAGAGCCGAACAAGATGCACGTCGCCGAGACCAAGAGAAGATGTCCACTATGGCGCACGAGTTAGAGAATGCGGCTAGCCCCTGTAAACTTCTTGAGAAAGAAAATGAAGTAAAAATGGCTGATCTTGACAAGGCCTTATGAGAGGCGAGAGAAGCGCGGTCTGAATCTAGAGCGGCCCGTGAGGAGATCCGGCAAGGTGGGGAGTTTGTTGCTGGCAAGCCCTTTTTACTATAGACTAAGTTCGGCGATCCGAACTATGTGCGGCTTAACCAAGTACGGAGTTCTCCAGACAAATTTTTGTACTTACAGAAGAGTTCTTCTGATGCAGCGCAATTTTACCATGCACAAGAGGGATGTGCAACGGAGAAGCTTTTCTGGTCACAATTCGGCGCGTCAAAGCACCCTCTGTTGCTCAATGAACAGATGTCCCAGTGGGCTTCATAGGATATCTGGCGACGCCATGAAGGACGTCATAAGCCGGTTGTGGCCAAGTGAGCCTATTCCAAGTAGTTATTTTGGCCTGGTGCAGCGGCTTGTCAACGCGGTGCCACATATCGACGCTGTGAAGCGGTCGGCGTGCATTGAGGGTGCACGAATGGCCTTTGCCCGAGTCAAAACATTTTGGGGAAAGATGAAGGCCATCGATGTTCCGACGAAGAGTCCACCCAAGGGCAAGGACCGTAATGAGCCTGAGCACTATTTTGAAGATGTCTTAGAGGCCGCCCGCTTGATAGAGGGTCAATGCTCGAAAGACATAATGTTTGAGTGATTTGTATGATGATTGTAACAGACAACTTTATAGTTAATTTATATTTTGCACAAAAAGCTTGAATTCCTCCTGTGCGGCCGTTTTTAGTATAATCTGAAAGTTTTCCAGTCGTCGGCTTCAGCCCCCTCGTAGGAAGTACGGGGGTGTTCGGAAAAGCAATGAATCACTCTTTATCCAACGTCTTGGTCCATAAAGGAGGTGATAATGCGGCGAACCAGGCAATCGGACTATAGGGCGTTAACACTTTCACTTAGACATAGGAGTTTTATGGTGGGGCTACGACATAGCCCCTGGTATGTATACAGCGCATGGCGCCTTTACATATGTTGATCTAAAAAAGACCCCTCGTGTGACACAGAGAACCACTAAAGATTCGAATAAGTCGTCAAGTGGTTGACCAGTGATACGTCTCCGTCGTATCTATATTTTTTGATTGTTCCATGCCAATATTACTCAACCTTCATATACTTTTTGGCAACTTTTTATACTATTTTTGGGACTAACATATTGATCCAGTGCCTAGTGCCAGTTCCTGTCTATTGCATGTTTTTGGTTTCGCAGAATATCCATATCAAACGGAGTCCAAACGGGATAAAAACAGATGGAGCTTATTTTTGGAATATTTGGAAAATCTAGGAGAAATATCAACGCAAAACGGTGTCCGAGGTGGGCACGAGGTAGGGGGCGTGTCCCACCCCCCAGGGCACGCCCCTGACCCTCGTGGTCCACCCGTAAGGCGGTTGATGCCCTTCTTCGGCCGCAATAAAGCTAAATTTTAGTCAAAAAAATCATGGCAAAGGTTTCAGTCCAATCGGAGTTACGGATCTCCATATATATACGAAACAGGAAAAGGGCAGCAGAACAGAACACGGAAACAGAGAGAGACAGAGAGATAGATCCAATCTCGGAGGGGCTCTTGCCCCTCCCATGCCATGGAGGCCAAGGACCAGAGGGGAAACCCTTCTCCCATCTAGGGAGGAGGTCAAGGAAGAAGAAGACAAAGGGGCCCCCTCTCCCCTTCTCTTCCGGTGGCGCCGGAACGCTGTCGTGGCCATCATCATCATCACCGCGATCTACACCAACACCTCCGCCATCTTCACCAACATATCCATCACCTTCCCTCCCTCTAACTACAGCGGTCCACTCTCCCGCAACCC
This sequence comes from Triticum dicoccoides, assembly GCF_002162155.2. Classification (NCBI taxonomy): domain Eukaryota; kingdom Viridiplantae; phylum Streptophyta; class Magnoliopsida; order Poales; family Poaceae; genus Triticum; species Triticum dicoccoides. Next base: position 442,087,264 of record NC_041390.1, on the reverse strand, counting down.
GCTGTACCCTCTACTTGAACATGGTGCTTTATGCTTCATATTATTATCCAATGATGTGTTGCCATCCTATGATGTCTGAGTAGATTTTCGTTGTCCTATTGGTTGTTGATGAATTGCTATGATTGATTTAATTTTCTTGTGGTTATGTTGCAGTCCTTTGGTGCCCAACATATGAGCGCGCGCGTGGATCACAACTTAGGGTTAGTTGTATGTTGATAGGACTATGTATTGGAGGGCAAGGGTGACAGAAGCTTCAGCCTAGCATAGAAATTGATGCATACGGGATTGAAGGGGGACCAATATATCTTAATGCTATGGTTCGGTTTACCTTAATGAACGTTAGTAATTGCGGATGCTTGCTAATAGTTCCAATCATAAGTGCATAGAATTCCAAGTAAGGGATGACATGCTAGCAGTGGCCTCTCCCACATAAAACTTGCTATCGGTCTAGTAAAGTAGTCAATTGCTTAAGGGACAATTTCGCAACTCCTACCACTACTTTTCCACACTCGCTATATTTAATTTATTAGCTTCTTTACTTATAACAGCCCCTAGCTTTTATTTACGCGCTCTTTATTTTCTTGCAAATCTATCCAACAACACCTACAAACTACTTCTAGTTTCATACTTGTTCTAGGTAAAGTAAACGTTAAGAGTGCGTAGAGTTGTATCGGTGGTCGGTAGAACTTGAGGAAAAAAATTTCTACCTTTAGCTCCTTGTTGGTTCGACACTCTTACTTATTGAAACTGTTGCGATCCCCTATACTTGTGGGTTATCAAGACCTTTTTCTGGCACCGTTGCCGGGGAGTTATAGCATGGGGTGAATATTCTCGTGTGTGCTTGTTTGCTTTATCACTAAGTAATTTTTATTTGCTATTCTTAGTTGTTTTCTATCTTTAGTTATGGGTAGGAAATGCAAAATACCAAATAAATTAGGTGTACTTGCTACTAATGGAGATGAGGAACCTCCTAAAACCCTCGATGCTCAATATGTGAAAAATATTATGTACCACTTTGATAATCCTGAGAAAACCTCATTCAATTTGGTAATGGGAGTAATGTTGGATCAACATTAATACTTTAGGGATTATCGCTTGACACAAAAGGGGAAACTATTATGGGATCAAATTTATATATTGAAGTGGTATGCTCGGCAAGTATGCTTGAGTTATGATTATACTTGTTGCTCTAGGATGAAGGCTCCACGCCTTCCCTTTTTATGCAAATTTAATGATAATAAAACCTTAGCTTCTTATGCTAATGGTATATATGATTACTATGATGTGGAAAAAATAGAAGAATTTGTTGCTTTTATGGGTGCTTATGAAATTGAATCTATGTTTAAAGAGTTTGAAGATTTTGATGATGTTGTTTATAGACCTGAAAATTTAGCTATCCTGAAATATTGTTATGAGAATTATGAATACAATTACGAAAGCAATGCACTTATTGAGAAAGTCTTCGCTGTCCAAGAAGAGACTAATGTTTTGCAAGGGTCTATGGAAGAAGAATTTGATGAAACTGTGAGCTCATTGGATGAAAAAGATGAGGAGGAGGGCGAATAACAAAAGGAGGAAGAGCGGATTAGCTACCCGTGCCCACCTTCTAATGAGAGTAACTCTTCAACTCATACATTGTTAATTTCCCTTCGTGCTTACCGAAGGATGATTGCTATGATGATTGTTATGATCCCATTGATTCTCTTGAAATATCCCTTTTTGATGATGCTTGCTATGCTTGTGGCCAAGATGCCAATATGAATTATGCTTATGGAGATGAACTTGCTATAGTTCCTTATGTTGAACATGAAATTGTTGCTATTGCACCCACACATGATAGTCCTATTATCTTTTTGAATTCTCCAAACTACACTATATCGGAGAAGTTTGCACTTATTAAGGATTATATTGATGGGTTGCATCTTACCGTTGCACATGATGATTTTGATAGATATAATATGCATGTGCTTGCTGCTCCTACTTGCAATTATTATGAGAGAGGAACTATATCTCCACCTCTCTATGTTTCCAACATGATAAAATTGCAAGAAACTGTTTATACTATGCATTGGCCTTTACTTTGTGTGCATGAATTGTTCTTTTATGACATGCCGATGCATAGGAAGAGAGTTAGACTTTGTTGTTGCATGATATATGTTGCTTTGTGCTCATTACTAAATTACAAATCATTGCTAATTAAAATTGGCTTTGATATACCTTGGGATCCGGGTGGATTCACTACTTGAGGACTATATGCCTAGCTTAATGGCTTTAAAGAAAGCGCTGCCAGGAAGACAACCCGGAAGTTTTAGAGAGTCATTTATTTCTGTTGAGTGCTTTCATTTAGTTTAAAAACAACAAAAATAAAGAGGGGAACCCAAAACCTTTTCAAAAAGGAAAGTGAAAGTAAGAAAGACAAGCATTGTTGATGTGGGAGAGCTCCTTGAACTTTGTTCATGCTCACCGCAACTTTGTGAATCTTGATTACAGAAACTTTTCAACAAAAATAATTATCCCCTTGTACAATTCCATTTTATTATAAAAATAATGTGCTAAGGTTTGCCTTTAAGATGTTTACAATGCTTGATGGTTTGTACGGTGCAGGACAGAACTTTGCCTGTAGTGCGCGATTTTTAATTTTTTTACTGGAACATCAAATGGTTCTGTTTTTTTTGCACTGTATTTCTATACAAATTGTTTATTTTTTATAATTTTGGAATAATTTTTCAAGTATCATAAGTATGGTGAATGTTCAGATTATTACAGACTATTCTGTTTTTGACATATTCTGTTTTTGATGCATAGTTTGCTTCTTTTGATGAAACTATCAACTTATATCAGTGGATTAAGCCATGGAAAAGCTATATTATAGTAGACACAATGCAAAAAAATATGAATTGGTTTGCAACTATACTTAGAGTAGTGATTTGCTTTATTATACTAACGGATCTTCCCGAGTTTTCTGTTGAAGTTTTGTGTGGATGAAGTGTTCGATGATCGAGAAGGTTTCGATGTGAGAAGAAGGAAGAGAGGCAAGCGCTCAAGCTTGGGGATGCCCGAGGCACCCCAAGTAAATATTCAAGGAGACTCAAGCGTCTAAGCTTGGGGATGCCCCGGAAGGGATCCCCTCTTTCTTCAACAAATATCGGTATGTTTTCGGATTTGTTTCATTCATGTGATATGTGCAAATCTTGGAGTGTCTTTTGCATTTAGTTTTCATTTTCTTTTATGCACCATGCTGGTATGAGATAGTCCTTGGTTGATTTATAGAATGCTCATTGCACTTCACTTATATCTTTTGAGTATGGCTTTATAGAATGCTTCATGTGCTTCACTTATATCATTTGAAGCTTGGATTGCCTGTTTCTCTTTACATAAACAACCACCATTTGTAGAAGGCTCTTTTGCTTCACTTATATTTGTTAGAGCGTGGGCATATCTTTTTTAGAAAGAATTAAACTCCCGTGCTTCACTTATATCTACTTACAGAGAGGACATGAACTGGTCATTCACATGGTTAGTCATAAAACCCTACATAAAACTTGTAGATCACTGAATATGATATGTTTGATTCCTTGCAATAGTGTTGCAATATAAAGGAGGTGATATTAGAGTCGTGCTAGTTGAGTAATTGTGAAAATGAGAAATACTTGTGTTGAGGTTTGCAAGTCCCGTAGCATGCACGTATGGTGAACCGTTATGTAACGAAGTTGGAGCATGAGGTGTTTATTGATTGTCTTCCTTATGAGTGGCGGTCAGGGATGAGCGATGTTTTTTTTCCTACCAATCTATCCCCTAGGAGCATGCGCATAGTACTTTGTTTCGATGACTAATAGATTTTTGCAATAAGTATGTGAGTTCTTTATGACTAATGTTGAGTCCATGGATTATACGCACTCTCACCCTTCCATCATTGCTAGCCTCTTTGGTACCGTGCATTGCCCTTTCTCACCTCGAGAGTTGGTGCAAACTTTGCCCATGCATCCAGACCCCGTGATACGATACGCTCTATCACACATAAACCTCCTTATATCTTCCTCAAAACAGCCACCATACCTACCTATCATGGCATTTCCATAGCCATTCCGAGATATATTGCCATGCAACTTCCATCATCACCATATACATGACTTGAGCATTTATTTTCATATTGCTTTGCATGATCGTAAGATAGCTAGCATGATGTTTTCATGGCTTGTCCGTTTTTTTATGTCATTGCTATGCTAGATCATTGCACATCCCGGTACACCGCCGGAGGCATTCATATAGAGTCATATCTTTGTTCTAGATATCGAGTTGTAATATTGAGTTGTAATATTGAGTTATAAGTAAATAAAAGTGTGATGATCATCATTATTAGAACATTGTCCCATGTGAGGTTATCAAAATAAAAGTGGCCAAAGAAGCCTACAAAAAAAGAGAGAGAGAAAAATAGAGAAGGGACAATGTTACTATCCTTTTACCACACTTGTGCTTCAAAGTAGCAGCATGCTCTTCATATAGAGAGTCTCTTGAGTTATCACTTTCATATACTAGTGGGAATTTTCATTATAGAACTTGGCTTGTATATTCCAACGATGGGCTTCCTCAAATGCCGTAGGTCTTCATGAGCAAGAAAGTTGAATGCGCACCCACTTAGTTTCAGTTTGAGCTTTCATACACTTATAGCCCTAGTGCATCCATTGCATGACAATACCTACTCCTCACATTGACATCAATTGATGGGCATCTCCATAGCCCGTTGATTAGCCGCGTCGATGTGAGACTTTCTCCTTTTTTGTCTTCTCCACATAACCCCCATCATCATATTCTATTCCACCTATAGTGCTATGTCCATGGCTCACACTCATGTATTGTGTGAAAGTTGAAAAGGTTTGAGAAACATCAAAAGTATGAAACAATTGCTTGGCTTGTCATCGGGGTTGTGCATGATGTGAATATTTTGTGTGGTGAAGATGGAGCATAGCCAGACTATATGATTTTATAGGGATGAACTTTCTTTGGCTATGCTATTTCAATAAGACATAATTGCTTGGTTAGTATGCTTAAAGTATTATTGTTTTTATGTCAAAGGATAGACTATTTCCTTGAACCACTCGTGTCTAAATATTTATGCCATGATTAGACATATGATCAAGATTATGCTAGGTAGCATTCCACATCAAAAACTATCTTTTTTATCATTTACCTACTCGAGGACGAGCATGAATTAAGCTTGGGGATGCTGATATGTCTCTGTCGTATCTATAATTTTTGATTGTTCCATGCCAATATTATTCAACTTTCATATACTTTTTGGCAACTTTTATACTATTTTTGGGACTAACATATTGATCCAGTTCCCAGTGCCAGTTCCTGTCTGTTGCATGTTTTTGGTTTCACGGAATATCCATATCAAACGGAGTCCAAACGGGATAACAAAGGATGGAACTTATTTTTGGAATATTTGGAAAATCTGGGAGAAAGATCAACGCGAAACGGTGTCCGAGGTGGGCACGAGGTAGGGGGCGCACCCCACCCCCTAGGGCACGCCCCTGACCCTCGTGGTCCACCCGTAAGGCGGTTGATGCCCTTCTTCGGCTGCAAGAAAGCTATTTTTTAGTAAATAATCACGGCGAAGGTTTCAGTCCAATCGGAGTTACGGATCTCCATATATATACGAAACGGGGAAAGGGCAGCAGAACAGAACGCAGAAACAGAGAGAGACAGAGAGATAGATCCAATCTCGGAGGGACTCTCGCCCCTCCCATGCCATGGAGGCCAAGGACCAAAGGGGAAACCCTTCTCCCATCTAGGGAGGAGGTCAAGGAAGAAGAAGACGAAGGGGCCCCCTCTCCCCTTCTCTTTTGGTGGCGCCGGAACGCTGTCGTGGCCATCATCATCATCATCACCGCGATCTACACCAACACCTCCGCCATCTTCACCATCACCTTCCCCCCTCTATCCACAGCAGTCCACTCTCCCGCAAACCGTTGTACCCTCTACTTGAACATGGTGCTTTATGCGTCATATTATTATCCAATGATGTGTTGCCATCCTATGATGTCTGAGTAGATTTTCGTTGTCCTATCGGTTGTTAATGAATTGCTATGATTGATTTAATATGCTTGTGGTTATGTTGCTGTCCTTTGGTGCCCATCATATGAGAGTGCGCATGGATAACACCTTAGGGTTAGTTGTATGTTTATAGGACTATGTATTGGAGGGCAAGGGTGACAGAAGCTTCAACCTAGCATATAAATTGATGCATACGGGATTGAAGGGGGACCAATATATCTTAATGCTATGGTTGGGTTTACCTTAATGAATGCTAGTAGTTGCGGATGCTTGCTAATAGTTCCAATCATAAGTGCATAGAATTCCAAGTAAGGGATGACATGCTAGCAGTGGCCTCTCCCACATAAAACTTGCTATCGGTCTAGTAAAGTAGTCAATTGCTTAAGGGACAATTTCGCAACTCCTACCACCACTTTTCCACACTCGCTATATTTACTTTAGTTGCTTCTTTACTTATAACAGCCCCTAGCTTTTATTTACGCGCTCTTTATTTTCTTGCAAACCTATCCAACAACACTACAAAGTACTTCTAGTTTCATACTTGTTCTAGGTAAAGTAAACATTAAGCGTGCGTAGAGTTATATCGGTGGTCGATAGAACTTGTGGAAATATTTGTTCTACCTTTAGCTCCTCGTTGAGTTCTACACTCTTACTTATTGAAAACTGTTGCGATCCCCTATACTTGTGGGTTATCAACCAGCTCTTGCCGCATCATGACAGTCAGTTTTCGACTTTCTCTACTGAGGTGCTCATCCGGTCTAGACCAGGGCACAATCGCAGTAGTTCTCCCTTTACTACTCTAGCCGATAGAGCAGAACGTAGGGTAGCAAGCATAGGACCGGGCAAGCCAACTATTGACCAAATACAATGATTCGAAGCTGATGCATATAAGGCCAAACTTGCGATGCCGAAGTACGCTATAGAGCTGTTCGGACTTTTACTGGCGACTCGTTTGTTCCCATACCAGGCCCCTGGCAAGTTATGCCGAGGCGCGTCTTGTATGGAAGCCGCTACGGCCGGACTCATTGTAGAAAGAGTATGGACGATTAGTTCGGATAAAGTTTACTGGGAGCGGAGCAATGTGCCAATGATAAATATATATAAAGAGTAAAAACCACAGCCCGACTATTTGACATGCTCGGGGTTGGGAACAGAGGAAAAGGGCATAGTACAGGCTCAAAATAAAGAGTGTGGTCTACAAAAGCTTAGTTTGGACCTCCTGTCGCACGTCTGCGCCGCCCGTCCTTGGGGAGGGGAATCCTTAACGGAAGTGGCCCCTTAGGTGAGTGTACGGATCCGAACTCCGAGAGGGTCCGACGTAGATGATGTCCTGATGGTCACCTGTTCTTAAGAGATGATAAAGAAAAGTAAGGAAAACACATAAAAACGTTGCAGGAATGCTTGCAGGATTGTCGGTATTGTGCTTCCGCCGATGCCCATGGTATCTTGAGCGCGTAGTGATGTACGCGTGGTGTAAATCTTGCCATTATAGTGGGTTGGTGGCAGAAGCCGAACTGCTATTTTTGTTTCGGGAGTGGTTGAACTTCGGAAGGGAACTGTTTCTAGCCCCTGGTGTTCGGCTGGCGAGCTGCTTCGTCGTCCTGGTCGCCTGGTGGCCTCCTCCCCCTATGCTCGGCATTAAGCTTGCCTGCCTGCTTAAAGACCCAACAGTTTCTGTTGGAGTGATTAGCTGGCTTATCAGGATGACCGTGAATCTGACAAGGTCAGTCCAATATCCCGTCGAGGGTGGATGGTCCATCCTAGTTTGCCTTGAATGGCTTCTTCCGTTGACCGGGTTTCAAATTGTGAAATCCAGCGTTGACCGATGTGTCGCATAATCTTTCATTACTGTTGCGACTATTGTGTTCGGTTCGTTGTGGCTTGCCATTGCCGTCTCGGATTTCGGAAGTGCCCGGGTCACTGGCGTTGTTGCTTTTATGAGCGAGCCAGTTGTCTTCGCCCGCGCAAAAGCGGGTCATTAGAGTGGTAAGGGCTGTCATGGATTTAGGTCCTTCTTGGCTGAGGTGACGCGCTAGCCATTCATCCCGGACACTGTGTTTGAAGGCCGCCAGGGCTTCTGCGTCCGGACAGTCAACGATTTGGTTCTTTTTGACTAAGAACCTAGTCCAAAGTTGTCTGGCTGACTCGCCGGGCTTTTGGACAATGTGACTCAAGTCATTGGCATCTGATGGCCGGACATATTTTCCTTGGAAGTTGTCCTGAAGGCGTCTTCCAAATCTTCCCAGTTGCCGATAGAATTTTCTGGCAAACTGTTTAGCCGGTACCGAGCTGGCCCTTTGAGTTTGAGAGGTAGGTATTTAGTGGCATGAAGGTCGTCTCCGCGAGCCATGTGAATGTGGAGGAGGTAATACTCCATCCATACCGCGGGATCTGTCGTTCCATCGTATGATTCGATGTTAATGGGTTTAAACCCGTCTGCGAATTCATGCTCCATTACCTCGTCAGTGAAGCAGAGAGGGTGTGCGGCCCCTCTATGTTGGGCCACGCTGTGAAGTACCTCCGGCGGACTCCGCATACGTTTTTGGACCGAGCGTGGTCAGGTCTGTTGTGTCCGAATAAATAACCGCCATTACTGGTTGGGGCATGTCTCCGCAATCTGGGTGTCGATTTTATGTGTCTTGTTCTACCCTCTAGGTCTTGTTGGATGTCGCGAGTGTTCCCCCGAGCTGTTTTATTCCTGCTTGGACGGCCGGATAGGTCGGTATGGTGCTCTGCTTGGGCTGCTGCTTTGTCTGGTTCAAACCATGGTCGGCTAACCATGTGTTTCGACGGTGATGTGGGCTCCAACGCCCTGCCATCGTATTGAGGGAGCCCCCTACTCTTGGGGTGGCCTTCGCTAGGGCCGTATTCTTCAGCGGCTAGGACTTCGGTCCATCTATCATTGAGCAAGTCCTGGCTTGCTTGAAGCTGTAGTTGCTTCTTCCTTAGGTTCCTTGCAGTGGCTATAAGCCGGCGTTTAAAGCGCTCCTGATCGAAAGGTTCCTTAGGCACGATGAAATCCACGTTGCCGAGGATCTCCTCTTCCATGGAGAGTGGGAGATAATTGCTGTCCTCCGAGTCTCCATATGTGGCCTGTTCATCCGAGCTGTCTTGCCTGCTTTCCTGCTCCTCCTGTTCGGATTCTACCTCGACAGGGTGTTCATTGTCCGGAACATTGTCTTTAGCAGTGTTTTCTCTTGGGCGATGTGGCCTAGAGCGGCGACGTGGGAGCCGACATTCGGACTGTGTACTGGGGGTTTATTCTCGACTGGATCCTCCTTGCTATCGTCGAGATCGTCGTCAGGTGTGTCTATCATACAGACGTCATACGAGGAAGTGGTCATCCCATGTCTAGCGGGTAGAAAGCTCGGGCCCTGCCCCTCATCATTGTCCATACTGTCGATGTCTTCGGAGCGAGGGTCAGGCGTGTTGGTTGGATATTCAACGGTGGCTATGAAGTGGGTGGCGGGAGGGAAGCAAGATTCCCCTTCATCCGCCGTAAGTTTGAACCAAACATAGTTCAGTGACGAGTCATCTGCCAGGGACATGTTTTTAATGAATTTAGTAGGTCGCCCATGGGCGAGTGTCGGAAGACATGTGCGGCGCTGAACTTGAAGATCGATAGCCAATCGAGTTCGGTATCCGTAGGTTCGCAGGGTTCAGAATTCGGCAACGGAGAAGAGTCCGGGGTTCCGTTAATGTAGATGCCATACGAGGTGGGATTTGCGAGTGGCTCCAACGCCGCAGAATCGGTAGCTCCCGTGATGGGGTTGAGCTTCCCGTCTTCGGACGGCTTGATCTGGTCCGGATCTAAGGCCAGAGTTGCTACATGAGCTATGTCCTGGATGCCGCCCGATGATAGGTTTAAGCCATGTTCATCAGGGCGACGGGGAGCGATTGCTGCGGTCTTGAATCCGTCAAAGATCAAGTCTCCACGGACATCCATGACGTAGTTCAAGCTTCCAAATCTGACCTGATGGCCAGGGGCGTAGCTGTCGATCTGCTCCAGATGGCCAAGTGAGTTGGTCGGCGGTACGAAGCTGCCGAATATGAAGATCTGTCCGGGGAGAAAGGTTTCCCCCTGGACCATGCCATCACTGATGATCAAAGGGGCCATTGAGTCCTTTGCTGACGGCACAGTGGAACTCTCAATGAAAGCACCAATGTCGGTGTCAAAACCGGCAGATCTCGGTAGGGGGTCCCGAACTGTGCGTCTAGGATCGATGGTAACAGGAGACGGGGGACACAATGTTTACCCAGGTTCGGGCCCTCTCTATGGAGGTAATACCCTACTTCCTGCTTGATTGATCTTGATGAATATGAGTGTTACAAGAGTTGATCTACCATGAGATCGTAGTGGCTAAACCCTAGAAGTCTAGCCTATGTGAATATGGTAATGAGTATGTGTATCCGGACTATGCTCTCCGGTTTATATAGACACCGGAGAGATCTAGGGTTACATGGGGTCGGTTACATAAGAAGGAATCTTCATAGTCGGTCGCCTAGCTTGCCTTCCACGCCAAGGAGAGTCCGATCCGAACATGAGTATAGTCTTCGACCTTCATGTCTTTATAGCCCATCGGTCCGGCCCATGGATAATAGGCCGGACGCCCTGGGACCCCTTAGTCCAGGACTCCCTCAGCGTAGTCGGCAAGGGCTGCCACGCGAATGACGACTGCCTCGCATTCCGCCTCTAGCTCCGGCGCCGCCTCCTGGCCAAAGGTGGCCAGATGAGCCAAGCTCACGCTTGGGTACCACGCCTTCACAAACTCTAGTGCCACCCTTGCACCGGCCTGCGCGACAGCGCTCTTCCAGGCGTCGAGCCACTCTCCAGCTACCTCCAACCAGCCGGCAGTCTGACTGGGAGTCCGGGGCACCTGCGCACCCGTCCAGAGCCCTTCCAAGACCTGGGACCAGGCGCGCTGGAATCGGCGGAGCATCCGGCGAACCGGCACAAGGCGTAGCTGGACGACCCGGAATTGTTCGCCCAAAGTCCGAGGCCAGTTCGGCGCAATCTCCTTGCCCACCTGCCTCCGCTGCTGGCGCCGTGCCTCGATCGCCTGGCCGATGACGCCGGCGTGGTCCGGGAGGTACTCTGCATAAAAAGAGAACAAAGGAATAAGAGACCGGCTTCCAGCAATAGCTGACACCTCCAAGCAAGAAAGAAAAGTTACCTTCGAGCATGCCCTCGATCACCTCATAGCCTTCTGACAGGCACTTCTCCCTCTTGGCCCAGCCCAAGCGCTGAGACTCGAACTCGGCCCTGAGGAGCTCTTCCCCATCCTTCAGCTGTCGGACCTGGTCCGCATGCCGGGTCGCCTGGTCCGCCAGCTCCTTCTCAAGCCGATCGCGCTCCGCGGGTGTCTGGCTGCGCTCCAGCTCCTTGGCCTGAAGCTGGCCCTCGAGCTCATGCACGCAGTTTAGAAGCCGGGTGGCGGCTTCTGCAAAAACAAGAAAGAATCATCAACATCGAGAAAGACAAGAAGTCGCCGGAAGATCCGGCCCGACTGATCAGCAGTCGGCCTGAATCTCGGGGGCTACACCCAGTGGGTGCGCTTGCGCTCCCCCACTGATGGTTGGCCTACGTACCTCGGTTCTTGTTCAGCTCAGTAGTCCGGTTGGCGAGCTCCTGGTTCTGGGAGTTGAAGGAAGCCGCACGCAGGTTGTTGTAGTCCTGCAGCAAGAATAACATTCTGGCAATTAGAAACACGCCTTAAAGTTCCAAACCTGCCTGCTCAGCAGTAGGCTTGGAACTCGGGGGCTACACCCAGTGGGTGCGCTAGCGCGCCCCTAGTGAAGACCGCAAAAATAAAAAGCAAAGTCAAAAGCATACCCGGATAGACGTCTGCATCACCACCATCTCGCTCCTCGCCTTCAGGAGGGTGGCGCTGTGGGCGGAGAACTTGTCTAGGACGTCCTGCACCGCGAGGCTCAGGGTGGCCGGGCCGGCACCTGGCATCCAACCAGGCAGAGCAGAGCTCGTGGCCTCAGTGTCGGCCACCTACGAGCTCACATGTCTGATCTCTACCGGCGTCGGCGCAAAAGCCGCCCGCGTCGGGTGGATGCACGCGGAGGCGTGTGTCGTCATGGATTGGCTCATCGCCAGCCCGGCGTCGGCCTGCGACACCGCTGGCCCTTCGGGGTGGCCGCCACCTCGCTCGTCAGCACCCGGCGTGCGCTGAACCACCTCCGTCCGGGGGATGACGAGGTCGGTCCCCTCCTGCTCCAGGGCCGTCTAGTCAGCTCCGGCTGCCCCAGTCAGCGCCCGTTCCTCCACAACCGGTAGCTCCGGCTGCTCCAAGTTGGAGGCCACCAGAATCCCGCTGCCGGCTGGGTTCTCCGCGGCGTTGGCCTCCGCCCGCGCATTGTTCGCTGCCTCCACCTGTGCTGCCACCGCGGCTTGCGCCTCCGTCTACGCTAACGTGGCGGCCTGGGCATCAGCCTCCGCTCGTGCCATGGCTTCCGGTTCCTCCCGCGCCTCCCGCGCATTCCTCTTCGTCGCCTCCCAAGGGCGGCGGCCGGGTCCACACGCCGGGCCTCCTCAGAGCCACCCGCTGGTCCGATCAGCGAGGCGAACGAAGCCCACGATATGGAAAGGGGAGCCCTGCGCGGCAAGACAAGCAAAAATAAGAAGATTGCAAGAAAGAAGTAATAAAGACAACAATCAACGCACTTACCCGGATACCATTGGGCACTCCTTCGAGGCCTTCCGGATGGAGGCCGCCTTCACGGCCTCTTGCCGCTTGGTCATAGCCGTCAACTTGGCCTTCTTGGGTGGCTTGCTACAAACATCCCCTTGGCACGGCGCATAGGCACGACGGGTGCACCAGTCGGTGCTCCGCCTGTCGGCCGCACCGTCGAGGAGCCGGCGCCTGTCCTATCGGCGCCCTCAGGGCGGCGTTGTCCGTCACCGTCTTCATCGTCATGCGTCCAATCCCGGACGTCGCCGTCTCCCCCTGCGCCGCCTCATGCGGCTTCGCCTGCTCCAGCGCCACCTCCACTTGAGGCGTTGTCCTCCTCCAGCGTGGCCGCCCCCAGCTCGGGGTCGCTCATGTCGCTCTCCTCACGGTCCAGCAACCACTGGTGGCCCGGAGCCGGCGCACCGCCTGCTACCTGACCAGGGAAGTGCTGCCCCACGTTCAGATGGTCAGGTCAGATGAAGAGTACTGCATGAGCAAAAAACAAGGACTAGATACTAACCACAGGCGGCGGGTTGTCGCGGCTGTATGGTTCCTTGCCGAAGCTCCAGTCGGTCTCGCTGAGCTGACTGCCGGAGAAGTAGTTGACATGGCGGACCACCTCCACAGTCGGCAGCTCCTTGGTTGACATCCGGCTCGGGTACCGGCGGCCGCTCATGTCGCAGATTAAGTGTGGCCAGAATTGGAGGGGCGAAACCCGGCGGTGGACAAAGGCGGTCAACAGGTCCGCAGGCTAGAGACCCTCCAAGTCCATCATCTCTTGCAGTCGGACAAGGACATTGGTGATGGCAGCTGACAATGTCTTGGAGGGTTGCTGCCCCCAGTTGTTCCGAGGCTCGGCAGGCGGGCTGATCGCGAAAGCTGGTAGGTTGATGTACTCGCGCGTCGGGTGGAGGTTGCAGACGTAGAAGTAGGACTTCTGCCACAACTTTGCCGACTCCAGCAAAGTGATGGTGGGGAAGAAAGTCCCGGAGCCGGCGCATCGCACAACAACGCAGGCACCACACTGGGCCGGCTCGCCCTTGGCCTGGGTCCCCAGCTTGAGATACAAGAACCTACCCCACAGCTTGAGTGTGGGCAGGACACCGAGATAGCCCACTTGTAGGACCGAAAGTATGTCTAGAGGGGGGGTGATTAGACTACTTGACCAAATAAAAATCTAGCCTTCTCCCAGTTTTAATTTTTGGCAGATTTTAGCAACTTAGCACAAGTCAAGCAATCAACCTACACATGCAAGTCTAAGAGTATAGCAGCGGAATGTAAAACATTGCATATGAAGGTAAAGGGAGGAGTTTGGAGGGAGCAAACACAATGTAGACACGAAGATTTTTGGTGTGGTTCCGATAGGTGGTGCTATCGTACATCCACGTTGATGGAGACTTCAATCCACGAAGGGTAACGGTTGCGCGAGTCCACGAAGGGCTCCACCCATGAAGGGTCCACGAAGAAGCAACCTTGTCTATCCCACCATGGCCATCGCCCACGAAGGACTTGCCTCACTAGGGTAGATCTTCACGAAGTAGGCGATCTCCTTGCCCTTACAAACTCCTTGGGTCAACTCCACAATCTTGTCGGAGGCTCCCAAGTGACACCTAACCAATCTAGGAAACACCACTCTCCAAAAGGTAATAGATGGTGTGTTGATGATGAACTCCTTGCTCTTGTGCTTCAAATGATAGTCTCCCCAACACTCAACTCTCTCTCACAGATTTGGATTTGGTGGAAAGATGATTTGATTGAAAAGCAACTTGGGGAAGGCTAGAGATCAAGATTCTTGTGGTTGGAATGGAATATCTTGGTCTCAACACAGGAGTAGGTGGTTCTCTCTTAGAAAATGTATGCTGGAAGTGTAGGCACGTTCTTATGGCTCTCCTTACTAATGAAGGAAGGGTGGAGGGGTATATATAGCCTCCACACAAAAATCTAACCATTACACACAGATCACCAAACTCGGTGGGACCGAATCATGAAACTCGATCAGACCGATTTAGTTCAAAATGTGAACATTAGGATTTTCGATGGGACCGACATGTCAACTTGGTGGGACCGATTTCATTAGGGTTAGGGAATAACTTAATCTCGGTGAGACCGATCACATAAACTCGATAGGACCGATTTCTGTAATAGGCAAACAGAGAGTTGGTCAGGCAAACTCGATGGGACCGATTCGCTCATTTCGGTGAGACCGAAATGTTATGAAAGGGAAACAGAGAGTTTGCATTGTGAACTTGGTGGGACCGATCGCTCATCTCGGTTGGACCGAAACTTTACAAAGGGAAACAGAGAGTTTGCAATCCCATCTCGGTGAGACCGAGATCCCTATCAGTGAGACTGAAGTGACTAGGGTTTCTAGTAGTGGCTATGTCAAGTGAACTCGGTGGCGCCGGATAGATCTAATCGGTAGGGCCGAGTTTGACTTTTGGTTTGGGACATATGTGGATATGATAAAGTGGTTGAGGGCTTTTGGAGCATATCACTAAGCATTTTGAGCAAGCAAGCCATTAGGAAACACCTCATCCCCTTTTAATAGTATTGGCTTTTCCTATGGACTCAATGTGATCTTAGATCACTAAAATGAAAATGTAGAGTCTTGAGCTTGAGCCAATATGTGTCCTTAGCATTTTGAGGGGTCCACATTCCTAATCCATGCCATGCCAATCACTGAACTTTCTAAAATGATCATCTTGAAATAGCATTAGTTCAATGAGCTATATGTTGTTAGGAATTACCAAAACCACCCAGGGATAGTTGCACTTTCACCCTCGTAGAAAGTCACGAAGGCGGAAAGAAGCAACACTGTGTTGGGGGTCAGGCGGTGAGGTTGAAGGTGGTAGAAGTTGAGGAAGGACCAAAGGAAGCTGCTCGCCGGCAGGCCGAAACCACTAAGGAATTTGCTCCGGAAGATGACGTACTCGCCGGCCCGCGGCGCCGGCGTGATCTCCCGCGTGTCGGGAAGGCGCGTCCCCACGCACGCCTCGTTGGGCATCCTCCACATCGCATAGGGGAACTCGACATGTCCGTCATGGATGTTGGAGCCGTCCCACTCGCCTCGCACCATGTCTTGCGGTGGCCTAGCGGTAGGGTGGAGATGCTGGACGGCGGTGATGCTGCGGCGGAGCTTCGACGGTGCGGCGGCGGCAAGGGAGCAAGAAAGCAAGAGGCAAGGAGGCGAGGAAGAAGAGGCGAAGGGAGGGGGCGCGCATGCATTTGGCTACCCCCTCCTCCCCTATTTATGTGCCCGGAGAGGCGGAGCCGAGGCAGCACATCGTGGGGGACGTGGGGATTAACTGTGCCAACGCCCCGCACGTCCCCACAAATCCCGCGCCATGATGGCGCGTATTTACTCTGCCAAGGAAGGGCAACCATCCACCTCAGCCGCAACGGATCCGCGCGCATGTCGAGGCCATGTAGTGGTGGGCCTGGACCTACAGTGGCGTCCCATCACGCGCGTGGGCTGGCTGGCCAGTCTGCCCTGCTGGCGACGCATGGCGAGCGTGCAATGGGCAGCGAGCGCGCCACCCGACGCCCGCCACGGTGATTCAAATTCACCAGGCGGCCGACCTTGCCTCGGCCGGTGCCTGGCAGGTGGCTTCTTCAAGCCGAACGAAGCGAAGGCACATGATCTCTCGGAGGAGGAAACTGCTGAGGCGCTCCGCCCTTGAGGCATGTCACCTCAACAGCTTTAGGGACTACTGCCGAGGGGATAGACCACTGGTAGCCTCATCCAGACCTAATGAAATTTCAAGACATCGGGGCTAGCAAAGCCCCTCATGAAGGAAATATACACTAGAGGCAATAATAAAGTTGTTATTTATGATAGAATTGTATTAATCGGAAACTTAGTACATGTGTGGATATATAGACAAACAGAGTGTCCCTGGAATGCCTCCACTTGACTAGCTCACTAATCAAAGATGGCTAAGTTTCCTAGACAAAGACATGTGTTGTCATTTGATGAACGGGATCACATCATTAGAGAATGATGTGATGGACAAGAACCATCCATTAGCTTAGCATGATGATCATTTAGTTTTTCTGCTATTGTTTTCTTCATGAGTTATACATGTCCCTCAGACTATGAGATTGTGCAACTCCCGAATATCGGAGGAACACCTTGTGTGCTATCAAACGTCACGACGTAATTGGGCGATTATAAAGATGCTCTACAGGTGTCTCCAATGGTGTTTGTTGAGTTGGCATAGATCAAGATTAGGATTTGTCACTCCGTGTATCAGAGAGGTATCTCTGGGCCCTCTCGGTAATGCACATCACTATAAGCTTTGCAAGCAATGTGACTAATGAGTTAGTCACGGGATGATGTTGTGACGCCAGGATAATTAAGCTAGAGTAATCCTCGGATAATGATGCCACGTCACCTCGGTTACCGTTGCTAAACTCGCGTTGATTCGAATCCGGTTCAAATTCAAATTCAAATTAAAGTCCAAATTTCAAATTTCTCAAACATGCAAACAAAAATGTTTGGCGGGTTGCAAATATTCACTAGCTAATTTTCATGTAAGAATTAACCTTTATTAAAATATTTAAATGCCCCTTAAATATTCAAATCAGTACCAAACAACACCTTTTAGCTCTTTTAATATAAAGTTAAATTCCAACGGATTCAATTTGAGCCCAAACTTTTTGTGCCATTTAAGAATATTGTCTAGTATTTATATGACATGTTTCGCATTTTACAAAAGTTTGTTTGATGTGTAAACTAAATGTAAAAGAGGAGCTAAAAAACTAAAACATAAAAGTTTAAGTAGAAAACAAGAGAAAAGGGAGAAATGACCTCTCCCCCCAGGCCTCAGCCCACTTGGCCACTAGGCCGGCCCACCTACCCCACCCTCCTGCTCCTCCCTGTTCATGAGAGGTGGTGGCGCGCATCCAGCCACCATGGCTGCGGCTGTGAGTGCGTGGCGGCCATCCCGTGGTTTCCCGTCATGTATAAGGCGGCCCCGACGCCCTCCTCCCTCCCTTGACGATCCCTAGCGCCCCCACTGCTTTCCCCCTTTTCCCCTTGCCACATCCGCTCACCCCCAAATGCCTCCGCCGCCTCTGTTGATGTCGACCTCGCGGCCACCATCGCCCCCACGCCGAGCTTAGAGATTCTGCGGATCCACCATCGTCTGCTTCCTCCTCGTGCACGGGATCAAGCTGGACCAGCCCCGATCGAGCTCCGCCATCGACCTCGCCTTCAACTCGGACCCGACGATGTTCGTCTTCGACCCGGGCGTCGGCGAGCCCTCCATGATACGTCTCCAAGGTATCTATAATTTTTGACTGCTCCATGCTACATTATCTACTGTTTTAGGCAATATTGGGCTTTATTATCCACTTTTATATTATTTTTGGGACTAACCTATTAACCGGAGGCCCAGCCCAGATTTGCTATTTTATGCCTATTTCAGTGTTTCAAAGAAAAGGAATATCAAACGAAGTCCAAACAGAAAAATCCTTTTTGGAACGTGATTTTCTCACTGGATAAGACCCAGGAGACTTGGACTCTACGTCAGAAGATACGGGAGCTGCCCACGAGGGTGGGGGGTGCCCACCCCCCTGGGGCGCGCCCCTTGACTCGTGGGGCCCCCGAAGCTCCACCGACGTACCCCTTGCACCCATATATAGCTACGTATCGTAAAACTTCCAAAACAGAAGATAGATCGGGAGTTCCGCCGCCGCAAGCCTCTGTAGCCACCAAAAACCTCTCAGGACCCTATTCTGGCACCCTGCCGGAGGGGGGAACCCTCACCGGTGGCCATCTTCATCATCCCGGCGCTCTCCATGATGAGGAGGGAGTAGTTCACCCTCGGGGCTGAGGGTATGTACCAGTAGCTATGTGTTTGATCTCTCTCTCTCTCGTGTTCTTGATTTGGCACGATCTTGATGTATCGCGAGCTTTGCTATTATAGTTGGATCTTATGTTTCTTCTCCCCCTCTTCTCTCTTGTAATGGATTGAGTTTTCCCCTTGAAGTAATCTTATCGGATTGAGTCTTTAAAGATTTGAGAACACTTGATGTATGTCTTGCCGTGCGTATCTGTGGTGACAATGGGATATCACGTGATTCATCTTGATGTATGTTTTGGTGATCAACTTGCGGGTTCCGCCCATGAACCTATGCATAGGGGTTGGCACACGTTTTCGTCGTGATTCTCCGGTAGAAACTTTGGGGAACTCTTTGGGGTTCTATGTGTTGGTTTGACTAGATGAATTGAGACTGTGTGATGCCTATCGTATAATCATACCCACGGATACTTGAGGTGACATTGGAGTATCTAGGTGACATTAGGGTTTTGGTTGATTTGTATCTTAAGGTGTTATTCTAGTACGAACTCTAGGGATGTTTGTGACACTTATAGGAATAGCCCAACAGATTGATTGGAAAGAATAACTTTGAGGTGGTTTCGTACCCTACCATAATCTCTTCGTTTGTTCTCCGCTATTAGTGACTTTGGAGTGACTCTTTGTTGCATGTTGAGGGATATTTATATGATCCAATTATGTTATTATTGTTGAGAGAACTTGCACTAGTGAAAGTATGAACCCTAGGCCTTGTTTGCTAGCATTGCAATACCGTTTACGCTCACTTTTATCGCTTGTTACCTTGCTGTTTTTATATTTTCAGTTTACAAAAACCTATATCTACCATCCATATTGCACTTGTATCACCATCTCTTCACCTAACTAGTGCACCTATACAATTTACCATTGTATTGGGTGTGTTGGGGACACAAGAGACTCTTTGTTATTTGGTTGCAGGGTTGCTTGAGAGAGACCATCTTCATCCTACGCCTCCCATGGATTGATAAACCTTAGGTCATCTACTTGAGGGAAATTTGCTACTGTCCTACAAACCTCTGCACTTGGAGGCCCAACAACGTCTACAAGAAGAAGGTTGCGTAGTAGACATCAAGCTCTTTTTTGGCGCCGTTGCCGGGGAGGCTAGGTAAGTGAAGGTATATCTTTAGATCTTGCAATAGAGTCTTTTAGTTTCTTGTTTTATCACTAGTTTAGTTTATAAAAGAAAACTACAAAAAAATGGAATTGAGTTTGTCTCATACGCTTCACCTTTTTAATATCTTTCGTGAGTATGATGGAAAGGATAATTGTGCTCAAGTGCTAGAAGAAGAGATCTCTAAAATGTTTGGCACTAAATATTTGAATGATGAGCATGATAGCAATGTTGTTAGTACGAATTCGTTGAATATCCATGATGCTAATGATATGCAAAGACACAAGCTTGGGGAAGCTATGTTTGATGAAGATGATATTTTTTGCATTGTTGAGGAAATTGTTAACTGGTAATTTCTCGGTTGGCTAGCGAGTAGGGGATTAATAGGCTAATTGGCAAGTTAATCGGCCATTTAATCAATTAATCGGACGATTTCTCAGTTTATTGGCTACTCAGTGACCCTATGAGTTGGGATTAATCGGCAAGTTAACTGGTTAATCGGATGAATTCTTGAACAGGGATTTTTTGTCCCCCAAGCTTTGATGAGCAAAATTACTATGATGAAAGCATGCCTCCTATCTATGATGATTATTGTGATGACACGTATGCTATAAAGAATAATGATAACTATGAAACTTGTCATCTTGATCTTAATTTTCAATCACATGATAGTTATTTTGTTGAGTTTGCTCCCACTATTATTCATGAGAAGAAATTTGCTTATGTGGAGAGTAATAAAATTTCTATGCAAGCAGATCATGAAAAGAATGCTTTAGGTGCTGGTTATATTGTTGAATTCATTCATGATGCTACTGAAAACTATTATGAGGGAGGAACATATGCTTGTAGGAATTGCAATAATATCAAGTTTCCTCTCTATGTGCTTAAAATCTCGAAGTTATGCTTGTTTTACCTTCCTATGCAGGTTGATTATTGTTCCCATAAGTTGTTTGCTCACAAAATCCCTATGCATAGGAAGTGGGTTAGACTTAAATGTGCTAGTCTTCATGATGCTCTCTTTATGTTTCAATTCTTATCCGTTATGTGAGCATCATTGAAATCATCATGCCTAGCTAGGGGCATTAAACGATAGCGCTTGTTGGGAGGCAACCCAACTTTATTTTAGTTTCTTGCTTTTTGGTTCTGTTTAGGAATAAATAATCCATCTAGCTTCTGGTTAGATGTGGTTTTGTGTTTTAATTAGTGTTTGTGCCAAGTAAGACCTATTGGATCTTCTTGGATGATAGTTATTTGATCTTGCAGTAATTTCCAGAAACTTTGCACTCAGTGCCCGAATTATTAAAAATCATCAGAACGTGATAAAATACTGATTCCAATTTCTGCTGACCAATAAACAAATTGTCTAGGTCGTCTAATTTTGGTAGAATTTTTTGGTTCCAGAAGTTTGCGTTAGTTACAGATTACTACAGACTGTTCTGTTTTTGACAGATTCTGTTTTTCGTGTGTTGTTTGCTTATTTTGATGAATCTATGGCTAGTAAAATAGTTTATAAACCATAGATAAGTTGGAATACAGTAGGTTTAAAACCAATAAAAATAAAGAATGAGTTCATTACAGTACCTTGAAGTGGCGTTTTGTTTTCTTTCGCTAACGGAGCTCATGAGTTTTCTGTTATGTTTTGTGTTGTGAAGTTTTCAAGTTTTGGGTAAAGATTCGATGGACTATGGAATAAGGAGTTGCAAGAGCCTAAGCTTGGGGATTCCCAAGGCACCCCAAGATAATATTCAAGGATAATCAAACGTCTAAGCTTGGGGATGCCCCGGGTGGCATCCCCTCTTTCGTCTTCGTTAATCGGTAACTTTACTTGAAGCTATATTTTTATTCACCACATGATATGTGTTTTGCTTGGAGCGTCATTTTATTTTATTTAGCTTTGCTTGCTGTTTGAATAAGTACCAAGATCTGAAATTATTAAATGGGAGAGTCTTCACATAGTTGCATAATTATTCGACTACTCATTGATCCTCACTTATATCTTTTGGAGTAGTTTGTTATTGCTCTAGTGCTTCACTTATATCTTTTAGAGCACGGTGGTGGATTTGTTTTATAGAAACTATTGATCTCTCATGCTTAACTTATATTATTTTGAGAGTCTTAAATAGCATGGTAATTTGCTTAAATAATCCTAATATGCTAAGCATATAAGATTTGTAAGAATTCTTATGAGTGTGTTGAATAATAAGAAAAGTTTGATGATTGATGATTGTTTTGAGATATGGAGGTAGTGATATTAAAGTCATGCTAGTTGAGTAGTTGTGAATTTGAGAAATATTTGTGTTAAAGTTTTTGATTCCCGTAGCATGCACGTATGGTGAACCGTTATGTGATGAAGTCGGAGCATGATTTATTTATTGATTGTCTTCCTTATGAGTGGCGGTCGGGGACGAGCGATGGTTTTTTCCTACCAATCTATCCCCCTAGGAGCATGCGCATAATACTTTGCTTTGATAACTTCTAGATTTTTGCAATAAGTATGTGAGTTCTTTATGACTAATGTTGATTCCATGGATTATACGCACTCTCATCCTTCCACCATTGCTAGCCTCTCTTATACCGTACACTTTTCGCCGGTATCATACACCCACCATAAACCTTCCTCAAAACAGCCACCATACCTACCTATCATGGCATTTCCATAGCCATTCCGAGATATATTGCCATGCAACTTTCCACCGTTCCGTTTATCATGACACGCTCCATCATTGTCATATTGCTAGCATGATCATGTAGTTGACATCGTATTTGTGGCAAAGCCACCGTTCATAATTCTTTCATACATGTCACTCTTGAATCATTGCATATCCCGGTACACCGCCGGAGGCATTCATATAGAGTCATATCTTGTTCTAAGTATTGAGTTGTAATTCTTGAGTTGTAAGTAAATAAAAGTGTGATGATCATCATTATTAGAGCATTGTCCCAGTGAGGAAAGGATGATGGAGACTATGATTCCCCCACAAGTCGGGATGAGAGAGGCCATAAAAAAGAGAAAAGGCCCAAAAAAAGAATAAAAAAATAAAAAAATGAGAGAAAAAGAGAGAAGGGGCAATGCTACTATCCTTTTACCACACTTGTGCTTCAAAGTAGCACCAAGATCTTCATGATAGAGAGTCTCCTATGTTGTCACTTTCATATACTAGTGGGAATTTTACATTATAGAACTCGGCTTGCATATTCCAATGATGGGCTTCCTCAAAATTCCCTAGGTCTTGTGAGCAAGCGAGTTGGATGCACACCCACTTAGTTTCTTCTGATGAGCTTTCATATACTTATAGCTCTAGTGCATCCGTTGCATGGCAATCCCTACTCACTCACATTGATATCTATTAATGGGCATCCCCATAGCCCGTTGATACGCCTAGTTGATGTGAGACTATCTTCCCCTCTTTTTGTCTTCTCCACAACCACCATTGTATCCCACCTATAGTGATATATCCATGGCTCACGCTCATGTATTGCGTGAAGATTGAAAAAGTTTTGAAAATGTCAAAAGTATGAAACAATTGGTTGGCTTGTCATCGGGGTTGTGCATGATTTAAATACTTTGTGTGGTGAAGATAGAGCATAGCCAGACTATATGATTTTGTAGGGATAACTTTTTTGGCCATGTTATTTTGAGAAGACATAATTGCTTTGTTAGTAGGCTTGAAGTATTATTATTTTTATCTCAATATGAACTTTTGTCTTGAATCTTTCGGATTTGAATATTCATATCACGAGTAAGGAGAATTACAATGAAATTATGCCAACTAGCATTCCACATCAAAAATCATCTTTTTTATCATTTACCTACTCGAGGACGAGCAGGAATTAAGCTTGGGGATGCTTGATACGTCTCCAACATATCTATAATTTTTGATTGCTCCATGCTACATTATCTACTGTTTTAGGCAATATTGGGCTTTATTATCCACTTTTATATTATTTTGGGACTAAGCTATTAACCAGAGGCCCAGCCCAGATTTGCTGTTTTATGCCTATTTCAGTGTTTCGAAGAAAAGGAATATCAAACGAAGTCCAAGCAGAAAAATCCTTTTTGGAACGTGATTTTCTCACCGGATAAGACCCAGGAGACTTGGACTCTATGTCAGAAGATACGGGAGCTACCCACGAGGGTGGGGGGCGCGCCCCCTGCCTCGTGGGGCCCCCGAAGCTCCACCGACATACCCCTTGCACCCATATATACCTACGTATCGTAAAACTTCCAAAACAGAAGATAGATCGGGAGTTCCGCCGCCGCAAGCCTCTGTAGCCACCAAAAACCTCTCGGGACCCTGTTCCGGCACCCTGCCGGAGGAGGGAACCCTCACCGGTGGCCATCTTCATCATCCCGGCGCTCTCCATGACGAGGAGGGAGTAGTTCACCCTCGGGGCTGAGGGTATGTACCATTAGCTATGTGTTTGATCTCTCTCTCTCTCTCTCTCTCTCTCTCTCGTGTTCTTGATTTGGCACGATCTTGATGTATCGCGAGCTTTGCTATTATAGTTGGATCTTATGTTTCTTCTCCCCCTCTTCTCTCTTGTAATCGATTGAGTTTTCCCCTTGAAGTAATCTTATCGGATTGAGTCTTTAAAGATTTGAGAACACTTGATGTATGTCTTGCCATGCGTATCTATGGTGACAATGGGATATCACGTGATTCATCTTGATGTATGTTTTGGTGATCAACTTGCGGGTTCTGCCCATGAACCTATGCATAGGGGTTGGCACACGTTTTCGTCGTGATTCTCCGGTAGAAACTTTGGGGAACTCTTTGGGGTTCTATGTGTTGGTTTGAGTAGATGAATTGAGACTGTGTGATGCCTATCATATGATCATACCCACGGATACTTGAGGTGACATTGGAGTATCTAGGTGACATTAGGGTTTTGGTTGATTTGTATCTTAAGGTGTTATTCTAGTACGAACTCTAGGGATGTTTGTGACACTTATAGGAATAGCCCAACAGATTGATTGGAAAGAATAACTTTGAGGTGGTTTCGTACCCTACCATAAACTCTTCGTTTGTTCTCCGCTATTAGTGACTTTGGAGTGACTCTTTTGTTGCATGTTGAGGGATAGTTATATGATCCAATTATGTTATTATTGTTGAGAGAACTTGCACTAGTGAAAGTATGAACCCTAGGCCTTGTTTGCTAGCATTGCAATACCGTTTACGCTCACTTTTATCGCTTGTTACCTTGCTGTTTTTATATTTTCAGTTTACAAAAACCTATATCTACCATCCATATTGCACTTGTATCACCATCTCTTCGCCGAACTAGTGCACCTATACAATTTACCATTGTATTGGGTGTGTTGGGGACACAAGAGACTCTTTGTTATTTGGTTGCAGGGTTGCTTGAGAGAGACCATCTTCATCCTACACCTCCCATGGATTGATAAACCTTAGGTCATCCACTTGATGGAAATTTGCTACTGTCCTACAAACCTCTGCACTTGGAGGCCCAACAACGTCTGCAAGAAGAAGGTTGCATAGTAGACATCACTCCACGAGCCCACTTAGCACCTCTACAGGCTCAAAGTGAGCTTCTCCTTTGGTTCCCCCTTTTTCGCATCAAACCACCGCCATAGGCCACCGTCACCGTCGTGCCCGATGCCGTCTGAGCTCCTGCTCACCGCGTTGTTGTCCGCGCTCCCGCGCGCCCCTGGCCCTGTACGCGCCCTTGGCCGCCTACGCGTGCCCCCACTCGCGCCCGCCGCTCACTGGCCGCGCCCCCGCGAGTGCGTGATCGTGCCCCGTCGCCTCCTGCTGACGCTGCTGCTCCTATGCCGCTGTCCCTGTAGTGCTGCTCTGCTGAACCTGTTGCGCCATGCCGCTACTGTCCGCACTACTCCCTAACCGCACCCCGCGTCCGCTTGCCCCGGCCCATGTGCGCTCGCCACCCCGCGCCTTCCCGTGTTGCTTCTGCTGAAGCTCTTGCCCTGCTGCTGCGCTAATACTGCTGCTGCTTTATCGCTCTGCTGCCGCTGCTATCGGGAATGGCCGCAGCTTCTGCCGCCACGTCCCGTGCAGCTGCCCATGCCGTATGCACTCGCCGCTGCTTGCTAGCGCTGCTGCCGCTGATAGCCATGGCCGGAGCCCTCTCTCTGCGTGCGCCCATACCCCCACGCCGGCGCTCGTCGCCGCGCCCTCGCTCACTCGCCCTGGCCGCCCCGCCGCTCCCTGCGTCGCCGCCCGCAGCCGCGGCCCCCGCCGAGCCCAGCCCCGCCTGCTTCTCGTCGTGGCTGCTGGCTGACTCTCGTCACTGCTGGAGCAGCTGGGCCTCGAGCCCCCGCTGCGTGGCCTCGGGCAAGAGCGCCCACGGTCACGCCCAGCGCCCGTCGCCAACCCCGCTAAGGCCCCCAATGGGCCAGCCCCTTTTTTGTTGGGGAACGTAGCAGAAATTCAAAATTTTCCTATGTGTCACCAAGATCTATCTATGGAGAGACCAGCAACGAGGGGAAGGAGAGTGCATCTACATACCCTTGTAGATCGCTAAGCGGAAGCGTTCAAGAGAACGGGGTTAAAGGAGTCGCACTCGTCGTGATCCAAATCACCGGAGATCCTAGTGCCGAACAGACGGCACCTCCGCGTTCAACACACGTACAGCCCGGTGACGTCTCCCATGCCTTGATCCAGCAAGGAGAGAGGGAGAGGTTGAGGAAGACTCCATCCAGCAGCAGCACAACAGCGTGGTGGTGGTGGAGGAGCATGGTGATCCAGCAGGGCTTCGCCAAGCACCGCGAGATATGAGGAGAAAGAGAGGTAGGGCTGCGCTAGGGAGAGGTCAAAAACTCATCTGTTGGCAGCCCCAAGTCCTCAAATATATATAGGGGAGAGGGAGGGGTGCGCCCCACCTAGGGTTCCACCCTAGGGGCAGCGGCCAGCCCCAATCCCATCTAGGGTGGCGGCCAAGTGGAGGGGGAGAGGGAGGCGCACCAGGCATGGGCCCTAAGGCCCATCTGCCCTTAGGGTTTCCCCCCCTCCTCCCCTTAGGCGCCTTGGGCCCTTGTGGGGGGGGCGCACCAGCCCACCTGGGGCTGGTCCACTCCCACACTTGGCCCATGCAGCCCTCCGGGGCTTGTGGCGCCACTTGGTGGACCCCCGGGACCCTCCCGGTGGTCCCGGTACGTTACCGATAAAACCCGAAACTTTTCCGGTGACCAAAACAGGACTTCCCATATATAAATCTTTACCTCCGGACCATTCCGGAACTCCTCGTGACATCCGGGATTTCATCCGGGACTCCGAACAACATTCGGTAACCACGTATATCTATTCCCTATAACCCTAGCGTCATCGAACCTTAAGTGTGTAGACCCTACGGGTTCGGGAACCATGCAGACATGACCGAGATAACTCTCCGGTCAATAACCAACAGCGGGATCTGGATACCCATGTTGGCTCCCACATGTTCCACGATGATCTCATCGGATGAACCATGATGTCAAGGACTTAATCAATCCCGTATACAGTTCCCTTTGTCTAACGGTATGATACTTGCCCGAGATTCGATCGTCGGTATCCCGATACCTTATTCAATCTCGTTACCGGCAAGTCTCTTTACTTGTTCCGTAACACATCATCCCGTGATCAACTCCTTGATCACATTGTGCACATTAATGATGTCCTACCGAGTGGGCCCAGAGATACCTCTCCGTCACACGTAGTGACAAATCCCAGTCTCGATTCGTGCCAACCCAACAGACACTTTCGGAGATACCCGTAGTGCACCTTTATAGCCACCCAGTTACGTTGTGACGTTTGGCACACCCAAAGTATTCCTACGGTATCCGGGAGTTGCACAATCTCGTGGTCTAAGGAAATGATACTTGACATTAGAAAAGCTTTAGCATGCGAACTACACGATCTTGTGCTATGCTTAGGATTGGGTCTTGTCCATCACATCATTCTTCTAATGATGTGATCCCGTTATCAATTACATCCAATGTCCATGGTCAGGAAACCGTAACCATCTATTGATCAACGAGCTAGTCAACTAGAGGCTTACTAGGGACATGGTGTTGTCTATGTCTCCACACATGTATCTGAGTTTCCTATCAATACATTCTAGCATGGATAATAAACGATTATCATGAACAAGGAAATATAATAATAACTAATTTATTATTGCCTCTAGGGCATATTTCCAACAGTCTCCCACTTGCACTAGAGTCAATAATCCAGTTCACATCGCTATGTGATTAACACTCAAGGTCACATCCCCATGTGACTAACACCCAAAGAGTTTACTAGAGTCAATAATCTAGTTCACATCACCATGTGATTAACACTCGATGAGTTCTGGGTTTGATCATGTTATGCTTGTGAGAGATGTTATAGTCAACGGGTCTGAATCTTTCAGATCCGTGTGTGCTTTACAAATCTCTATGTCATCTCCCAGATGCAGCTACCACGTTCTATTTGGAGCTATTCCAAATAAATGTTCCACTATAGGAATCCAGTTTACTACTCAGAATAATCTGGATTAGTGTCAAAGTTTGCATCTGTGTAACCCTTTATGACGAACTCTTTTACCACCTCCATAATCGAGAAAATTCCTTAGTCCACTAGTTACTAAGGATAACTTTGACCGATGTCCTGTGATCCATTCTTGGATCACTCTTGTACCCCTTGACTGACTCATGGCAAGGCACACTTCAGGTGCGGTACACAGCATAGCATACTATAGTGCCTACGTCTAAAGCATAGGGGACGACCTTCGTCCTTTCTCTCTATTCTGCCGTGGTCAGGTTTCGAGTCTTACTCAATGTTCACACCTTATAACACAGCCAAGAACTCCTTCTTTGCCGATCCATTTTGAACTCCTTCAAAATCTTGTCACGATATGTATTCATTTGAAAGTACTATTAAGCGTTTTGATCTATCCTTATAGATCTTAATGCTCAATACTCAAGTAGACTAATCCAGGTTTTCCATTGAAAAACACTTTTCAAATAACTCTGCATGCTTTCCAGAAATTCTACATCATTTCCGATCAACAATATGTTAACAACATATACTCATCGGAAATTCTATAGTGCTCCCACTCACTTCTTTGGAAATACAAGTTTCTCATAAACTTTGTATAAACCCAAAATCTTTGATCATCATCAAAGCGTATATTCCAACTCCGAAATGCTTACTCCAGTCCTTAGAAGGATTGCTAGAGCTTTGCATACTTGTTAGCATATTTCAGGATTGTTAAAACCTTCTGGTTGTATCACATACAACCTTTCCTCAAGAAAATCGTGAGGAAACAATGGTTTTTGACATCCTATCTGCAAGATTTCATAAATAATGCAGTGACTGCTAATATAATTCCAACAGACTCTTAGCATCGCTACGAGTGAGAAAGTCTCACCGTAGTCAACTCCTTGAACTTGTCGGAAAACATCTTAACGACAAGTCGAGCTTTCTTAATGGTGATACATACCATCATTGTCCGTCTTCCTTTTAAATATCCATATGTACATAACAGCCTTATGACCATCAAGTAGTTCTTCCAAAGTCTACACTTTGTTTTCATATATGGATCCTCTCTCGGATTATATGGCCTCGAGCCATTTTGGAATCCAGGCCCACCATCGCTTCTCCATAGCTCGTAGGTTCATTGTTGTCTAGCAACATGACTTCCAAGACAGGATTACGTACCACTCTGAAGTAGTACGCATCCTTGTCATCCTACGAGGTTTGGGAGTGACTTGATCCGAAGTCTCATGATCAATATCATAAGCTTCCACTTCAATTGGTGTAGGTGCCACAGGAACAACTCTTTGTGCCCTGCTATACACTAGTTGAAGTGACAGTTCAATAACCTCATCAAGTCTCCACCATCCTCCCACTCAATTCTTTCGAGAGAAACTTTTCCTCAAGAAAGGACCCAATTCCAGAAACAATCCCTATTGCTTTCGGATCTGAATTAGGAGGTATACCCAACTGTTTTGGGTGTCCTATGAAGATGCATTTATCCGCTTTGGGTTCGAGCTCATCAGCCTGAAACTTTTCACATAAGCGTCGCAGCCCCAAACTTTTAAGAAACAACAACTTATTTTTCTCTAAACCATAGTTCATACGATGTCGTCTCATCAGAATTACGTGGTGCCCTATTAAAGTGAGTGCAGTTGTCTCTAATGCCTTACCCATGAACGATAGTGGTAATTCGATAAGAGACATCATGGTACGCACCATATCCAATAGGGTGCAACTATGATGTTCGGACACATCATCACACTATGGTGTTCCAGGCGGTATTAGTTGTGAAACAATTTCCACAATGTCTTAATTCTGTGCCAAACTCGTAATTCAGATATGAATCTCTATGATCATATCATAGACATTTTATCCTCTTGTCACGACGATCTTCAACTTCACTCTGAAATTACTTGAACCTTTCAATAATTTCAGACTCATGATCCATCAAGTAAATATACTTTAGCATCTACTCAAATCATCTATGAAGTAAGAACATAACGATATCCACTACATGCCTCAGCACTCATTGGACTGCACACATCAAAATGTATTACTTCCAACGAGTTGCTTTCTTGTTCCATCGTACTGAAAACGAGGCTTTTCAGTCATCTTGCTCATGTGGTATGATTTGCATGTCTCAAGTGATTCAAAATCAAGTGAGTCCAAATGATCCATCTTTATAGAGTTTCTTCATGCATATCTACCAACAAACATGGTTCGCATGTCTCAATCCTTTCAAAAATGAGTGAGTCCAAAGATCCATCAACATGGAGCTTCTTCATGCGTTTTATACCAATATGACTCAAATTGTAGTGCCACATTTGTGTGGTACTATCATTACTATCTTATACCTTTGGCATGAAAATGTGTATCACTACGATCGGGATGGTATTATTCAAATAAACAGAGTAACCATTATTCTCCTTAAATGAATAAATGTATCGCGATAGACATAATCCAATCATGTCTATGCTCAACGCAAACACCAAATAACAATTATTTAGGTTTTAATACCAATCTCGATGGTAGAGGGAGCGTACGATATTTGATCAACCTTGGAAATACTTCCAACACATATCATCATCTCACCTTTTAGCTAGTCTCCGTTTATTCCGTAGCCTTTTGTTTCAAGTTACTAACACTTAGCAACCGAACCGGTATCTAATACCCTGGTGCTACTAGGAGTACTAGTAAAGTACACATTATAATGCATATCCAATATGCTTCTGTCGACCTTGCCAGCCTTCTCATCTACCAAGTATCTAGGGTGGTTCTGCTTCAGTGATTGTTCCCCTTATTACAGAAGCACTTAGTCTCGGGCTTGGGTTCAACTTTCGGTTTCTTCACTAGAACAGCAACTGATTTGTTGTTCCATGAAGTATCCCTTTCTTGCCCTTGCCCTTCTTGAAACTAGTGGTTTTACTAACCATCAACGATTGATGTTCCCTTTTGATTTCTACTTTCGCGGTGTCGCGAATAGCTCAAGGATCATATCTATCCCTGGTATGTTATAGTTCATCATGAAGCTCTAGTAGCTTGGTGGCAGTGACTTTGGAGAACCATCACTATCTCATCTGGAAGATCAACTCCCACTCGATTCAAGCGATTGTTGTACTCAGACAATCTGAGCACAAGCTCAAGATTGAGCTTTTCTCCCTTATTATGCAGGCTAAGAAAATCGTCGGAGGTCTTATACCTCTTGACGTGGGCATGAGCCTGAAATCCCAATTTCATTCCTTGGAACATCTCATATGTTCTGCGATGTTTCGAAAACGTCTTTGGTGCCTCAATTCTAAACCATTTAGCATTACGCACTGAACTATCATGTAGTCATCAAAACGTGTATGTCAGATGTTCGCAACATCCACAGACGACGTTCGAGGTTCAACACACTGAGCGGTGCATTAAGGACATAAGCCTTCTACTGTCTGCATAATTGCTACTATCAACTTTCAACTAATTTTTCTCTAGGAACATATCTAAACAGTAGAACTGAAGCGCGAGCTACGACATAATTTGCGAAGACCTTTTGACTATGTTCAGGATAATTAAGTTCATCTTATGAACTCCCACTCAGATAGACATCCCTCTAGTCATCTAAGTGATACATGATCTGAATCAACTAGGCCGTGTCTGATCATCACGTGAGACGGACTAGTCATCATCGGTGAACATCTCATGTTGAGCGCATCTTCTATACGACTCATGTTCGACCTTTCGGTCCTCCGTGTTCCGAGGCCATGTGTGTACATGCTAGGCTCATCAAGTTAACCTAAGTGTTTCGCATGTGTTCCGAGGCCATGTTTGTACATGCTAGGCTCGTCAACACCCGTTGTATTCGAACGTAAGAATCTATCACACCCGATCATCACGTGGTGCTTCGAAACGGCGAACTTTCACAATGGTGCACAGTTAGGGGAACACTTTATTGAAATTTTAATGAGGGATCATCTTATTTACTACCGTCGTTCTAAGCAAATAAGATGTATAAACATGATAAACATCACATGCGATCAAATAGTGACATGATATGGCCAATATCATATTGCTCCTTTTGATCTCCATCTTCGGGGCTCCATGATCATCATCGTCACCGGCATGACACCATGATCTCCATCATCATGATCTCCATCATTGTGTCTCCATGAAGTTGTCTCGCCAACTTATTACTTCTACTACTATGGCTACCGGTTAGCAATAAAGTAAAGTAATTACATGGCGTTGTTCAATGACACACATGTCATACAATAAATAAAGACAAATCCTATGGCTCCTGCCGGTTGTCATACTCATCGACATGCAAGTCGTGATTCCTATTACAAGAACATGATCAATCTCATACATCACATATCATTCATCACATTCTTCTTGGCCATATCACATCACATAGCATACCCTGCAAAAACAAGTTAGACGTCCTCTAATTGTTGTTTGCATGTTTTACGTGGCTGCTATGGGTTTCTAGCAAGAACATTTCTTACCTACGCAAAAACCACAACGTGATATGCCAATTGCTATTTACCCTTCATAAGGACCCTTTTCATCGAATCCGATCCGACTAAAGTGGGAGAGACAGACACCCGCTAGCCACCTTATGCAACTAGTGCATGTCAGTCGGTGGAACTAGTCTCACGTAAGAGTACGTGTAAGGTCGATCCGGGCCGCTTCATCCTACAATGCCGCCGAATCAAGATAAGACTAGTAATGGCAAGTACAAAATCAATGCCCACAACTGCTTTGTGTTCTACTCGTGCATAGAATCTACGCAATAGACCTAGCTCATGATGCCACTATTGGGGAACGTAGCAGAAATTCATAATTTTCCTACGTGTCACCAAGATCTATCTATGGAGAGACCAGCAACGAGGGGAAGGAGAGTGCATCTACATACCCTTGTAGATCGCTAAGCGGAAGCGTTCAAGAGAACGGGGTTGAAGGAGTCGCACTCGTTGTGATCCAAATCACCGGAGATCCTAGTGCCGAACGGACGGCACCTTCGCGTTCAACACACGTACAGCCCGGTGACGTCTCCCATGCCTTGATCCAGCAAGGAGAGAGGGAGAGGTTGAGGAAGACTCCATCCAGCAGCAGCACAATGGCGTGGTGGTGGTGGAGGAGCGTGGTGATCCAGCAGGGATTCGCCAAGCATCGCGAGATATGAGGAGAAAGAGAGGTAGGGCTGCGCCAGGGAGAGGTCAAAAACTCATCTGTTGGCAGCCCCAAGTCCTCAAGTATATATAGGGGAGAGGGAGGGGTGCGCCCCACCTAGGGTTCCACCCTAGGGGTGGCGGCCAGCCCCAATCCCATCTAGGGTGGCGGCCAAGTGGAGGGGGAGAGGGACGCGCACCAGGCATGGGCCCTAAGGCCCATCTGCCCTTAGGGTTTGCCCCCCTCCTCCCCTTAGGTGCGTTGGGCCCTTGTGGGGGGGGGGTGCACCAGCCCACCTGGGGCTGGTCCCCTCCCACACTTGGCCCATGCAGCCCTCCGGGGCTTGTGGCCCCACTTGGTGGACCCCCGGGACCCTCCTGGTGGTCCCGGTACGTTACCGATAAAACCCGAAACTTTTCCGGTGACCAAAATAGGACTTCCCATATATAAATCTTTACCTCCGGACCATTCCGGAACTCCTCGTGACATCCGTGATCTCATCCGGGACTCCGAACAACATTCGGTAACCATGTATATCTATTCCCTATAACCCTAGCGTCATCGAACCTTAAGTGTGCAGACCCTACGGGTTCGGGAACCATGCAGACATGACCGAGATAACTCTCCGGTCAATAACCAACAGCGGGATCTGGATACCCATGTTGGCTCCCACATGTTCCACGATGATCTCATCGGATGAACCATGATGTCAAGGACTTAATCAATCCCGTATACAATTCCCTTTGTCTAGCGGTACGATACTTCCCCAAGATTCGATCGTCGGTATCCCGATACCTTGTTCAATCTCGTTACCGGCAAGTCTCTTTACTCGTTCCGTAACACATCATCCCGTGATCAACTCCTTGATCACATTGTGCACATTATGATGATGTCCTACCGAGTGGGCCCAGAGATACCTCTCCGTCACACGGAGTGACAAATCCCAGTCTCGATTCATGCCAACCCAACAGACACTTTCGGAGATACCCGTAGTGCACCTTTATAGCCACCCAGTTACGTTGTGATGTTTGGCACACCCAAAGTATTCCTACGGTATCCGGGAGTTGCACAATCTCATGGTCTAAGGAAATGATACTTGACATTAGAAAAGCTTTAGCATGCGAACTACACGATCTTGTGCTATGCTTAGGATTGGGTCTTGTCCACCACATCATTCTTCTAATGATGTGAACCCGTTATCAATGACATCCAATGTCCATGGTCAGGAAACCGTAACCATCTATTGATCAACGAGCTAGTCAACTAGAGGCTTACTAGGGACATGGTGTTGTCTATGTATCCACACATGTATCTGAGTTTCCTAAAAATACAATTCTAGCATGGATAATAAACGATTATCATGAACAAGGAAATATAATAATAACTAATTTATTATTGCCTCTAGGGCATATTTCCAACATTTTTTCCTAAAAAAAGAGTTTAGTTAAAAAATAATAAATATAAATATTATTATTAATTAATTCGATAACTAATTAACTTAATTAACCTTGCTTAATTAACCTAATTACATAATTAGTCTTAACTAAACTATTAGGTTAGCTGAGGTGACAATGATAGATGGGCCCCACTGCCCCTTTGACCAGTCAACCTAGTCAGAGTTGACTGTTGACTCTGCTGACATCAGCATGACTTCATGCTGGCGCAATAAGTCCATTTTTGAGTTAAAGATAATCCCAGAAATTGTTTAAATCTTTGAAAAATCATAATATATAATTTGTAGCTCAGATTAAAATACTTTGTACATGAAAGTTGCTCAGAACGACGAGACGAATCCGAATACGCTCTCCGTTCTTCTGTCACGTGCCCCTATCATAGCGAACACGAACTTTCCCCCTCCTTTTCGTTTGTCCAAAAATTCCTAACTTCGGGAAAACATTCCGGGATGTTTCCCCCCTTCACTGGTATCGCGTAGTACTGCATTAGAATACCCCTAGTGTTGCTTTTTGCCTTGTCATGCATAGTATTGCATCTGTTTGCTCTGTATTTACTGTTTCTTCCCCCTCTTCTCTCCGGTAGACCCCGAGACCGCTACCGATGCCGCTGTGATCGACTACGTCAATGACGACTCTTATTCCCTTTCAGCGGAGCTTCCAGGCAAGCCCCCCCTTTGATCATGCCGATATCGCCCATTCCATTCTCTCATGCTTGCATTAGATTTTGCTACTGTTATTGTTTTCTCCTATTCTGATGCATAGCCTAATTTTGTAACCTGCTCATTGTTACCTACCTGCTTATCCTAAACTGCTTAGTATAGGTTGGTTAGTGATCCATCAGTGACCCCCACTTGTCCTTGTTGCCCCTGCTTCATCATCGACGACTTGATCAACGTGATCGACGATCGAGCCCGACACCTCACATCACATCACGCCCCTTTTTGTTGCTCGACTCTGCATAGTTACCATCGAGTGCCGAAGGTGGAACCTCATACATCACTCCTAATGAGATCTCTGTAGTGTAGCTATTCAGTCGTGGTCAACAAGGGTGGTTCCTCCTTCACCATTCCCGATACGGCTCTATTGTGCAACACCTCAAGTGTGAACCTCGAGGGTGGTTCCTCTTACGTTCACCGTGATGATTACATCGAGTGGAATCCTCTGATGGCGATTCCTTTGGTTTTCCCCTTGATGTTTGAACACACGGTTACCTTGACTTTACTTGAGACCTTTGTGAAAGTCGGGCGGGCCTAGAGAGCACCCGCAAGATGGTTATGTGGCACGGCCGGGCAGGTAGGCCGCCCCCGAGTGGGCTGGGCTAGCCCTTGCCGTATTTCCTCGAGACGGGGCGACCGGGTCACATTATCGTGAGTCTCTGCTCGTCTCCGCAAGCTAATAATACACTATGGTTTGGGTATTTGTTCCGAGTTGGCCTTTGGCCTTTTGCGCACTAACCACCACGCGAGAATAGTTATGGGCCTCGATGTTGTAGTATCAGCCAAAGCTTTGTCAGACGTCCAGTTCAGCATTATGGCCGGGCCAGATCGCGCCATCCAGGCAGAGGTGGTGCTAGTATCCCCTTGAACACAACGACCCAGAGTGCAACGGGCGATGGGCCCAGACCCCAGAGTGCTTAGGATGTAGACCAGCGGGGACCTCTCTACTGAGCCTAGGTAGGGCTACGACGTGTTGATCTTCCGAGGCCGGGCATTGACCCAGAAAAGTGTGTCCGGCCAGAGTAATCAGGCGTGTTGGAAAACGTGGTGCACCCTATAGGGAAGATTATCTATTAATAGCCGTGTCCACGGTAACGGACGTTCAGACTTATATCCTGATCTAATACAACTAGAAATGGATACTTGAGATATGTGGCTCCGGGATTGCTTCCTCGCAGGGAGTCGAGGAAGGATCTCTAGGCATTAATGTTACAACATGCTTGTTAATTATAAACTGCTATTCTTTACTCTTCTACATGCTGCAAGATGCTTGGAGCTGCTTGAAGATGCTAGTCTTCGATAGGCTAGGCCTTCCCCCCTATTCTGGCATTCTACAGTTTAGTCCACAAATACAACCCTTCCATTTGATACCAATGCATACTTAGTATAGATCTGATGCTTGCGAGTACTTTGGATGAGTACTCACGGTTGCTTTGCTACCCCTTTCCCCCCTTCTTTCTTCTTTTCGGTTGATGCAACCAGTTGGTGGATCCCTGGAGCTAGATGCCACCGCTGACGTCTACTTCTACTCTATGATGCTTGCTACTACTTGGAGATCACCGACGACCAGGAGTAGTTAGGAGGTCCTAGGCAGGAGGCCTTGCCTCTTCGATCGTTGATATTTGTCCTAGCCTTCTTAAGGCAGTCTTGTCTAACTTTATGTCTATACTCAGATATTGTTGCTTCCGCTGACGCTTGTGTATCGAGCTTGTATTCGAGCCCTCGAGGCCCCTGGCTTGAAATATGAAGCTTGTATTATTTGAATTTGTGTCTAGAGTTGTGTTGTGATATCTTCCCGTGAGTCCCTGATCTTGATCGTACACATTTGCGTGTATGATTAGTGTACGGTCGAATCGGGGGCATCATAGATGCATTACGGAACGAGTAAAGAGAGTTGCTGGTGACAAGACTGAACTAGGTATGATGATACCGACGATCGAATTCGGGAAAGTAACATACCGATGACAAAGGGAACAACATATGTTGTTATGCGGGTTGACCGATAAAGATCTTCATAGAATATGTAGGAACCAATATGAGCATCCAGGTTCCTCTATTGGTTATTGACCAGAGATGAGTCTCGGTCATGTTTACATAGTTCTCGAACCCGAGGGTCCACACGCTTAACGTTCGATGACGATTTGTATTATGAGTTATGTGATTTGATGACCAAAGATTGTTCGGTGTCCCGGATGAGATCATGGACATGACGAGGAGTCTCAAAATGGTCGAGACATAAAGATTGATATATTGGACGATGTTATTCTAACACCGGATGAGTTCCGAGAGGTATTGTATAATTATCGGAGTGCCGGAGGGTTATCGGAACCCCCCGGGGGAACTAATGGGCCTTGATGGGCCTTAGTGGGAAGAGAGGAAGGGCCACAAGGGGCTGGCCGCGCGCCTTCCCTTACATCTCTCCCTTCCTTCTTCCCCCTCGTCCTTAGGTGGAAACCTACTAGGACTAGGAGTCCTAGTAGGATTCCCCTCTCCTGGCGCACCCTAGGAGGGTCGGCCGGCTTCCCCTACCCTCCTTTATATACGGGGGCAGGGGGCACCCTAACACACATAAGTTTCTCTTAACCGTGTGCGGTGCCCCCCTCCACAGTTACACGCCTCGGTCATATCATCTTAGTGCTTAGGCGAAGCCTGGCACCGGTAATTTCATCATCACCGTTGCCACACCGTCGTGCTGACGGAACTCTCCCTCAGCCTCAACTAGATCAAGAGTTTGAGGGACGTCATCGAGCCAAATGTGTGCTAATCGTGGAGGTGCCGTACGTTCAGTACTTGGATCGGTTGGATCGCAAAGATGATCAACTACATCAACCTAATTACTAAACGCTTCCGCTTTCGGTCTATGAGGGTACGTAGACCCACTCTCCCCACTCGTTGCTATGCATGTCCTAGATAGATCTTGCGTGACCGTAGGTAAAATTTTTGAAATACTGCGTTCCCCAATGGCATTCGAGCCAGGTCTATGCGTAGATGTTATATGCACGAGTAGAACACAATGAGTTGTGGGCGATAATAGTCATACTTCTTACCATCAACGTCTGACTTTGATTTGGCGGCATTGTTGGATGAAGCGGCCCAGACGACATTACATGACCCTGTTCATGAGATTGGTTCCCGACATGCTTCGCACATAGGTGGCTAGTGGGTGTCTGTTTCTCCAACTTTAGTTGAATCGAGTTTGACTACGCCCGGTCCTTGTTGAAGGTTAAAACAACACACTTGACAAAAAATCGTTGTGGTTTTGATGCGTAGGTAAGAATGGTTCTTGCTAGAAGCCCGTAGCGGCCACGTAAAACTTACAACAACAAAGTAGAGGACATCTAACTTGTTTTTGCAGGGCTTGCTGTGATGTGATATGGTCAAGACGTGATGATATATATAAATTGTTGTATGAGATGATCATGTTTTGTAACAGTTATTGGAAACTGGCAGGAGCCATATGGTTGTCGCTTTATAGTATGAAATGTAGTCGCCATGTAATTGCTTTACTTTATCACTAAGCGGTAGAGATAGTCGTAGAAGCAATAGTTGGCGAGATAACAACGATGCTTCGATGGAGATTAAGGTGTGAATCCGGTGACGATGGTGATCATGACAGTGCTTTGGGGATGGAGATAAAAGGCACAATATGATGATGGCCATATCATATCACTTATTTGATTGCATGTGATGTTTGTCTTTTATGCATCTTATTTTGCTTAGTATGGCGGTAGAATTATCATATGATCTCTCACTAAATTTCTAGGTATAAGTGTTCTCCCTGAGTATGCACCGTTGCTACAGTTCGTCGTGCCGAGACACCATGTGATGATCGGGTGTGATAAGCTCTACATTCACATACAATGGGTGCAAGCCAGTTTTGCACACGCAGAATACTCGGGTTAAACTTGACGAGCCTAGCATATTTAGATATGGCCTCAGAACACTGAGACCAAAAGGTCGCGCGTGAATCATATAGTAGATATGATCAACATAGTGATGTTCACCATTGAAAACTACTCCATCTCACGTGATGATCGGACATGGTTGAGTTGATTTGGATCACGTGATCATTTAGATGACTAGAGAGATGCCTATCTAAGTGTGAGTTATTAAGTAATATGATTAATTGAACTTCAATTTATCATGAACTTAGTACCTGATAGTATGTTGCAGTCTATGTTGTTGTAGATAAATGGCCCATGCTATAGTTCCTTTGAATTTTAATGCGTTCCTAGAGAAAGCTAAGTTGAAAGATGATAGTAGAAAGTACACAGACTTGGTCCGTAACTTGAGGATTATCCTTATTGCTGCACAGAAGAATTACGTCCTGGAAGCACCGCTAGGTGCAAGACCCGTTGCAGGAGCAACTCCGGATGTTATGAACGTCTAGCAGAGCAAAGCTGATGACTACTCGATAGTTCAGTGTGCCATGCTTTACTTCTTAGAACCGGGACATCAACGACGTTTTGAATGTCATGGAGTATATGATATGTTCCAGGAGTTGAAGTTAATATTTCAAGCAAATGCCCAAATTGAGAGATATGAAGTCTCCAATAAGTTCTACAACTGCAAAATGGAGGAGAATAGTTCTGTCAGTGAACATATACTCAGAATGTCTGGGTACCACAATCACTTGACTCAACTAGGAGTTAATCTTCCTGTTGATAGTGTCATTGACAGAGTTCTTCAATCACTGCCACCAAGCTACAAAAGCTTTATGATGAACTATAATATGCAAGGGATGGATAAGACAATTCCCGAGCTCTTCGCAATGCTAAAGGCTGTGGAAGTAGAAATCAAGAAGGAGCATCAAGTGTTGATGGTTAACAATACCACTAGTTTCAAGAAAAAGGGAAAAGGGAAGAAGGGGGACTTCAAGAAGAACGACAAGCAAGTTGCTGCTCAAGTCAAGAAACCCAAGTGTGGACCTAAGACTGAGAGTGAGTGCTTCTACTACAAAGGGACTGGTCACTGGAAGCGGAACTGCCCCAAGTATTTGGCGGATAAGAAGGATTGCAAAGTGAAAGGTATATTTGATATACATGTTATTGATGTGTACCTTACTAATGCTCGTAGTAGCGCCTGGGTATTTGATACTCGTTCTGTTGCTCATATTTGCAACTCAAAACATGAGCTACGGATTAAGCAAAGATTGGTGTAACATCCCAATTTTCAATTTGGATGTTAAACATTAGGTCATCATATGCATCCATGCTCTTTGCATTTTTATTTGGTTTATTTGGCCATTTTTAATCTAGATACCTTAAGCAACTCAAGGACCATCTGAGAGAGTTGGAGGTTTTCATAAAATCCATTTTTGATTTTTTTTTCAAAATTGGTAAATTGGATCAAGTGATTTTTATTTGAAATTAATTTTCCGATTATTTCAAAAATAAAAAAAATAATGAGAGAAGATAACATGAATTCTTCCAAACAGAGGAAATAATGGACATTTAATTTTAAATAAAAATATATTTATTTGATTTTTATTTGAGATTTTATTTGAGTAAATTATGAAAAATTTGCCTTTTAGCCCAAAAAATGTTCATGTTGTCCTAAATATTAGCAGAGGACCGTGAAAATTGTTCTTGGGATTTTTTAGGATTTTTATTTATTTTATTTTGGATTTTTCCATTCTGGTGAAAATATTAAAAAAATGTTTGGACCGAACTGGGCCAACGGCCCAGCCGGCCCATGCAGCCGCCGCATCCCCGCGCGGGAGTCTGCCCTGCCGCCGTCGGCGGAGTCCGAGCCGGACTCTGCGACCGATGCCGCCTCGCCCTTACCCCCTCCCCAAGCCGCCACCCTCCCCCGGCCTTTATAAGCTGAGGCCCCGCCGCCCCGTCCTCATAACCACCGCCGCCGCAGCCCCGCCTCCCGCCTCCCGCCGTGCGCCGCCACCGCCACTGCTCGTCGCCTTGTCGCTGCCGCTGCCCCGCGCCACCTCTCCGCGCCACGTAGCCGCCGCCGCCCGCTGCCTTGCCGCCTCGCCCCGCTCGCCGGAGCAAGATGCCGTCGCTGCCGGTTTTCCTGCCCGAACCACCCCGGACCGGTATAAAACCGAATAGCCCACCCGGGTTTTTTTCGGTTTATTCGTTTAGATCGGTTTTATTTTTAGGGTTCGCTAATTAGCGAACGTTCACCCGATCTTCTCTGATAGCGAACGAATTCATTTGTTAGTCTCTGTTAGCGGATGTTCATCAGATATATTTTTATTTTTAGTTTTGTTTTCGGCCAGGGACCTCTCCGTAATTATTTTTATCACAGATTAGTCCCTGATCTTCAAACCCTCGCTACTTTTTGCTCGTTTGTCCAAATCCAGTGAAACAAATGCCAAAATCTTCGTCTTGTTCTCCTCTATCCAGATAATCAACTTGAAAATGATTTTAAAAATTTAAAATTTGGTTTCAAGAAGATTTGAATTTGAACTTCTTTTGATCGTAGTTTGAGTTCCATAACTCCGGTTCGATTGTTTCTTTTTGCAAATCGAAGCTCTTCACTTGAAATTTCAGTTTAGATATTTTATTTTGGGTTCTACCTTTGCATCCTATGCTTGAGTGCTTATGTATGCTATTGTTTGTTCATGATAGAGTTTCCGGAGTGCGAGGCTTGCTACTACGAATCTCTAGGGTTTTCCGATCGTCAGCAAGGCAAGTAACACTTTGATCATATCCCATTATTACCCAGTTTTTATGCATTATATTCAACCCCCCAAACATTGCATGAGTAGGACTTGATAACATGTGGGTATTGGGAAGTAGTTGATGAGGTAGGAACCTATTGTCTTATGTTCAAACCTTGGGTGTTACTATGTTATGCTTGTGCTGCTATGCTATGCTCGTAGACGTGGATTGGTTTGAGAGAATTCATGAAATATGTGAGAGTTATTATTAACTAAGGTTTAACTTAAGGTGGCTACTTTAATACACATCTTGGTGGATTGGTTGTGGGCACCTGGGGATATACCAGTGTTGTCCAAGGAGATCCCAGGGAACCCGTGTGATCATCCTATGGTTTGCCACCCAGGCTCAAAGGGATCATAATGTTATTCATGCTGGAAACTTTCGTGTGCAGCCACAAGCCATTATGGGCTCCGGCATAGTTGAGTATGTTGTGTGACCTCTTTTAGTGTACTAGCAGATGTAGGGGATGTAGGTGGTACTGTCTACCCATCGTAAAGAGTTAATGCTTCTGAAATACTGTGTATCGATCGTCCGTTTCCTAAACATCATGTAGTGCGAGAAATTCAATGGAGGAGATCGAGTCTTGTGGGGAAAAGTGTGCAAACCTCTGCAGAGTGTATAAACTAATCATGGTTAGTCGTGTCCCCAGTTATGGACATCTTTAGTATCTGGTACTTGAATTATTGTGTTGATCTCATCACTCTACTTAATTAATTTGTCGGGTTATTAACTTTTAATTTTGGGATTGAGTTGGGGTTACCTTCTTAATGTTTTCAACAAACTATGTAGTTAAATAAAATATATTCCTTTGTTGTAGGGAAAAACTAGCTTTATGCAAAAAAAATGATAACCATAGAGCCTCCACCAGCCATATATGCATGTAGTGATAGCTGTTATTCTGTTCATTGCTCTATAGTGTTATTTTGCCAGCATATTCCATGTGCTGACCTACACAGGCTGTAACATATCATGTTGCAGAATTTTCAGACGAGGAGTAAGGTGCGCTAGGTCATTGTCGTGCACTCAGTTTTGCCGTGGAGTTGGATGGACTCATTTATCCTTGAAGCTTCCACAGTTATCTTATTTAGATGGCCTCCAGCCATATTATTGTAATAAGTACTCTTTTTGAGACACTCGATGTAATAAGTGTGTGATTGAACTCTACAATAAATCCTCGAGTACTGTGTGTGTCAGCAATACCGATCCAGGGATGACACTTAAGCACAGACACTTGACCGTTTGAGGTTGGGTCGCTACAAGATGGTATTAGAGCACACACTGACTGTAGGACGCGACCACTAGAACAAGCCGCAAGATACTCTTCTCTACTCATTTCTGACTCTTATCCATCTCTACTCTATAGATGGCGGACCCAAGGAACAAGTTCACTCAACCAGATGATGACACAC
Source organism: Triticum dicoccoides (assembly GCF_002162155.2). Classification (NCBI taxonomy): domain Eukaryota; kingdom Viridiplantae; phylum Streptophyta; class Magnoliopsida; order Poales; family Poaceae; genus Triticum; species Triticum dicoccoides. Next base: position 442,043,665 of record NC_041390.1, on the reverse strand, counting down.
CTTTCGAACGACACTTGAAGGAACTCACTAGGTACCTGAGCATCAGAATACCAAGCTTCACCGTGTCCTACACCGCCACTCTACCAGAAGAGGAGCGCTAGATGATATGAGTTCATGTTCCAGGAAGGACGTTCATGCCAGTTACCGAGCCCATCGAGTTTTCCTTTGATGCACCAACCTGGAGTCTAGGAAAGAGCATGGCCACCCACATCACCATTGGACGCATCGGCGAGGTATACAACAAGGATCTTAAGTACACCATCTACCAGATATGTGGATGCCGAGATGAGCAATGGGATATGATTAGCACCAGGAAGAAAAAAAAATCCATTGCAGCCTACATACAGGAGCTAAATCAGCACATTCGTCGCCAGGAGAACCAAATGTGTGCCGACATGATAGACTTGAAGAAGGTGATGACCAGGAACATGGAGCTAGAAGAGGAACTCAAGTCTACACGTGATTGATATGAAGAAGAAATTGAAGTTCTACTGGAGAAGAATGAAGACCTGAAGAAGAAGCTAGGAATATTCACGGGTGATCCCCCACCTGGACAGGACATCTGTTCTGAAGACTACATCATAGTTGATGACACCGACTCTGACCCCGACAACGATGATGATTATGAAGATGAAGCTGGAGCAGATATCATGGAGTCAACCACCGATCAAAATTTCTAGTCGACCACCATATTATCAGTAGTATTCTCCCATGTATATAGTAATAGTCTGAGCATTTCGTAATGGTAGCTTAGATCAATTGTATGATCTTGTTTGAATTGAGTGGTGTGAAATGAATGTGTTTGTCTCATGTGCATATGGGTAGTGACTCTTTAGACCTCACTCTATTCTATTCTCACCCCTCTAAACCTATCAGATGCCTCTGAGACATGACCCCTCATTTGGTTTCCCACCGGAGCTCACTCAGTTGATCCAACAGCAGAATGCCTTGATGCAGTTGCTAGTCCAGAACCAAGGAAACAACAACAACAAACCACCGCCACAACCTCCAGTGGACAGCTTAGCCCGTTGTCTAAGGTTGAATCTGTGGGTGTTGTCTAGCAGCACCGAGCCGATTGTTGCTGATGACTGGCTCCGCAAGATTGGAAGAGAGCTGACCACCGTAGGTTGCACACATGCTGAGAAGGTGCGCTTTGCCGCACATCAACTGGATGGACCCACAGCCTCATGGTGGGAGAACTACACAACCACTTTCCCCGTGGCCAATGTCACTTGGGATCAGTTTCAGCAAGCATTCCGCACTGCACATGTCTCAACTGGATCCATGAGTATGACGAAGCGTGAGTTTCGCAACTTGCGCCAGGGGAACCATACTGTGGCGCAGTACGTGGATGAGTTCAGCAAGTTAGCTCGTTATGCCCCAGATGATGTGGCCACAGATGACGCAAAGCAGGAGAAGTTTATGGATGGGCTGAATGATGAGCCGAGTATGCAGTTGATGGTGGCAACATTCGCCAACTACTAGGAGTTGGTAGATAGGGCCCTCATGATTGAAGGCAAGCAGCAACAGATTGAGAACCACAAACGGAAGTATGGACAAGGGAAGTACAACTCTGGAGCTCAGCAGGAGCCTCGTTTTACCCCGAACTCGGGAGGACATACCCATCATAACCATGGAGGCCACACCCACAATGGAGGGAGTTCACATAACCACAGTGGCCCTAAGAATGGAAATGGGAATGGAGGAAGCAGCGGTCAGAGTCGTTCCAACCCAGCAACACCCGCCAAGAAGGATCTGAGTCACGTTACCTATTTCAAGTGCGGGAAGACTGGACATTACGCCAATGAATGCCCTGAGATAAACAATGGCAATGGAAATGGAAGCTCTGGAAAGAAGCCCAATCCCTTCACCAGAGGTCAGGTGAACCACATCAACGTGGAGGAAGTTGAAGAGCAGTTTGACACAGTGATTGGTAAGTTTTTGATTAAGTCATTTACCGCTCTCGTTCTTTTTGACACTGGTGAATTGCATTCATACATATCAAGGGATTTGTGGATAAGTTTAAATTGCCAACCTTAGCCCTTAGGTCACCCATTTTAGTAAGCTCGCCAGGAGCGGATTATATGGCCAGCCGATGGTGTGATCGGTTACCATTAACCATTGGTAGCCATGTTTTTCCCTCAAACCTAATAATTTTAGAGTCACAAGGATTGGATATAATACTAGGTATGGATTGGTTATCGAAATATGGTGGAAACATCGACTGTGCTAGTAAGTCGATACTACTCACCACCCCTAAGGGAAAGAGGATCAAGTATGTACCTAGGCATGCGCCAAGGAGGACTCAAGTGAATTCACTTTCGGGAGTTGTTCAGGAGGAAGTGCCAGTTATGAAGGATTATCCCGACGTATTCCCGGAGGAACTACCAGGCATGCCACCAGATCGAGATATAGAATTTTTTATAGAGCTGTTGCCAGGCACCGGACCAATATCGAAGAGGCCATATCGGATGCCCGCAAATGATCCGGAGGAAATTAAGAAGCAGATTAAGGAGTTATTGGAGAAAGGTTATATTCGACCAAGTTCATCACCGTGGGGAGCCCCAGTGCTCTTGGTTGAGAAGAAGGATGGATCTTTGAGAATGGTTGTTGATTATTGTGCATTGAATGAAGTGACGATCAAAAACAAGTACCCACTACCGATGATCAACGATTTGTTCGACCAACTGCAGGGAGCCAAAGTATTCTCCAAGATTGACCTTCGATCGGGATACCACTAGCTGAAGATCCGAGAACATGATATACCTAAGACAACTTTTACCACCAGGTATGGGCTATATGAGTACACGATCATGTCTTTTGGATTGACTAACACCCCTGCCTATTTTATGAGTATGATGAATAAGGTGTTCATGGAGTTCTTGGATAAGTTTGTTGTGGTGTTCATTGATGACATATTGGTGTACTCGAAGAATTGAAGAAGAACACGAGGAACATTTACGCTTAGTTCTCGAGAAGCTTAGGGAACATCAGCTATACGCCAAGTTCAGCAAATGTGAGTTTTGGTTGAAAGAAGTTGGATTTCTTGGACATGTTATATTAGGAGAAGGTATAGCAGTAGACCCTACCAAGGTTTAGTCTGTTACTGAGTGGTTGGCACCCACCTCGGTTGGGGAGATCTGAAGTTTTCTTGGACTCACAGGATATTATAGGAGATTCATTGAGAATTTTTCCAAAATTGCGAAGCCCATGACAGAGTTATTGGAGAAGGATGCCAAGTTCAAATGGACCGAGGAATGTGAGGCCAGTTTTCAGGAGTTGAAGAAACGTTTAGTTACATCCCCAATGCTAATTCTTTCGGATATACGCAAGGATTTCCAAGTGTATTGCGACACTTCTCGCCTGGGACTTGTAGGTGTACTTATGCAAGACAGAAGAGTTGTTTCATATGCCTCACGACAGCTTCGACCTCATGACTTGAATTATGCCACGCATGATTTGGATTTAGCAGCCGTAGTGCATGCACTCAAGACCCAAAGAAATTTTCTTATTGGAAACTGTTGTGATGTTTACATGGATCATAAGAGCTTGAAGTATATTTTCATGCAGAAGGAGGTGAATCTCAGGCAAAGGAGATGGTTGGAGCTCATAAAGGATTATCATATGAAGTTGCACTATCACCCAGGAAAGGCCAATGTTGTAGCAGATGCTTTAAGCCGCAAGAGTTATCTGAATACTCTCGTAACCGGCAGATTACGGCAGGAGTTGGCCGACGATCTCAAGGAACTATGTTTGGAGATAGTTCCAAGAGGTTTTGTTGCAGCTTTGGAAGTTCAGTCCATGTTACTGGGAAAGATTAGAGAAGCCCAGAAGATTGATAAGGAGATTTCTGATATCAAGGGGAAGATGAGTAAAGGAAAAGACAAAGGTTTTTGTGAGGACGAACACGAAACTTTATGGTTTGAGGACCGTATTTATGTGCCCATTGACCCAGAGATCAGGAAGTTAATACTTTAGGAAGCTCATGACTCACCATACTCGATTCACCCTGAAAACACCAAGATGTATTTGGATTTGAAGGAACGTTTCTGGTGGACAGGTATGAAGAAGGATATTGTCGAGTATGTATCAGTATGTGATGTATGTCAGAGAGTTAAGGAAGAACACCAGAAGCCAACAGGGTTACTACAGCCTATGCCGATACCCGAATGGAATTGGGATAAACTTGGCATGGATTTCATCACCGGATTACCCCGGACAAGATCAGGATATGACTCCATCTGGGTAGTAGTAGATCACTTGACCAAAGTGGCTCACTTTATCCCCGTGAAAACCACTTATACGAGTGCGAAGTTGGCCAAGATATACATGACCAGGATCGTATGTCTGCATGGAGTTCCGAGGACCATCGTATCAGATAGAGGAACACAATTTACTTCGAAGTTTTGGAATCAGTTGCACCAGACTTTGGATACCAGGCTAGAGTTTAGTACAACCTTTCATCCACAGACAGATGGACAGACCGAGAGAGTCAATCAGATTCTGGAGGATATGTTGAGAGCTTGCGCGCTAGATTATGGATCTAGTTGGGATGATAATTTTCCTTACGCAGAGTTCTCATACAACAACAGCTACCAGGCTAGTTTTAAGATGGCCCCTTTTGAAGCCTTGTATGGAAGGAGGTGCAGGACACCATTGATGTGGGATGAAGTTGGAGACTGTCAGTTGTTCGGACCAAATCTAATCAAAGAGTCTGAAGAGAAGGTTAAGTTAATTTGTGATAGATTGAAGGTAGCTCAGTCCAGGCAGAAGAGTTATGCTGACACAAAACGCAAGGAGGTAGCCTACAAAATTGGAGACAGAGCATATCTTCGTGTGTCACCACTTCGACGAGTTAAACGATTTGGAGTCAAAGGAAAATTAGCCCCAAGATTTATAGGACCATACCGAGTTTTGGAACTTATGGAAGAAGTGGCCTACATGTTGGAGTTACACGAAGGTTTGTCAGGAGTTCATGATGTGTTTCACGTTTCCCAGTTGAAGAAGTGCCATGCAGAGATGGCCGATATTCCTCTAAGAGATACTGTGCCCCTGGAAGCAATTCAGTTGGAGAGTGACCTAACCAGCGAGGAGAAACCCGTCAAGATTCTAGAGTTTTCCAGCCGAGTTTCCCGCAGCAAGGTCATCAAATTTTGCAAAGTTCAGTCGAGCCACCATACCGAGGAGGAAGCCACCTGGGAGCAAGAGGAAGACTACGGAAAGACCACCCACACCTATTTGCTAGCCAACCCGAATCTCGAGGGCGAGATTCATCTTAAGGGGCTAGTTTTGTAACATCCCAATTTTCAATTTGGATGTTAAACATTAGGCCATCATATGCATCCATGCTCTTTGCATTTTTATTTGGTTTATTTGGCCATTTTTGATCCTAGAGACCTTAAGCAACTCAAGGACCATGTGAGAGAGTTGGAGGTTTTCATAAAATCCATTTTTGTTTTTTTTTAAATTGGTAAATTGGATCAAGTGATTTTTATTTGAAATTATTTTCCCGATTATTTCAAAAATAAATAAAATAATGAGAGAAGATAATATGACTTCTTCCAAACATAGGAAATAATGGAAATTTAATTATAAATAAATATATATTTTATTTGATTTTTATTTGAGTAAATTAGGGGAAAATTGCATTTTAGCCCAGAAAAATATTCATGTTGTCCTAAATATTAGCAGAGGACCGTGAAAATTACTTTTGGGATTTTAGGGTCTTTATTTATTATAGGATTTTTATTTATTTTATTTTGGATCTTTAAGAAGAAGACTGACGCTGACAGTAATATTATTGTCTACAAAGCTCGACTTGTTGCGAAAGGTTTTCGACAAGTTCAAGGAGTTGACTATGATGAGACCTTCTCACCCGTAGTGATACTTAAGTCTGTCCGAATCATGTTAGCAATTACCGCTTTTTATGATTATGAAATTTGGAAAATGGATGTCAAAACTACATTCCTTAATGGATATCTTAAAGAAGAGTTGTATATGATGCAACAAGAAGGTTTTGTCGATCCAAAAGGTGCTAACGACGTGTGCAAGCTCCAACGATTCATTTATGGACAGGTGCAAGCCTCTCGGTGTTGCAATATACGCTTTGATAGTGTGATCAAAGCATATGGTTTTATAAATACTTTTGGAGAAGCCTGTATTTACAAGAAAGTGAGTGGGAGCTCTATAGCATTTTTGATATTATATGTGGATCACATATTGTTGATCGGAAATGATAATGAATTTCTGAATAGCATAAAAGGATACTTGAATAAGAATTTTTCAATGAAAGACCTTGGTGAAGCTGCTTATATATTGGGCATCATGATCTATAGAGATAGATCAAGACACTTAATTGGACTTTCGCAAAGCACATACTATCAGATTACGGGTTCCGGCAAAACCCTTGAGGTTCGAACACTGGGATGCGCATGAAGATTTCTCCCTAACTGACCACGCCCTCACCCACTCCGCGATCTCTAAGCTAGGCTCGATGAACTATCAACACAAGGGACACAAGATTTATACTGGTTCGGGCCACCGTTGAAGTGTAATACCCTACTCCAGTGTGGTGGTGGTGGATTGCCTCTCGGGCTGAGGATGAACAGTACACGGGAAGAAAAGCCTCCCGAGGAGAGGTGTTCTTGTGCTTGGTGGATGTGTGGCTAAAGATCAGCTCGAGGTGAGATGAGTTGCCTCCTACTGTGGTGGCTAGTCCTATTTATAGAGGCCCCGGTACTCTTCCCAAATATTGAGCGGGAAGGGATGCCACAACGGCCAATTTGAAAGGGGACAACTAGTACAAGCTATCCTGACTTGAGGTGGTCCTCGCCTGCCAAAGGCTCTAGTGATGACGCCGTCTTGGGCTCCATGGTGACCTCCGTCCTTCCGTCCTACTAGTCTTGGTCTCGTTGTACCGATATGGAAACCTTTGCCTGATGCCTTGGTACTCCTCGCTTGCGCTTGCCTCCTTAGCATCAAAGAGGAAACGAGGACGCTGTGGTCGCTGGCGCCCGCCTGGCCTTGGTCGTCATGGCTTGCGTCATGAGAACCTCGCGAGGTTCCCCTTGCCTTGATCTCTCCTCCCCTCGCGAGCCTGCATGGTGAGGCCACTCCCGTGGAGGTCTTGCGTCGTCCGCCTCGCAAGGCTTGGCCCCTCGCGAGGGTCTTGAATGCTTGCTGGTGAAGATCGGCCGTACGGGCCCGCTCCTAGAGCCACGCTGTGGGTCGCAGGTAGGCAAGTTTGGGGACCCCTGTTCCCAGAACACCAACAGTAGCCCCCGGGCCCAAGAGCGCTCGAACTTGGCTTCGAGGCGAAGCCAAAGGGCAAGTGCGGAGCGCCGCGGGCCCCAATAGCCCGCGGCCTTGGTCGATGCGTGGAGGTTGATTGGACATGGGCGTCTCCGCTTCCCCATGCTACCTCGGCTTCTGCCCGACTGTCAAAAAGGCTGGCATAGACAGTGCTTGCCTTCATTGCTTCCTTTCGACTTGCTTCAGATCCCCTTTCTCGCTCCCTTCTTCTGAAACCTCCAGATCTGCTTCAATCCTTCCCCCTCAGCGACCAATGGCGCCCCGCCAGGTCAAGCCTGCCACGCCGCCCGCTTGGTTTGAGCCGGCTCTGGACGCGCCCAACGTCTCGGAGAAGAATCTCGCCGCCACTCGCATG
>NC_041390.1:441953393-442035657 GCF_002162155.2 Triticum dicoccoides | reverse complement strand
GGCGGGCTTCGTCGTGCCGAAAGCTAATGGGAGTACCTTCTATCCCTTCTTCATGAGCGCTGTCGTCGCAGGCCTAGTTCCCCCCTTCTCCGACTTCTTCTACACCGTCCTCAGTCATTACAAGTTGCAGGCCCTTCATCTCCATCCCAACTCCATTCTTCTCTTGTCGATCTTCGCCTTCTACTGCGAGGCGTACGTCGGGGTGATGCCATCCGTGGCTCTGCTGCGCCACTTCTTCTTCCTCCGAGTCAAAGATGGCCACACCTCAGGGTGTGCCAATTTCGTTGTGGCCGGCAAGGCCAATGCAATCTCAAAGGCCGGGAAGAAGGCCGATAGCTTCAGGAGCAAGCGGGCCATGATGGATGCCAAGTGCGTCCACCCACGGTTGGTGCTGCCGACGGAGATGCCCTAGTCTGACGTGAGCTGGTCCCGCACGAACCTTACTGACGCCCGAGCGACGTTGGTGCTAGAGAGGATGAACACCAACCTGAAGCTAGGCAATGCAAGGGCGGCGAAGCTGACGCGGGCCGTGCTCCTGAGGGAGTTCCTGAGGCAGTGGGTGGCTCCGCTCCAGGCATGCTCGCGCCCCCTGTCGACGCTTGGGGCGAAGAAGACAAGCTCCGCCTAGGTCCGGTGGCCTTGACTGATGAGGAGCTGGCCGTAGCTCTCCGTCTCTTGGTCGGGGACGACCATGAGTATCCACAGAGCGCCATCGTTCCCTTGTTCCTTTGAAAGGACGGGGCATAGGTGGCGGCCGCCATGCCCACCTTTGACAGGCACGGCCTGGTGCCGCCAGCACCCATTGAGGTCCTGGAGGCGTCGGTGCCGGTAGACGTATCTTCAGGTGATTCCCGTAGGGAGGGGGAAGAGGAGGAAGATGAGGAACATGGCTCGGAGGTGACCCCTGAAGGGATGGGGGAGACCTCCCCCTTGAGCAAGGCCGACATCCTCCGCACCCTGGCATACGATGACGAGGCCGGCACCCGCCAGGAGAAGGAGGAGCCGCCCATAATCCCGATGAGGGGCAGATCGGCGTTGGTGTCCCGAGATGCTGCCCCTGCTTTGACGCCGCCTGGGGCTGCCTCTGGCCCCTCTGCTGCACCGTCCTCTGCCCTTGGAGCCCGCATGCCCGCGCCTCAAGCTTCAAGGCTCTCAGGCTTCAAGCTCAGCAAGCGGAGGGTGGACTACACCGCAGTAGAACAGCAAGTGCTCGTGCTCTGCCTTGTTCTTGCTTGTGCTGCTACTTCTTGATGTTCATCGTTGGTTGGTTAGGCCACTGCCTGCAGTGAAGAAGAGGAAGGAGGATGCGGTGACCCCGCCCGGGACTGAACCATCTGCAGCAGCCGTACCCCCCTCCGTGGAGAAGGGAAGCGACGACACTCGTACCTCCCCGGCCCGATCGTCCTCGTGAGGCCTGGAGGAGCCTCCTCGGGAGGGGTCAGCTCCCGTGGCCCCGCTGGCTCCGGAAGTGCTGGTGTCCGTCTCGGCTGCTGAGGTCCCCAAAGCTCAGGAGCCCCCGATCTCCCAGGCCCTGGTGACGACGTCGCCTCTTCCTCCTCCTGCTGCGCTGCTGACTCTAGGTCCTTCCGCCTCCCCTGATGTCTTGGAACGCGCTCTTTTGGAGATGACCCAGCTGCGAGAAGATCTCCAGGGCATGGACTCCCACCTGGTAGCCGGGCGCCTGGAGCTGGTCTCCGGCTGGCTTCATTCTGATGTGGCAGTTCGAGCGACGCTTAGCCAGGCCGCGACAACCTCCGAGAAGGAGAAATAGGCCGCCGCCCAAGCCACGGCTGCTTGCGAAGTGGCGCTGAAGGATACCGAGGCCGCCCAGGATCGCTGCTGGGTGCTGGAGGTCGAGCTGAAGGATCTGCGCGACCTGCGTGCAGAAGAAGCTCGTGGCCGCGAGGCGGAGGAGGAGAAGATGAGGTCCCGGGAGGACCCCATCAAGGACTGCGACGCCGAGCTAGGAGAGTTGTCGAAGGCGCAGGCCGCGGAACGCAACTAACTGGAGGAGCTGGAGGCGGAAAAGGCCGATCTTGGTGCCAAGGCGAAGGTCCTTGCCGAGGACTGCGCGGCCTTTGCGCTCCTCGAGCAAAGGTTCCGCGTGGCGCTGAAGGCACTCTACGAGAAGGGCTTGGAGAGGCCGCTGACCATCGACGAGGACGACCCCGCCCATCTGCTTCCCTACTTGGTTGATGCACTCGAGGAGGTCGTGAGCGGCATCGGTCCTATGGCAGAGGAAGAAGCCCGCATTCTTTCCTCAGCCGCGCTGACGTGTGTCTTCAGCCACCTCCATCTTCGCGATCCCGCTGCCCATCTTGACGAGCTGCTGGAGCCTGTGGACGACGAGCGTTGTGCGGCTGCTGCCACGGCCGTGAAGGGTCAGGTGGAGGCCCTGCTGAAGAAGTTCCGCGCCTTCGCTCTCGCACCTTCGACCAGTGGTGCTACTGATCCTGCAGTCCCGACTGGTGGTACAGGTGAGGGTGACGCCACCAAGGAAGGGGCACCCCTTGCAGGCGACAACGGTGCCCAGGGATGACTTGCTCGCGGCTGCTTTCCTGTTTTACTCCTGCAACATGCATCATGCCTCGTGGAGGCGTTTAAACTTGTGTTTGATATTTGAGTGAACAATATGTCTTGCAATATTTGCTTTGAGATTTTGCGATTTTCTTCCTATTTGCTTTACGTTCTACGTCGGCAGGGCCCGACCCCGCGTATACCTCAGCTGCCGTTGGGTCGTCCGGAGACCAGGAAGAGACCAAGGGGCGAGGGGCTATGTGACCAGTTAGGCTCCTAAGTCGTGATGCTCAGGAGTCCCCCTTGACGTGCAAACAACTTATAGGAAGGAGACGCGGGGATAGGTTTAGTGTTCTACGTCGGTAGGGCCCGGCTGCGCGCATACCTCAGCCGCCGTTGGGTCGTCCGGAGACCAGGACGAGACCAAGGAGTGAGGGGCTACGCGGCCAGTTAGGCTTCTAAGTCGCGACGCTCCGGAGTCCCCCTTGACATGCAAACAGCCTTCATACCTTTTCCCTCGCCGAGGCTCGGCTCGAGAGGGGCGCGCGACGACCAGGTACGAGGGACCTGGCTAGGTGGCGTACGCTTGGGCGTGACCCGAGCGTAGCCCCCGTGCCCAGCCCCCTCGCGCAACTCTCCCAAGGGGAGGTGTTGTGGTGAGGCCAGACATTGAGCTCAAGGGCTCCCTGGGTTGATACGGCCGTGGGGCCGCCCTCAGTTGTTTATCACCAGCACGGAGCATAGAGCTTCCGCACTTGCATGGGCATAGCCGCTCCTCGGCAGTGTCGACGGCCAGCGCGGAGCATGGTGCTTCCACTGGTACGTGGGAGGGGACTCCCTACCACGGAGAGCCCCCGGGGCGTGTACAGCCCCGCTCTGACATGTGGGTTGCACGACAAGGCTAGACGAGGTGTGTCTGGGCATTCGTGAGCCAGCAAGGGACTCACGAGGCCCTACCTCAAGGCGGGTTGCGCCTGGTCTTGATTCTTGCTTGCTGTGGTGGTCCTGCGAGGTGGTTAGACAACCTGCGCCGAACGAATCTCCTGAGGTTATCGCGTGAGAAGGCCAAGCACCAACGACCCCAGGAGGTGACGTGAACGGGGCCGGCCTGCCAGATAGAGCTTGGCCGTTGGATTTAATTGACGCTGTAGGGATGGGCCTGAGCAGAGACGCCATGCCTAAGCCTCTCACGCGAAGGGTCCTGAAGAAAGACGATCGGCGTGCGGCTCCCGTGGTAGGTGACAATCAAGCAGGTGATAATCATAGATAGATTAAGCATGGAAAGAAAACTAGCTCAAGTAAATGCGCGAATGATACATGCCACTGGGTCAGGCCCGAGCGGCTTGGGGCTTATGCAGCCCGAGGGGCGCCCCCAGCAAGGTAAGCTAAAGACATAAAAAGGGATACATGCTGCAGGGATGGACCCATGCGGCCTGGGATGCAACCCTGGGGGCGCTCGCAGCTAAATAAACTTGGAAAATGTCACCTGGTTCCGTTGTAGAAGGGATGTTGGAGCAGCTGAAGATGCATGGCGAAGGGGTTGCTCCTCACGAGCCACCGGGGCCCTGAGCCTCAGGAGACTCTGGGGGTCCAGGTGGTTCCTTGAGGACCGTCTCCATCTCCGCTAGGACTGCATGGTGCCTGGCCTCCTGAGCCGCCAAGACGCTCAGCAGGTTGCGCTGGAAGGCGGACGCCACGCTCGGCAGGCCGAATGGCATGCGAATGTAGCTGTGCGGTGGTCCCTCGCAACGCCCCATGCGCGAAGGCCAGAAGGGCTCCTGAGATGTGGCCCTGTTGATCCCTGGGACGTCGGTGCAGACGCACAGCCCAACATCCTCGCCTGGATGGGGAGCGGTGCCAGGTGAGCGGCGATCACCGCGCATGGCCCTTGCATCCTGCAGTTCCTGAGTGGTCTTGGTAATGAACTCCTGAGCACTGGGCGCTCCTCTCCTTGTGTCCTCCTCAGGGAAACGTGCCGCAAAGCACGCCTTCAAATGGTGCCCGAGCGCCTCCCTCATGATGTTGGCAAGGTCTGAGGCCCTCCAGAAGAGAGCCCCCGAGCCCTGCCCGAGGAGGGCGCCGGGCGCGCCTTCCTATGCGAGAGAGGGAGGTGCCCCAGGAGGGCGCCAATCCTGACGTGGAACCGCTTGAGGCGCCGCTCCCCTGAGACCCTGTGTGGAGCAGCTGCTTCTTCTTCTTGGGGATGGCCTTAGGAGGGTACTCGCTCTTGCTGTCTGGGTCTTCGGTTGCTGCCGCTTGGAAGGCGCACTCGAGGGAGCACACCGCATCTCTTTCTTCACAGGGGACCGTGATGATTCCGCCGCTTCCTAGCATTTTGAGGACGTTGTAGCTGTGGTGGGTCACTGCCATGAACTTGGCCAGGGCTGGATACCCGAGGTTGGCATTGTACAGCAAGCGAATGTGGGCGACGCCGAAGTCGATGAGCTCGGTGCAGTAGTTGTCGCGCTGTCCGAAGGTGACAGGGAGGCGGACCTGTCCTATCGGGGTGGTGGAGCCGTGAGTCACTCCTGAGAAGGGCTTGGTAGGCTGAAGCTGATCGTATGGCACTTGGAGGTTGTCGAATGTCTCGACAGACAAGACGTTGAGCCCTGTGCCGCCGTTGATGAGGGTCTTCATGACTTGCACGTTGCTGATGACTAGTGAACAAAGCATCGGGAGGGCGCCAGCGGTAGCCGCGCACTTGAGCTGGTCTGCTGAGCTGAAGGTGATAGTGCACTTGGACCGCCTGAGCGGGCGTGTGGCCTCGATCTTGGGGAGGACTGCGTTCACCTCGCGAACAAACTGCTTGAATATACGTTGTGAGGCTGGGGCTTGAGCTCCGCCCAAGATGCAAGCGATCTGCACGTGGTTCTTGGAAGCCCCGATCCCCCTTGTCTTGATGGTGGTCGTCGTTCCTTCTTGGAGGTGGCGGCAACGGAGGAAGGCCGGCGTTGCCCTGAGGGCGATCCTCATGAGGCTGATCCCTCTAGGCACCCTCGCGAGGCTGATCCTGCCAGCGGTCCTCACGAGGCCGGTCACGCCACTCCTGATGCGGGCCACGGTCGTCCCAGCGTCCTCCGCCATGTTCTCCTCCTCAGTCGTAGCCCCGGTCGTTGCGCTCGGGGCGTCGACCAAGGCGTCCATATTGAATGGCCCTGAGCTCTTGACAATTGTTGGTGTTGTGGCTATGCACGTTGTGGAAGGCGCAGAACGGTCGGCTGCTCTTGGATGACTCAGGCTGGTCCCTGCCGCGCTTTGTGTTCAGCTCCGCTGCGAGCACGACGACTCTCTTGCGCTTCACGTCCTTGGCCTTGGCTTTCTTCTCCTCTGGGTCGGCAGCTGGGAGCTCGAGGAGGGAGAGGCGCCCTTCCTCAGCTCTTGCGCACTTGGTCGCCAAGTTGAACAGCTCCAGAGACGTGCACAACTCCTCGTGGATGGCGAGCTCCTCCTTCATCTTGACTTCGCGAACTCCATCAAAAAACACCGAGATGATGGCCTCGTCCGTCACCTTGGGGATCTTGAGGCGGACGTTGTTGAAGCGCTGGATGTACTTCTGCAGAGTCTCTCCTGGCTGCTGCTTGATGCGGCGCAGGTCACCCGTGGCTGGGGGGCGGTCGCGAGCGTCCTGGAAGTTGGCGACGAAGCGGTCGCGCATCTCGTCCCAGGAGGAGATCGAGCCTGGAGGCAAGTTTAGGAGCCAGGAGCGGGCGCCGTCCTTGAGAGCCATGGGGAACCAGTTCGCCATGACTTTCTCATCGCCGTTGGCCGCCTCGATGCTCAGCTCGTAGAGCTGCAAGAACTCCGCGGGGTCGGGGGTGCCGTCGTAGCGAGGTGGCAGGTCCGACTTGAACTTGCCCGACCAGGCGACGCTATGCAGCTCGGGGGTGAAGGTGCGGCAACCCACTGTGGTCACTGGGGCCCTTCGTTGGTGCAGAACTTGCCCTTGATGGTGTCCGCGTGCCGCCACCGCGGGCGGCACGCGGTCTTGTCATGGTGGCACGGGGAGCACGGAAGCGTTCTCCCGTGGCCGAGGGACTTCTTGGCAGCTTCTTTCTTTCGTGCGGGCGCCGGATGCGGTGGGTCGCGCCGGGGGGCCGCGCGCCTTGGCGCCAGGACGCCATCTTGGGGTAGAGGTGGTGGAGGCGCTCCATGAGCTACGTCGCCTGCGGCTGGCGGAGGGCGAGGCAGTGAGAGGGACGGCACAGGGTAGCCCCCTGCGGCGCTGACGAGCTCGGTGATCCGGTCAAGCCAGACCTCGTAGAGGTCGTCGACGGGGCGGTAGCGCAGGAGCTCGCGTGCCATGAGCAGCGCGGCCTGCACGTCCGTGGGAGGGCGAAGAGCGTTGGACGATGAACCGGCCGGGGTCAGCGATGGAGTGGCGGTTCGGCCATCCCACCGCACCGAGGGGTGTAGCGAGGATGCTTGCTGCTTGTTCCCCGCCGGGCCGGTGGCGGCGTCGATGGCAGGCGACGGAGAACAACGAGGAGGCTCGCCAACAGGAGCCGTCTGAGCGACGCGGGCGGCGAGGGCCGCCCTGCGTTCAGCGAGAGCTCGGTGAGCGTCTGACATGGATGTGACGAAGCGATGAGACGCGGATGGACGGAAGGAAAGCTCCGGCGCATCCCTACCCGGCGCGCCAAATGTCGGATTACGGGTTCTGGTAAAACCCTTGAGGTTCAAACACTGGGGTGCACATGAAGATCTCTCCCTAACTGACCATGCCCTCACCCACTCCGCGATCTCTAAGTTAGGCTTGATGAACTCTCAACACAAGGGACACAAGATTTATACTAGTTCGGGCCACTGTTGTGGTGTAATACCCTACTCCAGTGTGGTGGTGGTGGATTGCCTCTCGGGCTGAGGATGGACGATACATGGGAAGAACAGCCTCCTGAGGAGAGGTGTTATTGTGCTTGGTGGATGGGTGGCTAAAGATCAGCTCGAGGTGAGATGAGTTGCCTCTTACTTTGGTGGCTAGTCCTATTTATAGAGGCCCCGATCCTCTTCCCAAATATTGAGCAGGAAGGGATGCCACAACGGCCAATTTGAAAGGGGACAACTAGTACAATCTATCCTGACTAAAGGTGGTCTTCGCCTGCCAAAGGCTCTTGTGATGACACCGTCTTGGGCTCCACGGTGACCTCCATCATGCCGTCCTGCTAGTCTTGGTCTCGTTGCACCGATATGGAAACCTTTGCCTGATGCCTCGATACTCCTCACCTGCGCTTGCCTCCTTAGCACCAAAGAGGAAATGCGGACGCTATGGTCGCTGGCGCCCACCTGGCCTTGGTCGTCATGGCTTGCGTCATGAGAACCCCGCGAGGTTCCCCTTTGTAAGGACCCCAATTCCAAGTCACATCGACCCAGCTGGTAACACCTCATATCACTTTGCGGCCTCATGCACGGTAACCCCACGGGTGTCGCCTTACCATGGCCCGGGATCGTTTGCGCCTTTTGGCTCACGTATATGACGGTGTCGCTAGCATCCATATGACAGAGAACCCGGGCCGACATGGCTAGTCGTGAACCCAAAGCGGCACTAACCCATGGGGACAGGCATACATGAATCAACTTCGAGCATGTCGGTCAGCAGTGTGCGGGCTGTAGCACTGGGCTAACAGGACTCCGGTAACCCGGGTTGTAGCAGGCTAGGCAGGACTCCGGATGTCACTGCGTGACATTTCCCCGAAGGGACAGACACAGGAATGAAGTGAAACACATGCCGGCCAGTCAAGTGTCCAGAGCAGTAGTGCTGGGCTAGCAGGACTCCGGTGAACAGGGCTGTAGCGGACTACTATCGCTCAGGAAGCACTAGACTACATTTCCCCATATGAGAGGCTGCCAAGGATAAATAACTAGATTGTCGGATCCCACTCATACCAAGCATTTCAATCATACACACAATATGCCTGATATGAGTACATACAACATGGCATCACAACAAAACTCTGCAACCCAAGTACTTTATTTAAAAGGCTCCAAGGAGCCATACATAACATGTTCATACAGATAGGGGTCACATGACCCGACACTCAAGTCATACAAACATACAAGCACATGCAGAAGCAAACTAGTCTCAGTACAGACACTAGAAAGAAAGAAGACTTGACGAAGCCTTTCTATCTACATCGGCCCTTCACAAGTCTTCGACCACCACCTGGGTGGCTAGTCACTCGTCGACATCAAGGTCTACGTAGAACCCATTGGAGGGGGCGGTGTTGTCGTCTGAAAACATTAATTAAAGCAAGATGAGTACAAAGGTACTCAGCAAGTCTTACAACAGAATCCTACTATACATGCACATTCTCAAGAAGGTAGTGGAGTTATTGCAGCAAGCCAGCTTTGACTCTTGGCTAAGCTATCCTATGAGACACCACTTGGAAAGCGTTTGTCGCACACGAGTCCACTAATCACCAACACAATACTCCATCGTGGATCCTCTCCCATCAACCTATGAGAGGGCCATCCACGGTACTCACACTTATCTTGAGGCTTTTAGTAGTATCCATTTACTTGTCTATGAACTGCATAGGTGACCCAGTAGTCCTTTACCGCGGACGCGGCTATTCGAATAGTTTTATACCCTACAGGGGTGTACTTCTTCACACACGCTCTCACCACTTATCGCCGCTACACGACGTGTACTCGGCAACCTTCAAGCGGAAGCCCAGCGAGGGTGTCGGCCACGACCTGACTAAACACACGAGTCCCAAGTCCAGGTTTATCGCCTATTTGGGTTCCATCCGCAGGGAGTCCAGCCGAGGTTTCCACTAACGGCCCAGAACGATGTGTGCAGGGTTCCCGAGACACCAAACGGGCGAATCGGTACACCGGGCCACGTGCCTACCGCAACACAGCCCACCCCTATGGTCAGCGCTGTGTGCGGCCCCCAGCATACTACAAACACCAGAAACTACTTTGCAACTCCCGGACAGAGGACAAGAGTGGTTAATAAGTCGAGAGGGTCCATTGGTTTCGGGCCCAATGCGTGGTAGTAGCTGAATCTTAAATTACACACACAGATCTCAGTTCTTAAGGACGGCCTCAATGAAACAACCCACCATGTACTCCTACATGGCCTCTCATCAGTTCCTTTACCAAATCATATTCAACACTTCACTCTCATTACCGACACAACCTTTCACTCTAGTTCATAATCCCGATGAGCCAGACCTGACACAACTCTAAGCATAGCAAGCATAGCATGGTAGGAAACACAAATATGGCTCAATCAACTCCTACACATGCTAAAGGGTTTCATCTAGTTACTGTTGCAATGACAGGTCATGCAAAGGAAGTGGGTTCAACTACCTCCACACACAACAGTTTGAAACGCGTTGTTTTAATGCAGTAAACGAGAGCAGAAAGCGAGAACATGGGTTTGTATCGGAATGATCAATGGGTTGCTTGCCTGATGTAGTGGTAGTAGGGTACTGCCCTTTAGACGGATCTTCGGGGTTATCCTCGAATGCAGAACCTACCACGAAAGACACACTGAACATAATCAACACATGACAATATGCAACAATATGATGTATGCTATGACATGGCAATATGAATGTTTCTAGGCCTAACGCAAGCTAAAACAGAAAGGAATGAACCCATTTGAATCAAAGATTCAAATGTTAGTTCATTTAACATAGCCATATTAGTGCATTATCGTATTTTGCTTAAACAGCAAGGTTAACTTGTTCTGTCATGCATGAAACCATTTCCAATGGATTGATTGAATTTTTCTGATCAAAATTCATATATAAATCTTTGCATTTGGAGTTACAGATTAATTTCTATGAATTTTTGAAGTTTGCAACAATTTCTGGAATTTTCTATATGAAAATAAATCCAGAAATTAGTTATTGCGTCAGCAGTGCGTCAGGGTGACGTCAGTGGTCAAAGGGGACGTCCCGGTCAACCTGACCAGTGGGTCCCGCGTGTCAGCAGTTATTTAAACTAACTAAATTTAGTTAGTTCTAATCTAAGTTAATTAGCAGAGGGGGCCCCACTTGTCATAGACTCAGGAGAGTCAACCTGGGCCCACCCAGTCAAGGTCAACGGGTCAAACCCACCGGCGTTTAGCCACCGGCGAGGCCAGACACGGCGGTGAGAGTGCATTAATGCGTTCCGGCGACCAAATGAGCGGCGGAGAGCATCTACGCGTAGCTGGGAGCAAGCCGCATCGTTTGCTGGCGGTGGTGGAGCTCGGGGTGGCCGAAAACGTCGCCGACAACGACCTAGGTGGCATCACAACAAAACTCTACAACTCAAGTACTTTATTTAAAAGTCTCCAAGGAGCCATACATAACATGTTCATACAGATAGGGGTCACATGACCCACTCTCAAGTCATACAAACATACAAGCACATGCGGAAGCAAACTAGTCTGAGTACAGACACTAGAAAGAAAGAAGGCTTGAAGAAGCCTTTCTATCTACATCGGCCCTTCACAAGTCTTGGACCACCACCTGGGTGGCTAGTCACTCGTCGACATCAAGGTCTACGTAGAGCCCATCGGAGGGGGCGGTGTTGTCGTATGAAAAAAATAATTAAAGCAACATGAGTACAAAGGTACTCAGCAAGTCTTACAACAGAATCCTACTATACATGCACATTCTCAAGAAGGTAGTGGAGTTATTGCAACACGCCAGCTTTGACTCTTGGCTAAGATATCCTACGAGACACCACTTGGAAAGCATTTGTCGCACTCGAGTCCACTAATCACCAACACAATACTCCACCATGGATCCTCTCCCGTCAACCTACGAGAGGGCCATCCACCCTACTCACACTTATCTTGAGGCTTTTAGTAGTATCCATTTACTTGTCTATGAACTGCATAGGTGACCCAGTAGTCCTTTACCGCGGACGCGGCTATTCGAATAGTTTTATACCCTGCAGGGGTGTACTTCTTCACACACGCTCTCACCACTTATCGCTGCTACATGACATGTACTCGGCAACCTTCAAGCGGAAGCCCAGCGAGGGTGTCGGCCATGACCTGACTAAACACACGAGTCCCTAGTCCAGGTTTATCGCCTATTTGGGTTCCATCCGCAGGGAGTCCGGCCGAGGTTTCCACTAACGGCCTAGAACGATGTGTGCAG
Organism: Triticum dicoccoides; assembly: GCF_002162155.2. Classification (NCBI taxonomy): domain Eukaryota; kingdom Viridiplantae; phylum Streptophyta; class Magnoliopsida; order Poales; family Poaceae; genus Triticum; species Triticum dicoccoides. The sequence goes on along the minus strand of NC_041390.1, from coordinate 442,024,039 downwards.
GGTTCCCGAGACACCAAACGGGCGAATTGGTACACCGGGCCACGTGCCTACCGCAACACAGCCCACCCCTATGGTCAGCGCTGTGTGCGGCCCCCAGCATACTACAAACACCAGAAACTACTCTGCAACTCCCGGACAGAGGCTAAGAGTGGTTAATAAGTCGAGAGGGTCCATTGGTTTCGGGCCCAATGCGTGGTAGTAGCTGAATCTTAAATTACACACACAGATCTCAGTTCTTAAGGACGGCCTCAATGAAACAACCCACCATGTACTCCTACATGGCCTCTCATCAGTTCCTTTACCAAATCATATTCAACACTTCACTCTCATTACGGACACAACCTTTCACTCTAGTTCATAATCCCGATGAGCCAGACCTGACACAACTCTAAGCATAGCAAGCATAGCATGGTAGGAAACACAAATATGGCTCAATCAACTCCTACACATGCTAAAGGGTTTCATCTAGTTACTGTTGCAATGACAGGTCATGCAAAGGAAGTGGGTTCAACTACCGCCACACACAACAGTTTGAAACGCGTTGTCTTAATGCAGTAAACGAGAGCAGAAGCGAGAACATGGGTTTGTATCGGAATGATCAATGGGTTGCTTGCCTGATGTAGTGGTAGTAGGGTACTGCCCTTCAGACGGATCTTCGGGGTTATCCTCGGAGGCAGAACCTACCACGAAAGACACACTGAACATAATCAACACATGACAATATGCAACAATATGATGCATGCTATGACATGGCAATATGAATGTTTCTGGGCCTAATGCAAGCAAAAACAGAAGGGAATGAACCCATTTGAATCAAAGATTCAAATGTTAGTTCATTTAACATAGCAATATTAGTGCATTATCGTATTTTTCTTAAACAGCAAGGTTAACTTGTTCTGTCATGCATGAAACCATTTCCAATGGATTGATTGAATTTTTCTGATCAAAATTCATATATAAATCTTTGCATTTGGAGTTACAGATTAATTTCTATGAATTTTTGAAGTTTGCAACAATTTCTGGAATTTTCTATATGAAAATAAATCCAGAAATTAGTTATTGCGTCAGCAGTGCGTCGGGGTGACGTCAGTGGTCAAAAGGGACGTCCCGGTCAACCTGACCAGTGGGTCCCCCGTGTCAGCAGTTATTTAAACTAACTAAATTTAGTTAGTTCTAATCTAAGTTAATTAGCAAAGGGGGGGCCCACTTGTCATAGACTCAGGAGAGTCAACCTGGGCCCACCCAGTCAAGGTCAATGGGTCAAACCCACCGGTGTTTAGCCGCCGGCGAGGCCAGACACGGCGGTGAGAGTGCATTAACGTGTTCCGGCGACCAAATGAGTGGCGGAGAGCATCTACGCGTACCTGGGAGCAAGCCACATCGTTTGGTGGCGGTGGTGGAGCTCGGGGTGGCCGGAAACGTCGCCGACAACGACCTAGGTGGTCGCCGGAGTCGGGTGAAGATGAGCCCGAGGCTATGGGGCACGGCGAGGCACGTGGTAAGGTGCGTTGGGTTCCTGCGAGTGCGGTGAGTGCGTTGGACATGGTGGTGAGGCCTGTGGGTGGCCGGAGTCACGTCGGCGACGAGCTCCGCGGCGGCGCATGCGGGTGAGCTTGATGCATCCGATGCAGGGCTCGAGAGTGAGAATGAGAGGGATGGGGAGGTAGCTGGGCTCACGGCGAACATGACGGTGCAGACGACGAGGTCGGGGACGAGCTGGTGCGGCGGCGACGGCGAAGGGGATCTGCGGCGGCGTTCGGTGAAGATGATCTCGAAGAAGACGAAGCGGGGCTCGCGAGCGCGCGGGGCTCGGGCTGCTCGACAGAGACGACAACGGCGGAGCTGTTGGACATGGTGGCACGGTACAGGGACGGCGGTGGACGCGGTTACACGGTGGCGCGGGCGCAGCAGCGTCGGCCATGGCACAGGAAGAGCGAGAGAGAGGGCCAGAGGAGAATGTGAGATGTCCACGGGTTCAGGGCGGCGACGTGGAGCCTGCCCAGGTGTCCAGGGGCGCGGGAGGCAAGCAGGTGGCGCCATGGCGAGCTCGTGCTCGCCAGCGTCACCTCTGTGCCTGCTCTGGCGAGAGCAAGCAGCTGGCTGGCATGGGCTAGCACAGTGCTAGGCCGGCCAGGTGGGCTGCGGCCAGGTAAGTCCCTCCTTCTCTTTTATTTCTATTTTTCTATTTTTCTGTAAGTTTGTGGCTTTATTAAAAATAGTTAGGCACTTCTATAAATCCTGAAAATAATCAGAGGCTCTATTTAGAATATCTCCAACAGCCCACATTTATTTCCAGAATTATTTGAGCATTTAAAATATTTACTAGCATTTAAATGCCCAAATGCAATTTACATATGATTTAATTCAATGACCTTCTGTTGACCTAGAAAATTGTGCACCAATTTTGCCAGAGGTTCTAACGCAAGATAAAAAGGGTGAACTTTTTAGAAGGGCATTTCTGTTTCATTGAAAATATTTTTATTAAACCTTAGTTGATTTCAGAGGGGTGTTGGGGGTTCTGTCTTCCCCAATTCAAGTTTCTGATGAAAGATAGACATGATGCAACACTCTAATGCATGACTAGCTAGGATGTGACAACTCACCCCCACTCAAAAGAATCTCGTCCCGAGATTTAGGATCCGTCGGAAAGAAGGTGGGGTACTCAAGTCGATGACGATCCTCACTTTCCCAAGTAGCTTCTTGCTCGGAATGGTGTGACCATTGAACCTTGAGAAACTTGATATTTTGGCGTCGAGTGGTACGCTCGGCTTGATCAAGGATACGAACGGGATATTCTCGATATGTGAGATTATCTTGGAGATCAAGCATTTCGTGGTCCGAGAAGCAACGCCTGAGTTGAGAAACGTGGAAGACATCATGAACTCTGAAATATGCGGAGGTAGTTCCAACTCGTAGGCAACTTCTCCCCGTTTGGCAAGAATGCGAAAAGGTCCAATGTAACGAGGAGCCAATTTGCCCTTGATACCGAATCGATGGGTTCCCTTCAAAGGAGTAACCTGAAGGTAAGCCTTCTCGCCAACTTCATAAGTCATAGGCTTATGTTTGCGGTCATATTGGCTCTTTTGACGAGATTGGGCTGTTCTCAATTTCTCACGAATAATGCGAACCTGCTCTTCTGCTTCCTGGATCATATCTAGGCCAAAGAGTTATCTTTCCCCGGTTTCTGACTAGTTAAGTGGCGTTCGACATTTTCGTCCCTAGAGAACTTCGAAAGGAGCTTTGCCCAAGCTAGCTTGATAACTATTGTTATAAGAGAACTCGGCGAATGGAAGACATTGCTCCCAATTCATACCGAAAGAGATGACAGAAGCTCGAAGCATATCCTCCATAATTTGATTGACTCGTTCTACTTGACCACTTGATTGAGGATGGACGGCAGTGCTAAAGGAGAGACGAGTTCCCATAGCATTTCGGAAACTTTCCCAAAATCGAGAGGTGAAGAGACTTCCACGATCTGAGTTGATCTCCAATGGAACACCAAGAAGAGACACTATTCGGGAGATGTACAAATCAGCTAGCTAGCTAGCGGTTATACTCTCACAAACGGGTAGGAAGTGGGCTACTTTGGAAAGACGATCGACAATGACGAAGATAGCATTATTCCCTCTCTTGGTCCTGGGAAACCCGGTAATGAAATCCATACTGATTTTATCCCATTTCCATTCAGGAATGGCCAAAGGTTGAAGGGTGCCAGCAGGCCGTTGATGATCTGCTTTAACACGACGACAGACGTCGCAATTAGCAATGTATTGAGCGATTTCTCTCTTCATCCTAGTCCACCAAAACCTCTGGCATAGGTCTTGATACATCTTAGTACTACCGGGATGAATGGTGAGAGGGGATTCATGAGCTTCCTTAAGGATCAATCGCCTCAGGTTGCATACCTTGGGAACCACTAGACGGTCTCCAAAGAACACGACACCTTGATCATCAATGGAGAAACAATCAGCGACTCCTTTCCTGATGTTTCTCTTGATATGGGAGATTCCCGGGTCTACCTTCTGTGCCTTGATGATCTGATCCGTAAGGGTAGGTTTCGCCACCGGGATGGAAAGAAATCCTCAAGGAACAATGTGAAGGTTAAGCTTACGAAATTCCTCATGGAGACGTGGTTGACTTTGTTGTAACATTAGGTTGTTACAATAAGATTTACGACTTAGTGCATCAGCCATGACATTGGCTTTGCCTGGGGTGTAAGTTATTCCTAAGTCGTAATCCGTGATCAACTCGACCCAACGTCTTTGCCTGAGATTCAAATCCGGTTGGGTGAAGATGTATTTCAGACTTTGGTGATCGGTGTAAATCTCGCAACGATTACCGAGGAGGTAATGTCGCTAGGTTTTGAGTGCATGGACTACAGCTGCAAGCTCTAGATCATGAGTGGGATAGTTATCCTCATGTGGGCGCAACTGTCGAGAAGCGTAGGCAATCACATGACGATCTTGCATGAGTATGCAACCTAGTCCTTGTCGCGAGGCGTCGCAATAGATAACAAAGTCCTTAGAAAAATCTGGTGGTACAAGTACGGGAGCAGATGTCAGGCATCTTTTCAGTTCCTGAAAGCTGAACTCACACTGTGGGGTCCACTCGAACTTTTATCTTTCTTGAGGAGTTCAGTTAGAGGTTTAGCAACATTGGAGAAATTTTCGATGAAACGGCGACAATAGCTCGCTAGGCCAAGGAAACTCCGAACTTGCTTGACCGTTTCAAGTGGAGTCCAGTCAAGGATGGCTTGAACTCGCTTGGGATTAACAACAATGCCTTTACCAGAGATTACATGGCCCAAATAGGTCACTTCTGGCAACCAGAATTCGCACTTAGAGAATTTGGCATAAAGACGATGCTCTCGAAGTTTCATCAATACTAGCCTTTGATGTTCGGCATGTTCTTCCTCATTCTTGGAGTAGATGGGTATATCATCGAGGTATACCACGACGAATTTATCCAAATACTCCATGAAGATCGAGTTCATTAACCGAGAGAAGGTGGCTGGAGCATTGGTTAAACCGAAGGACATGATGGTGTACTCATATTGGCCATAGCGAGTAACAAAGGCCGTTTTAGGGATGTCCCCGTTCTTGATTTTGATTTGATGGTAGCCCAACCTCAAATCCATTTTGGAGAAGACTGAGGATCCAGCGAGCTGATCATACAGTGACCAAATTGACAGGTCGGTAATCTACAGCCATCCAATCCGTTCCATCCTTCTTCTTGACGAAGAGGACGGGGCAAGCCCATGGAGAAGAACTAGGACAGATGAAACCCTTTTGCAAGGACTCATCGAGTTGTTTCTTAAGCTCGGGTAGTTCTAGGGGTGCCATCTTATAAGGTCTTCTAGAGAATGGGACGGTTCCTGGAACAAGGTCTATCATGAACTCGACATCTCTATTAGGTGGAACACCAGTTCCTCTGGAAAGACATCCGGGAAGTCACGGACTACCGGAATATCTTCAAGGTCTGGAAGGGGTTGGCATTTAAGGAATAGAGCTGACGCTCAGACACTCGGGTCAAAACATTGACTGTCTTGCCCGATGGATGGGTGAGTTGAATAGTTCTAGTGGAGCAATCAATCTTAGCGTAATGGGCTGACATCCAGTCCATACCCAAGATGATGTTTATGTCCAAGGACTTGAGAGCTATTAGTGATGCAAGGAAGACCAATCTGTCGACAAGAATTTCATTTCCATGACTTATTCTAGAGGTTTGCCATCTAGAACCAGGAGTTTGAATTTCCATGGAGGTGGGCATGTCACTAAATGTGGTGTTGTGCAATCGAGCATAGCTCTCAGATATAAATGAATGAGATGCTCCAGTATCAAAGAGAACAGTTGTCGGATGGCAATTAACAAGGAGCGTACCGAGAGCGACGTTGGGGTCCTCATGAGTTTCCTCAGCTGAGACGTAGTTGACATGGCCACGAGCAGTGGTGGCTGGCTTGGCATAGTAAGTCTTTCCCGCTGGCTTGCCACGACCAACGGACTTTCCAGGCTGATTGGGGTTGTTGTTCTGGGGACACTCGCGGATGTAGTGACCCGTCTCCCCACACTTGAAACAAGTTATCACATTGGGGCATGGAGCAGCATTAGCAGCGGGGCCACCATAGTCTTGGGCGGTACATACTGCTGGTTGGGGTGAGGCGCCTCAAAGGATGGCCTCGGAGTGAGCCTGGGTGGCAGAGCGGTGTTTGGAATCCACACCCGGCGCTTCTGAGATCCACAGCCGGATGAAGAACCAAAGTCACGGGAGTGCTTGCGTGAAGCTTCGAAGTTAGTCTGACCTATCTCAGCACTGATGGCCTTGTTGACTAACTTCTGGAAGGAGGTGCACTCGTGCAGACGAAGATCACGGCAAAGCTCGGGGCTAAGTCCCTTGCGGAACCTTGCCTGCTTCTTGGCGTCGGTGGATACCTCTTCAGGAGCATATCTTGCTAGATTTCCAAACTCGCAACTGTATGCATCCACAGTCAGTCTACCCTGGGTGAAATTGCAGAACTCTTCCCTCTTACGATCCATGAGACCTTCTGGAATGTGATGCTCACAGAAAGCCGCACTGAATTCAGCCCAGGTAGTGATTTGGCCAACCGGGCGCATAGCCTCAAAGTTCTCCCACCAAAGGCTAGCAGGTCCTTCGAGGTGATAGGCAGCAAAGGTAACCTTATCAGCTTCGGCTACATTGGTAGAACGTAGCTTGTGGGTGATGCTGTGAAGCCAGTCATCCGCACCGAGAGGCTCGACAGAATGATTAAACTTTGGTGGATACAGCTTGACAAAGTCATTGATTGACACCACGTCGTTCCTCGGCTGGCGTGCAGTATTCTGCTCAATCTGCTCTAGCAAGCGGTTAGTCTCACGCTTGTTTCGTTCTGCCTCCAGCATAACTTCGGCCAGAGAAGGCGGTTGAGGCAGATTTTCATCCCTAGCTGCGTTGGCTTCACCCTGCTCCAGGGCAGCAGGGTTGTTGTGGGTGTTGACCATCCTAAGAAGACAAGACAACGATTTAGACGAGGATGGCAAAATCTTGGCAAGGAAGTGCGGAATGTAATGGATAACACGGAATGCAGAGATGTTCATCCGTATGACATGGTAATATAGAAACTGCCATATATATACCAACGGTCATATACACCATACATAGTTTAGTACAAGCCCAGGCTATAGTACAACTATGATGAAAGACGTTACATCTCATCGGAGGCATTCCAAGCTCCTATACATTATTTTTCTACACCTCCGGAATTTGATACACACCAAGTCATATTCCACAAGTCACGCAGGACGGTGGAAATACAACTATTACAATACTAGTGATACTACTACTAACTCAGACAGCTCCGTAGTAGTCCTCATAGAAGTCACCACCATAGCCTGGAAGCTCAATGTGATCATCTGGGAACAGACGGTCCTGAGGAGCTTGTGGACCATAGGGGCTAGAATGAGGTCTTGTACCAACAAACAGTGGCCTGTGGGGACCATAGGGTGGGGTGATGCCTCCCACATCACGCCAATCCACCATGTCTGGCAGAGCAAATCGCACAGGATACAGATCCCTCGTATCCATACATCCAGCTTGCACAGCTGGTGCAACCCGAGTCAAAGTGGCCCAATGATCAGCACGGGTGTTGAAAAGCTCCAGTCTCAAGGCCCGATTTTCTCGGTCCTTATCCTCGAGCATCTCAGCAGTGGTGCGAGTTAGGGATTCCTCATGTGTGGTGTCAGCATAGATAGCCTGGAGATACCCTTGCGCTCCAGGGAGCGAAGCTGGCATATAACGGAAATCGGTGTTCCGAAGCAGGCCAGTCCTAACCCGCATGATGGTCATCATGGAATAGGCAGCATCCTGCACAGCCATCTCAATAGTAACCCCAAGTCCATAAGAATAGTGGAGGGGCTCGGTAGATCTAGGATAAGAAGGAATTATCCTGACAGTGCAGAAATATTGGCTTTGATTAAAGTCTCGGATTTGCTCTTCGACAGTGTATTCGGGATACCAACGGTAACCCGTCTCGATCATTACCCAGACTAACATAGCCGTATGACCGGGCACATCGAGGCACCGTGTCAGGCGAACCACTTGGTTTTGGGAACAAGTGGCCATCTGAAAGCACAACCACAATGCAAAGACATTAGAATTTCTAGGGAAAACCGGACATCATAACAGCTGTAAATGCTCAGAAACAGATTTGAGACATTCACAACAGTTTGCAAAACCACTCAACAACATCATATCAAGGTTCTGGTTCAACTGATAACATACTAAAAATAGTAGAAACTGTACTGAGGCTGGTAACCAACAATCCTATAAGTTACTACGGATTAGTAACGCGTGAACCTGATAGAGAGATGAGAGCCTAGTCCTTAACCCACATAGAATGAGAAGAGAATGACACAGATCAGAGGGCATAAGGTAAAGGAGTAAAAGAGCCTTACGTTCCCTCCCACAATCAATTCCCCTACATATAACTAAAGCATTTCTAGACTCGACCAGTTTGGCTTAGCGAACCTACAGGCAGTCCGGCTCTGATGCCAACGCTGTGAGGACCCCGATTCCAAGTCACATCGACCCAGTTGGTAACACCTCATATCACTTTGCGGCCTCACGCATGATAACCCCACAGGTGTCGCCTTACCATGCCCCGGGACCGTTTCCGCCTTTTGGCTCACATATATGACAGTGTCTCTAGCATCCATATGACAGAGAACCCGGGCCGACATGGCTAGTCGTGAACCCAAAGCGGCACTAACCCATGGGGACAGGCATACATGAATCAACTTCGAGCATGTCGGTCAGCAGCGTGTGAATCCGGGCTGTAGCACTAGGCTAACAGGACTCCGGTAACCCGGGCTGTAGCAGGCTAGGCAGGACTCCGGATGTCACCGCGTGACATTTCCCCGAAGGGACAGACACAGGAACGAAGTGAAACACATGTTGGCCAGTCAAGTGTCCAGAGCAGTAGTGCTGGGCTAGCAAGACTCCGGTGAACCGGGCTATAGCGGACTACTATCACTCAGGAAGCACTAGACTACATTTCCCCATATGAGAGGCTGCCAAGGATAAACAACTAGATTGTCGGATCCCACTCATACCAAGCATTTCAATCATACACACAATATGCCTGATATGAGTACATACAACATGGCATCACAAAAAAACTCTACAGCTCAAGTACTTTATTTAAAAGGCTCCAAGGAGCCATACATAACATGTTCATACAGATAGGGGTCACATGACCCAACTCTCAAGTCATACAAACATACAAGCACATGCGGAAGCAAACTAGTCTGAGTACAGACACTAGAAAGAAAGAAGGCTTGACGAAGCCTTTCTATCTACATCGGCCCTTCACAAGTCTTGGACCACCACCTGGGTGGCTAGTCACTCGTCGACATCAAGGTCTACGTGGAGCCCATCGAAGGGGGCGGTGTTGTCGTATGAAAACATTAATTAAAGCAACATGAGTACAAAGCTACTCAGCAAGTCTTACAACAGAATCCTACTATACATGCACATTCTCAACAAGGTAGTGGAGTTATTGCAACAAGCCAGCTTTGACTCTTGGCTAAGATATCCTACGAGACACCACTTGGAAAGCATTTGTCGCACACGAGTCCACTAATCACCAACACAGTACTCCACCGTGGATCCTCTCCCGTTAACCTACGAGAGGGCCATCCACGGTACTCACACTTATCTTGAGGCTTTTAGTAGTATCCATTTACTTGTCTATGAACTGCATAGGTGACCCAGTAGTCCTTTACCGCGGACGTGGCTATTCGAATAGTTTTATACCCTGCAGGGGTGTACTTCTTCACACACGCTCTCACCACTTATCGCCGCTACACGACGTGTACTCGGCAACCTTCAAGCGGAAGCCCAGCGAGGGTGTCGGCCACGACCTGACTAAACACACGAGTCCCTAGTCCAGGTTTATCGCCTATTCGGGTTCCATCCGCAGGGAGTCCGGCCGAGATTTCCACTAACGGCCCCGAACGATGTGTGCAGGGTTCCCGAGACACCAAACGGGCAAATCGGTACACCGGGCCACGTGCCTACCGCAACACAGCCCACCCCTATGGTCAGCGCTGCGTGCGGCCTCCAGCATACTACAAACACCAGAAACTACTTTGCAACTCCCGGACAGAGGACAAGAGTGGTTAATAAGTCAAGAGGGTCCATTGGTTTCGGGCCCAATGCGTGGTAGTAGCTGAATCTTAAATCACACACACAGATCTCAGTTCTTAAGGACGGCCCCAATGAAACAACCCACCATGTACTCCTACATGGCCTCTCATCGATTCCTTTACCAAATCATATTCAACACTTCACTCTCATTACCGACACAACCTTTCACTCTAGTTAATCATCCCGATGAGCCAGTCCTGACACAACTCTAAGCATAGCAAGCATAGCATGGTAGGAAACACAAATATGGCTCAATCAACTCCTACACATGCTAGTGGGTTTCATCTAGTTACTGTGGCAATGACAGGTCATGAAAAGGAGGTGGGTTCAACTACCGCAACCCACAACAGTTTGAAACGCGTTGTCTTAATGCAGTAAACGAGAGCAGAAGCGAGAACATGGGTTTGTATCAGAATGGTCAATGGGTTGCTTGCCTGATGTAGTGGTAGTAGGGTACTGCCCTTCAGACGGATATTCGGGGTCATCCTCGGAGGCAGAACCTACCACAAAAGACACACCGAACATAATGAACACATGACAATATGCAACAATATGATGCATGCTATGACATGGCAATATGAATGTTTCTAGGCCTAATGCAAGCTAAAACAGAAGGGAATGAACCCATTTGAATCAAAGATTCAAATGTTAGTTCATTTAACATAGCCATATTAGTGCATTATCGTATTTTGCTTAAATTGCAAGGTTAGCTTGTTCTGTCATGCATGAAAGCATTTCCAATGGATTGATTGAATTTTTCTGATCAAAATTCATATATAAATCTTTGCATTTGGAGTTACAGATTAATTTCTATGAATTTTTGAAGTTTGCAACAATTTCTGGAATTTTCTATATGAAAATAAATCCAGAAATTAGTTATTGCGTCAGCAGTGCGTTAGGGTGACGTCAGTGGTCAAAGGGGACGTCCCGGTCAACCTGACCAGTGGGTCCCGCGTGTCAGCAGTTATTTAAACTAACTAAATTTAGTTAGTTCTAATCTAAGTTAATTAGCAGAGGGGGGGCCCACTTGTCATAGACTCAGGAGAGTCAACCTGGGCCCACCCAGTCAAGGTCAACGGGTCAAACCCACCGGCGTTTAGCCGCCGGCGAGGCCAGACGCGGCGGTGAGAGTGCATTAACGCGTTCCGGCGACCAAATGAGCGGCGGAGAGCATCTACGCGTAGCTGGGAGCAAGCCGCATCATTTGGTGGCGGTGGTGGAGCTCGGGGTGGCTGGAAACGTCGCCGGCGACGACCTAGGTGCTCGCCGGAGTCGGGTGAATATGAGCCCGAGGCTACGGGGCACGGCGAGGCGCGTGGTAAGGTGCGTTGGGTTCCTGCGAGTGCGGTGCGTGTGTTGGACATGGTGGTGAGGCCTGTGGGTGGCCGGAGTCACGTCGGCGATGAGCTCCGCGGCGGCGCATGCGGGTGAGCTTCATGCAGTTGATGCAGGGCTCGAGAGCGAGAACGAGAGGGATGGGGAGGTAGCTGGGCTCACGGCGAACACGACGGTGCAGACGACGAGGTCGGGGACGAGCTGGTGTCGCGGCGACGACGAAGGGGATCTGCGGCGGCGTTCGGTGAATATGAGCTCGAAGAAGACGAAACAGGACTCGCGAGCGCTCGGGGCTCGGGCTGCTCGACAGAGACGATGACAGCGGAGCTGTTGGACACGGTGGCGCAGCACGGGGACGGCGGTGGACGCGGTTTCACGGTGGCGCGGGCGCAGCAGCGTCGGCCATGGTGGAGGAAGAGCGAGAGAGAGGGCCAGAGGAGAAGGTGAGATGTCCACAGGGTCGGGGCGGCGACGTGGAACCTGGCTAGGTGTCCAGGGGCGCGAGCGGCAAGCTGGTGCGCCGTGGCGAGCTCATGCTAGCCGACGTCACCTTTGTGCCTGCTCTGGCGAGAGCAAGCAGCTGGCTGGCATGGGCCAACACAGTGCTGGGCCGGCCAGGTGGGCTGCGGCCAGGTAAGTCCCTCCTTCTCTTTTATTTCTGTTTTTCTATTTTTCTGTAAGTTTGTGGCTTTATTAAAAATAGTTAGGCACTTCTATAAATCCTGAAAATAATCAGAGGCTCTGTTTAGAATATCTCCAACAGCCCACACTTATTTCCAGAACTATTTGAGCATTTAAAATATTTACTAGCATTTAAATGCCCAAATGCAATTTACATATGATTTAATTCAATGACCTTCTGTTGACCTAGAAAATTGTGCACCAATTTTGCCAGAGGTTCTAACCCTAGACAATAAGGGTGAACTTTTTAGAAGGGCATTTCAGGTTCATTGAAAATATTTTTAGTAAACCTTAGTTGATTTCAGAGAGGGTGCTGGGGGTTCTGTCTTCCCCAATTCAAGTTTCTGATGAAAGATAGACATGATGCAACACTCTAATGCATGACTAGCTAGGATGTGACACCCTTGCCTTGATCTCTCTACCCCTCGCGAGCTTGCCTGGTGAGGCCACTCCCGAGGAGGTCTTTCGTCGTCTGCCTTGCGAGGCTTGGCCCCTCGCGAGGGTCTTGAATGCTTGCTGGTGAAGATGGGCCATACGGGCCCCCTCGCAGAGCCATGCTGTGGGCCGCAGGAAGGCAAGTCTGGGGACCCCCATTCCGAGAACGGCGACACATACCTTGATAAAGTTTTGAAGAAGTTCAAAATGGATCAGTCAAAGAAAGGATTCTTGCCTGTGTTACAAGGTGTGAAGTTGAGCTAGACTCAATGCCCGACCACTGCAAAAGATAGAGAGAAAATGGAAATCATTCCCTATGCGTTAGCCATAGGTTCTATCATGTATGCAATGCTGTGTACCAGACCTGATGTGTGCCTTGCTACTAGTTTAGCAGGGAGGTACCAAAGTAATCCAGGAGTGGATCACTGGACATCAGCCAAGAACATCCTGAAATACCTGAAAAGGACTAAGGATATGTTTCTCGTTTATGGAGGTGACAAAGAGCTCGTCGTAAATGGTTACATCGATGCAAGCTTTGACACTAATCTGGATGACTCTAGGTCACAAAATGGATATGTATTTATATTGAAGGGTGGAGCTGTTAGTTGGTGCAGTTCCAAACAGAGCGTCGTGGCGGGATCTACGTGTGAAGCGGAATACATAGATGCTTCGGAAGCAGTAAATGAAGGAGTCTGGATGAAAGAGTTCATATCAGATCTAGGTGTAATACCTAGTGAATCGGGTCCAATGAAAATCTTTTGTGACAATACTGGTGCAATTGCCTTGGCAAAGGAATCCAGATTTCACAAGAGAACCAAGCACATCAAGAGACGCTTCAATTCCATCCATGATCAAGTCAAGGAGGGAGACATAGTGATTTGCAAGATACATATGGATCTGAATGTTGCAGACCCGTTGACTAAGCCTCTCTAACGAGCAAAACATGATCAACACCAAGATTCCATGGGTGTTAGAATCATTACTATGTAATCTAGATTATTGACTCTAGTGCAAGTGGGAGACTGAAGGAAATATGCCCTAGAGGCAATAATATAGTTCTTATTTATATTTCATTATATCATGATAAATGTTTATTATTCATGCTAGAATTGTATTAACCGGAAACTTAGTACATGTGTGAATACATAGACAAACAGAGTGTCCCTAGTATGCCTCTACTTGACTAGCTCGTTAATCAAAGATGGCTAAGTTTCCTAGCCATAGAGATGTGTTGTCATGTGATGAACGGGATCACATCATTACAGAATGATATGATGGACATGACCCATCCGTTAGCTTAGCATAATGATCGTTTAGTTTTCTGCTATTGCTTTCTTCATGACTTATACATGTTCCTCAGACTGTGAGATTGTGCAACTCCCGAATATCGGAGGAACACCTTGTGTGCTATCAAACGTCACAATGTAACTGGGTGATTATAAAGATTCTCTACAGGTGTCTCCGATGGTGTTTGTTGAGTTGGCATAGATCGAGATTAGGATTTGTCACTCCGTGTATCGGAGAGGTATCTCTAGGCCCTCTCAGTAATGCAAATCACTATAAGCCTTTCTAGCAATGTGACTAATGAGTTAGTCACGGGATGATGCATTACGGAACGAGTAAAGAGAGTTGCCAATGACGAGATTGAACTAGGTATGCTGATACCGATGATTGAATCTTGGGCAAGTAACATAACAATGACAAAGGGAACAACGTATGTTGTTATGCGGTTTGACCGATAAAGATCTTCATAGAATATGTAGGAACCAATATGAGCATCCAAGTTTCACTATTGGTTATTGATCGAAGATGATTCTCGGTCATGTCTACATAGTTCTCGAACCCGTAGGGTCCGCACGCTTAACGTTCGATGACGATTTGTATTATGAGTTATGTGATTTGATGACCGAAGATTGTGCGGAGTCTCTGATGAGATCATGGACATGGCGAGGAGTCTCGAAATGGTCGAGACATAAAGATTGATATATTGCACGATATTATTCGGACACAGGATGAGTTCCGAGAGGTACCTGGTAATTATCGGAGTGCTGGAGGGTTATCGGAACCCCCCAGGGGAACCAATGGGCCTTAGTGGGGAGAGTGGAAGGGGCACAAGGGGCTGGCGTGCACCTCCCTTGGGTCCGAATTGGACTAGGGGAAGGGGGCGGTGCCCCCTTTCCTTCCCTTCCCTCTCTCCCTTCCTTCTTCCCCCTCTTCCTTAGGTGGAAACATACTAGGACTTGGAGTCCTAGTAGGATTCTCCTCTCCTGGCGTGCCCTAGGAGGGCCGGCCGGCCTCCCCTCCCCTCCTTTATATACGGGGGCAGGGGGCACCCTAACACACACAAGTTTCTCTTAACCGTGTGCGGTGCCCCCCTCCACAGTTACACACCTCGGTCATATCATCGTAGTGCTTAGGCGAAGCCTTGCGCCGGTAACTTCATCATCACCGTTGCCACGCCGTTGTGGTGACGGAACTCTCCGTTAGCCTCAACTAGATCAAGAGTTCGAGGGACGCATCGAGCTGAACGTGTGTTGATCGCGGAGGTGCCGTACATTCGGTACTTCCATCAGTTGGATCGCGAAGACGTTCGACTACATCAACCGCGTTACTAAAGGCTTCCGCTTTCGGTCTATGAGGGTATGTAGACACACTCTCCCCACTCATTGCTATGAATCTCATAGATATATCTTGCATGATCGTTGGTAAATTTTTTGAAATACTTCGTTCCCCAACACCTCGCACCTTCCGGACGCGTGGCCGGTCCCTTGGGCCAGTTAGGACCAAGCGGCTGGCTTCTAGAAGATGGCGCACCCTTACAAGGCGGCTCTGACGGGAGGCCGGCTCCCAGCAAACGGCCCATCCTCCCCTTGGAGTCTACGCTCACCTGCTCCAACGAGACGGGGCGTGGCTGCAGAGCCACCCACTCCCCGAATCCTGGAAGACCACGGGTACAGTGTGAGCTGACCAAGCGGCCACCTACCCGTTTGGCACGGGACTATAGCCATGCGATTCATGACACGGCCCTCGTCAGAAAGGGACAGTTCGGCCCGCAGGCGGCGGGCCCTACCTGTCCATGAGCTACCAGAAGACGGCGCACCCCTAGAAGGCCGTGTTGAGGGGCGGGCCGACTCCCAGTAACTGGACCTTTCCCTCCCCTCTGTGTCCGCAATCACCCACTACGACAAGATGGAGCGTGGCTACAGTGTGTGCTGACCAAGCGGCCACCAGCCCCCCTTGACATGGGACTGTAGCCATACGACTCTTGACGAAGCCTCCATCATCAAGGACAGAGCTACAAAGAAAGGAAGTTAGCGTGGCCCGCGGGTGGCGGGCCCTACTTGTCGGCCGAATTCTCAACAGCTAGAGGGGCCCTCCAAGGGAGGGCCCTAGCAGCCAGCGAAGAACCCGGCGACCCTAGACACTGACATCCGGGTCCTACATCCGGCATGGTTAATAGAGAGATGTAGTATGTACCAAAAACATGAAGGCATGTCATTATCAAATGTATAATGTGTAAAGTAAGCACATGCAATTTAACCCAACTGGAAGCAATACAAGCTAGACACCATATGCAACATGCAACCACATTTGACACCGCAAAGTTATAGCAAGCACCTGGGATGGTTGTGTGTGGCAGTTGAGATTATCAACTATAGAGCTACATTTACTATCTCCATCTGCTGACACTGCATCATTTAGAACGCTGAAACGCTTCAGGCTTATCCACGAATTAGACCGGAGCGACTTCTATCTTTTATTTTGTGAATTTGACAACAGTGCATCAGAGTCTAAAATACCCATGCATAAAGAAACAATAATGTGAGTATGGGTGAAGTGTGTGCACAAATAGTACACTGTAAACGTAGAAGATAGTAGGTGGGTCAAAAACAAATGGAGGCACACATATGATAGATCTAGAAATGGATGGCACACAAAATTAGATTCTAGGATTTTGAAATATGAGCACAAGGATTGTTTGCAAGTGCAGTTAATCCTCCAGCAAAGCACCAAGTGTGGTCCTATGAGAATAATAGTTGAATGAAAACAAATACGCTAGTCCATTTTTTCTGCACCGTCTGATGTACAAAGAACGGGTAGATGACCTTCATCTACCTCCAGCCCATCAGTGTTGATGATATTCCTCGAACCACGAGCGACCGCCGACCAAGTCCCCTGCCTCCACCCTCCCCTCGACCACACCCCACCACCATCCTTGGCACCACTCCCGGCCATCACTTTAAGCCCCACCGACCTCCAGATCAGTGACCATCAGCTCCTTTGCCCCACACCCCTAAGATAGACATTGATGCACAGCTTCCTCGACCCTAAATTGAAATCCAGGCGGGTGACTGACCTCTAGCTAAGGTGAAATAGTAAATGGGAGGAAACTTTGTGCATTTAGTATGACGAAGAAGGTGTAGTAAGAAGCGGTCAACTAGTTTCTCTCGTGGCATGAATACGGTGTGAGCATAGACGTAAGATTTGCACGAATAAGGGAAGAGGAGTACCACTTTTGACTGGCAGTGTTGTGCCCTCCATTTGTTTTATCGACGATCTTCTTGAGGTTCGTTGGAAACAAGATGTTGTGGAGGACGGTGGAGCCTTGGACGAACCCATGGCCAAGTTGTTGAGTGTGGTGCGGTGGCCATCTGTTGGCGGCAGGCAAGCAGATCCGAGGCGGCGAACTCCGGCATAGCGGGAACAACTCCGGTGTAGTTGACAGTTGCGACAGTGGAGCGGCGGTGGCGAGGCGCAGGACGGCGTGGTCGAAGTAGTGCAGGTACGGCACACATCGGCATCGTGGAAGCATCTCTGCCTCGACTTCAGCTGCTAAGTTCTTGAGGGCGTTGTGATTGCAGTTGTAGTTGTGGTGGATGACAACGTCAGGCTATCGGCTCTGGCATGATGGAGGAGGGCGGCGGTGGATTGGACTCGATGGGGTGGAGGACGGAGGAGGCTGTGATTTCGTGACTGGCGGTGAGGGTGTTTTGGCGCCCACGGAGTATGAATTGGAAAAGAGAGGGAGGGGGAGCTAAGGGGGAACAATGTTTCAGTTTGGGATGCGCTTGGTTGAAATTTGGGGAAAGTTACAAATTTGGCCCCATCTAAAATTCTGTTCATATTTTGGTTCGGGGGTAGGACAGTAATCTCAAGTGTCCCAAATAGTGACAGAGAGCGATTTCGGCCGAGTGCATGGGTGTTTAGGCGCCCACGGTGTATGTATGTTTTTCGAAGGCGGTTGACTGGCGTCTTGGTGAAGTTACAAACTTACCCCGATTTAGAACTTTGGACATCGAGCCGATAGGCTACACGGGTCAGAGCCAGGACAATTATTTCCTACCAACAAACATTGGTCTCGCGCGGTTTTGGGCGACGACATGCTTATTTGGCGCTTCGTTCAATACTATTTGGGAGTAGAAGCATTAACATTTATAGTTCTCTTTAATTGAACTTTTAGGATTTGTCAAACTTAAAAAATCTTGACACTTGAAAATCCTAAAACTATGATTATTTTGGAATGGAGGGGGTACATTTGAATCTACTTTGTACATGAGTATATATTAATTTTTTTGCGGCTTAGCTTAATTCATGCATGGTTCCAGATATAATCTCCTTGGTTGCAAAAAAAGTTAGACATGTGTATGAATATATAACATGTTCAAACACACGACAAAGATTGATGCCCCCTTTTAGATGTGATTTACAAATGCCATTATCTCAAATTCAAATAGTTTAATGCACTTCCTATGAATTCAAATATTTGAAACCACTTTTATGATGAACTCAACATGTATTCTCATTCGTAGCAAGTAATTTGGAATGTATCCATGTATGTGAGAATTGTATAAAGTGCTTGACACTCACAAGACGGAGTGCACTCATGTTTATATACAAATTTCAAAAGCCATGCATTGTCTGGATTTTGAACCACTCTCACTCTATGGATCAATAATGTGAAATAAACCCATACACATGATCGAATTCAATAGAGTGTGGGTGTTTGATATGCCAATGTTCATTCATACGCGAATTGCAAAATTCATGATCCGATCCAATTTTTAATACAATTTATATTTTAATTTAATGCGTAGAACCGTCTTTTACATGTAGATGCACTCTGCCTTGACTCCTTCCCACACACGCGATATCTCTCTATCTAACGCATAAGCGCACACACTTTATATACATCGGCATTTATCTCTCACACATGGCCACACTCTCTCCCGGGGTGTCTCACACACACGCTCGCTCTCTATATATCTCCCTCTCTCTCTTACTACTATCTACGATTCTTTTCATTAATCTCAGTCGGTAACACTACTTCTCTCAGATGCATAGGCACGCACGGTCCCTGCTGGCCCTCTCTCTACACATATATCTGCCTACATGTTTCCTGCATGCACACTCCGTTTAGGCCTCTCTCGCACACATTGCCCCCCTCTCTTACTAGTTAGTGAATATAGGACATCCCTTACTGTTAGATTGGATGGTAATAAGAGGCAAAGTTTTCCCCAAGTCTGGGCCCTTGCAGAAGAGGAAATCCCTTATCGTTGGTAGTGTATATTTGTGATTGGTGTGTGTACAAAGTACACTTGAATACTAAGGGATTGTGTGTGTATATACTATCGACGAACTAGCCCCCGGTCTTATATGACATACTTGGGGCCTAGGGTTACAAATCGTACTCCTCTTATCTCCAGTGGGATAGAGTCCTCCATGACTCTGGTATCTTCGTCTTGTACGTGGAGTCCTCCATGGGTCTTCATATAATGCGTCTCGGTCCCACCTATGTGGCGCGGGACAAAACCGACCTATGAGTCCTCACCTAGACCCACCACACATAGAAATGATGTGTCCACCACACCTCACACACCATCTACCACTACGAAAATAAACATATACAATAGTACAAAGGTATACTTGAAAGTTAATTGCATGGTGCATCAGATGATATTTGTTCCTTATTGTGAATGTTTATATTTTTCTCCTATAAAATTAGTCACGGTAAAGAGAAATGAAGGACATATATCTCTGTCTCTCCACCACAGAATCCCTCCCTCTACACCACTTTCATGTACACACACAAACTATCTCTCGGCCCTCTAAAAGTACGCCCCGGATACATTCACATGTGATGGTAATTGTTTTTCAAGCGAAAGCACAATACTTTCACTGGATTTTAGAATATGCCTGCTCCGTATTTTTACACTAATGGTCATTTTATTTGAAGCATGCTCCATATTTTGTTGATGACGCTGACAGTCAATGTATTTGGAGTGAAAGCACGATATGGTCACTGAAGATCAGAATAAGCTCATTACAGTCACCATATACATTTTGTGGTGCGAACCAACTTGTGATTGGATGGTTAGGAGGACAGTGGTATCCCCGGCCCCCCAGGGTTCAAGTGTTGGTGCTCGCTTATATCCTGGATTAATTTCAGTATTTCCAGTGATGCACATTCTGGGAGGAGATGTTCCTGTCGACTATGTGGTGCCTACGGTGACTTCGTAAAATCTCAAGATGATATGTCAGTTCACTCTCTCGAAGGTGCTCAAAGGGGTATGGTGTGCGTGTGTGCGTTCATAGGGGGTGAGCATATGCACGTATATATGAGCGCTTATGTCTATACTGTGTTAAAAAAATACACGGTGTGGTGATTATACAGTCACTGGATCACCATACAGCTCCGTAATTTGTTGACGACACGATCAATTGACCAATCAAACGGTCCACGTGGTGCAACTAGTTTGCACCATCAATGTACATTATCGTAAGGTCCACCTGCTAGTGGGTATATGAAATAAAGAAATGATAATAAATTAGTGATCGTTGGGGATTCAGAGTTGTGAACTCAGGTTGGCAGATCGCGCGCCCTAACCACAGCAGACAAGGTCGCCTTGTGATGATATGACGAGCCCGCCCATTTAATACATATACGCACGCACACACGAGCTACTGTGGTAAATACACACACATTACACATGCGCACAAATACGCACGCAACACCCGCATGCATGCATGCATGCAATACTCACACATACACATGCACACACACAACACTCGCACGAACACACGCACGCACGCACCCATGCAACATTGACATGCACACATGCATGCATGAACACACGTGTGCATGCATGCATGAAACACTCACACGTACACATTCACGCATGCATGCAACACTCACATGTGCACATGCACTCATGCAACACTTGCATGAACACACGCACGCATGCATGCATGCACAAAGCATACGACGCAAGACACATGCTCACGCTCACACTCATGCTCAAGTGCTCAACCTATATGTGCATGCACACATACACACAGTCAGGGTGGTTCACGTGCAAGGAGCAATTCCGCGGGGGCCTCAGGTTGCCTGCTGCTGCGCATGCGTAAATTCTAGTTTACCAACTCATAGGTGGGACCACGAGCCGCATGGCCGGTTTGACCAGTCAATAGACTGCCATGTAGATATTTTGACCGGTCAACTAAGTGTAGTTTGTAATTACAATTTTCACATCCATATGTACGTCAACGCCTGTGAATTCAAGACGATGCCTTTTGTGGATGGATCAACTTCCATCTACTTGCCACCTTCTTTAGGCATCGAAGGGAGGATGGTGCGTCGACGAGGGAAGTTCACCCGGAGTTGGTGTTGTCTTCGGAGGTGTCGGGCGACGGTCAAGACGCTTAATGAACCATCATCACTTTATGAAATGCCCGCTTCTCACCGACCTGGCCCACCAACCCCCCTCATGCACGTGATTCCCGCCCAACGCAACTGCTAGCATTCATGTGAAACCGACTCTTATGCCATGCGCTGCCTGCGTTAGGTCGCTGAGATGCAGGCTAGGTACCCAACGCGCCCACACGTCAGTGGAAGAGCGACACAGTGCCGTACGTCAAACGATCTGGTCGATGGCGCCGCCCGCTACACGCCCGATTGAACACGCCTCCTTGCCGTATTCAAACGCCTCCATGAAACCCACGTGGAAACCGAGAAATCCAGTCCGGCTACACGTCCGTTCATGAGCGGGCCGACATTAAACACAACACCGGCCGAGCTCCTCCTGTCGACCCTCTATTTAAACAAGGCCAGACGCCGGCCAAGAATCGCACCCGTCCGCCCTCTATTTAAACGAGGCCATACACCGGCCAAGAATCACACCCATCCGCCACTCCCCTATCTCCTTCACCATTTTCGCCACTCTTCCAATGGCTTACAAAGAGTACTTCTCCAGCATACAAACGTGTTGGGTGGCCGGCTGAGCCCGCTGGATACGAGCTATGTAGCTCGCTGATCCACCTCCCTCGTCTAGCCCGACAGAGCCAGTTGCCGCCCCAAGACGACGCGTGGTTCAACAACTCGCTGCTCCAGGCCAGCTCGACGAGTAACATGCATGGGCATTGTCGCTGCCGTCCACGACGCCGTGTCATACCACACCTCCCGTGTCTGCCCCCGCGCCTCCCTTCTCTGTGGCCACGACTCCCGTGCCTGTGGTCGTGCCATGCAGGCAGAGACAGAGGTTGGGTGAGCGGAGAGCGACGTGTCGGTGGCCAATGCCTCAGCGTCTGTAGACATCATCAAGGAGAAGTAGAACATGGGCGGCTGTCGATGCTTGGGTCCCATGCAGGACACTGCTAAGGTGACGCCCACGTACACAACATGTGTCTTTTCGGGTTCTTCTCTTACGAGGACCTTCATCGACCCTGCATGGCTCCATGGAAGCGAAAGAGCCCCCTTCGACTCCCGCTCAAGCATTAGCCAAGGATTTCACTCAGTTGAGTAGTGGGGAAGCGAGGTCATCCTTTGCGGTGAAGCATGTACCTCCGGGGCTCCCGACAGTCAGGTGATCGTGTTGCCGGACAGTCAAGGGATCCGCGGGCGACCATTTAGATTTGGTATAATTATACATCTAGAGTCGCACTAGCACTGCTTATTTGATGTAAATGCAATGAAATCCAGTATTTTATAGGAATTCCGTCATGTTTATATGAAATATCATTGTGTTTGCATGAACCTCGTTCGGTTGGTTCAGCTGTTGTAAGAATGTGTGTGGCTATGGTTGGATGGCCAAATTTGCGGGTCACCATTGGAAATGTGCGGCTGGCTTGTGCAGCGAGCACTACAAAAAAAGATACATCCGTGACATTTTGGGCCGAACGAATTTTTTTCCTGTCATGCTTATGACACTTCTATGATGATAATTGTGACAAAACCCGGTACCATCATAGATGTGGTGGGCTCATACTTCTATGACAAAAAATCATGAAAGAAAATGGGCTTTTCGTCCTGGGCGGGCCGGAGATGCAGCTGCATGACATTCTTGGGCCATCCATGACGGAACAAACCGTGGTAGAAGCGAGGGCGAGGAAAATATCAGGGAGTTCTCGGTTACGGTGGGTGGTTGGGGGCCGAGCGGTGCACGTTTCTCTCATACACGTACGCGCGTGGGTGCGAGGTGGTGGGCTCTAAGTGAACCTGAGCGAGGCGTTCGCCTACTGAACCCGAGCGATTGCACTGCAGGCTACGCGTTACTAAACCCGAGCGATCGATCGATCTGGCTATTAACTGAACCCGATCGAGCAATTCCTTCGCTACTGCTGCTAACTGAAGCCGATCGAACCTGCTGCCTCCTTCCCTTGATGAACAGTGAGTGTTGTTGGGGGGGTGGATGAACAGTTCCCGGTGGGGGCTTGGATGAACAGGACCCGTGGTAGTAGAGGCCGTTGCTGCTGGATGAACAGGACCCCTATTGAGCCGGTTGGGGGAGGATGAACAGGACCCCGTGGAGGGATGGATGAACATGACCCCGTGGATGGCTGGTTGAACAGTAGCCGGTGGAGGGCTGGATGAACAGTAGCCCGTGGAGGGGTGGTTAAACAGGACCCCATGGAGAGGGCTGCTTGAACAGTAGCCGATGGAGGAGTGGTGGAGGCTGGATGAACAGGAGCCCGTGGATGAACAGTCGCAGGTGGAGGTTGGACAAGGTCGACGGTGGATGAACAGTAGCCCGTGGAGGCTGGAGGAGGTCGACGGTGGAGATGAACAGTAGCCCGTGGAGTCCCGTTTTGTGGTACGCCACACCCCTCTTGATGAACAGGACTCCCGTTTCAACCGTAGCGCTCCAACACAAGTCTGTTTCCTCCGTTTTGTGGTACGCCACACCCCTCCCGATCAATAGGACCCTGTTTCGACTGTAGGAGGTCCTAGAGAAGTCCGTTGCCTCCGTTTTGCGGTACGCCACACCCCTCTCGGTGAAAAGGATCCCGTTTCGACCGTAGGCGGTCGAGCACAAGGCCGTTTACTCCGTTCTACGGTACGCCAGGCCTCGTTTCGATCGGCTGTTCCATCCAAGCCGGTTGGCTCCCAATGAACACGAGGATGCAGTTTCTCCGTTCCGACCCAGCCGGTTAGCTACTGATGAACAGGACGTCGTTGCTGCCTCTCCATGTACATAAGCCCTGGCCGTACGTATGCGCGAGTAGGCGTTCGAGACCCCGCCCATATACATACGTGGCCGTATTTACTTTCTTGCACCCTGGCTGTACGTACATGTACATGCTATGTGCGCATCTCTACTACAACACGTGCCCTTCCTTAATCGGCCGTGGTTCGTCGCTGGAGCCTGCAGACAGACCGATAGATCAGTATGTACGTACACGTTGACGACCAGAATGACAGTGCTACGTACGCCTCGACCAGGTGGGTCCCGACTGTTAGGCACTTCCTTGTGTGCGAAGATGTAGCTGGTGGCTCCCAGCAGTTGGGGGGAAATGTTTTTTTTCATGAAATACGGGTGGCCCGTCTGGTGCGTCCCTGCTGTCAGGTGGAGGAATCATTATTTTGCGCGTAATAAGGAGGCACTTCCTTGCTGCGGCTGTGGACCTAGCCGTCAGCCTCTCCACATACAATACTCTTCCGATGGAAGTCGTTCCTGGACCACATTGACCACGCCACGTCGAGAGCACCAAGGCGGTGGACGACAGTGAGGCCTAGAAAGGGGACAACGCAGAGCTAGCGAAGACACGGCAGTGAATGCCCACACGGAGAGGAGTACGAGTGTTCACTGGTTTGGCTGCGGTGTGAGGCTGCCATCGCCACAGAATAATAGGGGGTGTGGATGAGTAGAGGGATGGCCTGGCCAGCGGTGGGAGTAGTAGGGGGCGGTGAGGCCTTCGCGGCAGCACAACTGGCCACATGAGGCAGGAGCAGGCGACACGACCGGCACTGGTTTGGGCGGCTGGATCAAGAAGAACAGAGGTTGAAGAAGAACTACGACCATTGGATGGACATCGTACAGTCACTTGAGCTAGAATCATTCATATTGACTAAGTTGACAAAGCCCTCCGTCCGTGTCGGTAGGCCCACAAGTCAGCCTCCAACTATGGTGGGTCCCAGCTAGCAGGGGGAGTATTCATTTTTTTGTGCGTAATAAGGAGGCACTTCCTTGCGTGCGAAGATATAGCTGGTGAGTCCGACCTGTCAGCAGGAGGAACGTTTTTTCGCAAAATATAGAGGCCCTTCCAGTGGGTCCCGGTTGTCAGGTGGAGGAATCATTACTTTGTGCATAATAAGGAGGCATTTCCTTGCGTGCGGCCGTGGACCCAGCTATCAGCCTCTCCATGTACAATCCAGTTCTGATGGATGTCGTTCATTCACCACGTTGACCACGCCGCGCCGAGAGCACCAGGGCGGTGGACGCCGGCGAGGCCTAGGAAGGGAACAACACGAGCTAGGGAAGACTCGGCAGTTGTTTCCCACGCCGAGGGGAGTACGAGGGTTTACTGGTTCGTCTGCCCTCGCCGGAGAATAACAGCAGGTGTGGGTGTGTAGAGGGATGGCTAGGCCAGCGATGGGAGTATGGTGGGGCGGTGAGGCATGCGCGGCAGCACAGCCGGCCGTGGGAGGAGGGTGCAGTAGTCCCGCCGGCGCTTGTGTGAGCGGATGGATTAGGAAGAGCAGAGATTGAAGAAGCACGATGGCCGTTGGATGGACATCCAACAATCACTACTCTCGTGTGTTGACTAAGTTGACACGGCATTGCGTGTGCGTCAATATTTTTTTAGGAAAGCGTATGCGTTAACCTATAGTAGGTGCGTAAGTCATCCTCAAATCTGTGGAAAACAACATACAACCCATCTGCCATTATTTCTAATAATTTACAGCCCATTTGCCAATTCTTAAGGATTTTTTGGAGCCCATCTTCTTTTTGTTAGCATTACAGCCCATATTGTGGCCATGGTTAAAAATTATACGAAATTTTGCATATTTCGGTGCGGTCAACTACTTTTAGTCCTGAAATATCGAGTCACATTCAATCTAGTTTGAAAAATAATTTATTTAAATATAAAATCCAAATAATTGTCCACGCATAAAAATCAATGGAATTTAAAATCTTGCAGTGAAATTTTTTTGAAACTAATTCCCGTTTTGATGTTTTTTAAAAATGTACAACCCATTTCTCATTACTGATAGCCCATTTTCTGGGCAAACCGAATGAAACTCTCCTCGTCTTGAAAGATTTGTAGCCCAGCAGGGCTGACAAAGCAAGTAGGCCTCGTTTGGGTATTTCTTTGAAAAAAGTAGAACTGGGCTATACATTTTCAGCAAGAAAAAACATAATTGGGCTCATGATGTGTTAAACATAAATAAAACCCTTGCTAGATGGGCCACAACCCCGCACAGCCACGTTGTTACCCTGATCCGTTGCCAAAATTAGTATAAATAAAAACTGCTTGTTCCTCAAAAAGAAAGTAAATAACAACTGCGCGACCTGCTGGGTCCCTGGTGTCAGTCGCTTGTTGTGTAATTCTCTCATTTATTGACTACGTTGACAATAGCGTGAGCCCCAGATGTCCAACCATTAGGAGGAACCATTTTTTGGGGCTTGTAATAACGAGGCACTTGCTTGCGTACTGCCATGACACTGGTGGGTCCCTACTATCATCCTCTCCATGTACAGTCATCTCCTTGTTCCTCTCGGTTGTTGACAACATAGACAACGCAAGAGGGCGGTGCACCACACATGTCGAGCGAACCAAGGCGGAGGACGACGGCGAGGCCTCAGACGGAACGAACATGAGCCATGGGAGATGCGCCAGTCCAGTCGCAGGCAGAGGGGAGTACAAGGGTTGACTGGTTCGGGTGCAGGTGGGTGTTGGGGCTGACGTCGCCGGAGAATAACGTGACGTGTGGGGTAATAGAGGGAGGGACTAGCCAACGTTGGAGGGTACGATAGGGTGGTAGAGGCGCAGCCAGCCATGGGAGGCGGGAGCAGGCGGAGCCGACAAGGTGGTTTGGTTTGGGCGGCTGGAGGAAGAAGACAAGAGATAGAAGATACACGACAGATGTTGGATGTCAATCCAATGGCTAGTAGGCAGAATCGTTTGTTGACTAGCTAGTAAGTCGACACCACCTTGGATAGGCTATTTCCTCGTGGGTCCCAAATGTCAGAATCCAAATCTGTCATGGTCATGCAGCCTTTCTTATCAAAATTTACAGCCCATTTGGTGTGCTAGTTCAAAATAAGTTTGTGGGTGCTGGTGGGGGCTAATCACTTGGCTTCCGTAATGCACAGTGAGCTCAAGCAGCCGGCGAGAGTGATGTTATTTCCCTTGGTTGGGATTTGTTATAATATTTCACTCTAAATTAAATGAATGGCAAGCCATTTGCCTTGTTTCAAAGAAAATATGACAGTCACAGCCGAGTTGAAAAGGGCAAGAAGATCTAACTCCAACTTACAAACTGTACAAAAGCACGAGGGTTAATTGTTCATCAGGTTTAGACAAAACCCAGATTAAAAAGGGCAACAAGATCTAACTCCAGCACTGTTTTCGGCAGTCACAATCAAATGGATCGGTCAGGTCCATAGAATGAACATCCTGGGTCGTAGCATTTACTGGATTATGACCACAATATGTTGTAAATAGAAGCCCGACACGTTCAGAAGCTCTTTTATCCACCTGAAACCCCTTTTTTGCTCTTCAACATACCCATCCGTCAAAACCATGCTGCTGATAAACTTAAGCCTGATGGACAATAGTAACCTCACATTCAGCAGGAAGAATGTGAGAAATCTAGTGTTTGCATGGTTGGGTACATATCATTCTAGCGTTATTGTCTTCAATCGAATGTCATGAGAAGTGAGAAAATCCCGGTGCTTACGAATCCACCAATTGGTTATAACATTCTTGCCCCGTCCCGTTGCCTGAATAGACATGAAGGTTGAAAATAATAAAGGTCTAAAAAAGTGTCAAAAGAGCAACAACTGAACGGTTAATTCTAGTACATTATATGCGGGCTTCCAATGTGCGTGAAATTATCACCTTTATATACAACTTCTCCAGACATGGAAAGCATTGCAGCAAGCCAATAATCTTGTTCAGATCAAAACTATTCATTTGGATATATAAGATCTTGACAGAATCCAGCACCATTGATAGGCTATCCATGTAGAAACTCTGCATTGAGCATAGAACCTAATATTAGTACAAAATGTGTAATCTAAGATGATATATAACTTATGCGAAAAAATTTAAAATGAAACTTATGGTTACAAGTGTAGATGGTAATATAAAGTACCTGAAGAACTGTGGAGCCAAACACCATCTTGAAACGAGCACAGAGATCATGTATTACACCCAAGGTCTCCAGTTTAGGCGCAGCGAGGATGATTATTTGCGACGGTGAATCACTAGAATCAAGGATCAACCTTTGAAGTGAAGGGGCATCTTGGATGATGAGATGCCTTCCGTCAAAAGAAATTCCAAGTCTTACAAGGTTAGGCGACTTTATTTGGAGACAACCGATTTGTAACATCCCAAAATTCTAAATTTTGGAACGTTATATTAAATAAATAGTTTTGATTGATTGTTTGATTGTGGTGTGGTTGCTTGTGTGAAATTGAGTGAAATTTGAAACTTTGAAAGTTAAATGAGAGGGAATGAAATGACTTTCCCAAACTTTCATTTTGCATTTATGATCTCCATGAATTATAATTCTTTTCATCACAAAACCATGGAGAGAAGATGACATGACTTCTTCCATTTCAAATGAAAAAAAGGTTTCTGAAAATATTTGAATTTCATTTGGAACTATTTCAAAATCAGAAACTTTAAGCAACACAATGATTTTCATGAGAGAAGATAAAATGACTTCTTCAAAACATATGAAATATGAGTTGGAAGTTTAAAAGAATCAAATTGAAAGTCTCTTTGAAATTATTCTCAATTTGGAGTTATTTGGGTTATATTCAAATTATTTTTCTCCAAATTTTTTTATGGAAAATAGGGTAAAATGATTCCTTACATTAGAAAATTGGAGAAAAATGGTTTTGAAATCATTTTGGCATTTTTAAAATATTTTATTTGGTTTTTAAATAAACCAGTAGCACTTTTTGCTTTATTTAAATTTTTGTGGAATTTATTTGACGCTAGAAAAATGTTCATGTTGTAGAAAATCTTTTTTGGAAAATTTTGAAATATAATATGCCTATGTTGAACTTTATTTTATTTTGGTTTTATTTATTTGGTTTTGTTGTCTGTATATAAAAAAACGTTCTCCTGCGACTGGGCCGGCCCAGCTAGCCGTCTCCCTCCCAGAGCAGAAGACCTGCTGCCGCATGTCGTCATCGCATCGGCGTCCGTGCCACCTCCGGACCCCCCACGCCGCCCCGGCCCCTCGCGCAAGGCACTGCCCCTTCTCCGCCTTTATAAGGCCCGACCCCGACCTCTTTCCTCTCTCCTCGCCTCGCCTCGCATCTCGCCGCAGCCGCCGCCATCGCCAGACTTCCCCGCAGCCGCTGCTCAGCTTGCGCCGCCTTCGCCGGTCCGCTCCGTGTCGCACCGCCACCCGCAGCACCACCGCGCGCCGCCGCTGCGCTGCAGCCGCGCCCGAGCCCACCGAAGCCGCTTCGCTTCCTCGCCTCGCCATTGCCAGAAAACCGCCACCGCCGCCGGTTTTCGACGAAACCCG
Organism: Triticum dicoccoides; assembly: GCF_002162155.2. Taxonomy (NCBI): domain Eukaryota; kingdom Viridiplantae; phylum Streptophyta; class Magnoliopsida; order Poales; family Poaceae; genus Triticum; species Triticum dicoccoides. The sequence continues at coordinate 441,994,401 of NC_041390.1, read as the reverse complement.
CTGCCGACCGGTATAAAACCAACCCCGGTCTGATCCTTTTTTTAAGCTTTCGGTTTTCTTTTAAACGGTTTTATTTAGTATAGTTATTTAGTGAACGTCCATAATATTAGGTTCAGCAGTGAACAAATTTGTTCGTTAGCCTTCGATAGCGAGCGATCGTTCGGTAGTTTTTCTTTTTCTGTTTTAATTTCGTCCGGGGACCTACATGCAATTAGTTTATTTATAGTTTAGCCCCTGATCTTCAAACCTTTGCTACTTTTTTCTCTCTTATCCAAATCCAACGAAACCAATACCCACTTCTTCGTTATGACCTCCTCAGTTCAGATAATCATCTTGAACATGTTTTTGAAAATTTAAAATTTGATTTCAAATAGATTTGTATTTGAATTTCGTTTGATCATAACTTGAGTTTTGTAACTCTGATTTAGTTGATTCTTTTTGCTAATTGAAGCTCTTGACCTAAACTTTCTGATAAGACCATATTCACCAAATTTTGGTACTGTTAGAAATTGTTTTCTGTTCGCAAGAGTTATTTGCATGTTTTTGAAGTTTTCCGAGATCTTTTCTACGAATTTTATGCTTGAGTTCTTATGTATGCAATTGCTTGGTTACGATAGATTGAACGGAGTGTGACGAGTTGAACTATTAGGAGTTATGAGTGCGAATCATCTTCATCAATAGTACAAGGCAAGTTCACAATTTGATCATATTTTTTGTACCCAGTTTTTATGCATTAGTTTCAACCCTCAAACATTGGATGAGTAGTATTGATAACATGTGGGTATTGGGAAGTAGTTGATGAGGTAGGAACCTATTGTCTTATATCAAATCCTGGGTACATATTGCGTTATGCTTGCACTACTTTGCTATTCTCGTAGACGTGGATTAGTTTGTGAGATTCATGAAAGATGTGAGAGTTATTTATATCTAAGGGAAACTTAAGGTGGCTAATTTAATACACATCTGGGTGGATTGGTTGGGGCACCCTGGGAATACCAATGGATTGCCCAGACACCTGGGCAATCCAGTGTTGTCCAAGGAGATCCCGGGGTACCCGTGTGATCATCCTATGGTTTGCCACCCAGGCTCAAAGTGATCATAAGATTATTCATGCTGGAAACTTCCGTGTGCAACCACAAGCTATTAAGGGCTCTAGCATAGTTGAGTAAGTTGTGGGAATCCTTTCCATGATGGGCTAGCAGATGTAGGGGATTGTAGGTGTACCGGCCTATCTATCGGTTAAGGGGACCTCTTCGGAAAGACTGTGTCTCGGTCATCCGTTTCTCAAACATCATGCAGTGCGAGAAATAGAACAGAGGAGATTGAGTATTATGGGGAAAAGTGCGCAAACCTCTGTAGAGTGTACAAACTAATCATGGTTAGTTGTGTCCCCGGTTATGGACATCTTGAGTATCTGGTACTTGAATTATTGATTTGATCTCATCACTTTACTTAATAAACTTGTTGGGTTGTTAATGTTAATTTGGGATTGAGTTGGGGTTACCTTCTCATTATTTTCAACAAACTTTGTAGTTAAATAAAATATATTCCTTTGTTGTAGGAAAAAATTAGCTTTATGCAAATGATAACCATAGAGCCTCCCCCAGCCAAATATGCATGTAGTGATAGCCATTATTCAGCATTGCTCTACAGTGTGTAATTGCCAGTACATTCAATGTACTGACCTCCATGGCTGCAACGTCTCATGTTGCAGGAATCTTATGACGAGTAAGTGATACATTAGGGTTATGATGTCTACTCTCAACTTTTCCATTGGTGTTGATGGGAATCCACAACTTTGTTGCTACTTCCGCTATTTGGAGTGAGGTAATAGTATTTACGTTACTTTATACATGTGATTTACCTCTGTTATAAATCCTCGAGTACTGTGTGTGTCAGCATACCGATCCAGGGATGACACTTAAGCATAGAGACTTGATCCATTCGGGTCGGGTCGCTACAAGATGGTATTAGAGCACATGTTGACTGTAGGACGTGACCCCTAGAAACTGGCAAGCCCATAGGAAAGATTTTCTCTAAAACTTTATTTTCAAAAAGATCTTTTACCTATCTTCTTTTCTAAGCTTTATCAAATATTCCCTTTTAGTTAGACTATACCCCTTTCCCCTTTTGACCACACGAAGATACGACTGATGAGACCACTCCAAGAAGTACAAGATATCGGACAACTAAGACCACTTCGGAATGAAGAGGATTTTACCGTGCATTATAATAAGGGAAAATACAACGGTTGAATGCTCTGAAGAATTTCCAGATTTGGTATGACCTAGGAAGGCTACTGATACGTCTCCAACGTATCTATAATTTTTTATTGTTCCATGCTATATTATATTCTGTTTTGGATGTTTATTGGGCTTTATTATACACTTTTATATTATTTTTGGGACTAACCTATCAACCGGAGGCCCAGCCCAAATTATTGTTTTTTTGCCTATTTCAGTGTTTCGAAGGAAAAAGATATCAAATGGAGTCCAAATGGAATGAAACCTTTGGGAACGTGATTTTCAGAACAGACGTGATCCAGAGGACTTGGAGTCTACATAAAGCAATCAACGAGGAAGGCACGAGGTAGGGGGCATGCCTACCCCCCTGGGCGCGCCCTTCACCGTCATGGGCCCCTCATTGCTCCACCGACGTACTTCTTCCTCCTATATATACCCATATACCCTGGAAACATCATATACGGATCCAAAACCCTATTTCCACCGCCGCAACCTTCTGTACCCGTGAGATCCCATCTTGGGGCCATCTTCGGCGCTCCGCCGGGGGGGGGGGGAATTGATCATGGAGGGCTTTTACATCAACACCATAGCCTCTCCGATGATGTGTGAGTAGTTTACCTCAGACCTTCGGGTCCATAGTTATTAGCTAGATGGCTTCTTCTCTCTCTTTGGAACTCAATACCATGTTCTCCTCGATCTTCTTGGAATCTATTCGATGTAATCTTCTTTTGCGGAGTGTTTGTCGAGATCCGATGAATTGTGGGTTTATGATCAAGTTTATCTATGAACAATATTTGGATCTCCTCTGAATTCTTTTATGTATGATTGGTTATCTTTGCAAGTCTCTTCGAATTATCAGTTTGATTTGGCCTACTAGATTGATCTTTCTTGCAATGGCAGAAGTGCTTAGCTTTGGGTTCCATCTTGCGGTGCTCGATCCCAGTGACAGTAGGGGAAACAACGCGTATTGTATTGTTGCCATCGAGGATAAAAAGATGGGGTTTATATCATATTGCACGAGTTTATCCCTCTACATCATGTCATCTTGCTTAAAGCATTACTCTGTTCTTATGAACTTAATACTCTAGATGCATGCTAGATAGTGGTCGATGTGTGGAGTAATAGTAGTAGATGCAGAATCATTTCGGTCTACTTGTCACGGACGTGATGCCTATATACATGATCATACCTAGATATTCTCATAACTATGCTCAATTCTATCAATTGCTCGACAGTAATTCATTTACACACCGTAATACTTATGCTCTTGAGAGAAGCCACTAGTGAAACCTATGGCCCCCGGGTCTATTTTCCATCATATTGATCTCCCAACAACTAGCTATTTCTGGCGCCGTTTATTTTTGCAATCTTTACTTTTACTCTTTATTATAAAAATACCAAAAATATTATCTTATCATATCTATCAGATCTCACTCTCGTAAGTGACCGTGAAGGTATTAACAACCCCTTTATCGCGTTGGTTGCGAGGTTCTTATTTGTTTGTGTAGGTGCGTGGGACTCGAGTGTGGTCTCCTACTAGATTGATACCTTGGTTCTCAAAAACTGAGGGAAATACTTACGCTACTTTACTGCATCACCCTTTCCTCTTCAAGGGAAAACCAACGCAGTGCTCAAGAGGTACCAAGAAGGATTTCTGGCGCCGTTGTCGAGAAGTCTACGCACAAGTCAAGACATACCAAGTACCCATCACAAACTCTTATCCCTCGCACTACATTATTTGCCATTTGCCTCTCATTTTCCTCTCCCCCACTTCACCCTTGCCGTTTTATCCGCCCTCTCTTTTTTGTCCACCTCTTTTTCGTTTGCTTCTTATTTGCTTGTGTGTTGGATTGCTCGCTTGTCACGATGGCTCAAGACAATACTAAATTGTGTAACTTTACCAATACCAACAACAATGATTTTCTTAGCGCTTCGATTGCTCCTCTTACCGATGCTGAATCTTGTGAAATTAATGCTGCTTTGTTGAATCTTGTCGTGAAAGATCAATTCGCCGGCCTTCCTAGTGAAGATGCCGCTACCCATCTAAATAGCTTCATTGATTTGTGTGATATGCAAAAGAAGAAAGATGTATACAATGTTATTGTTAAATTGAAGCTGTTTCCTTTTTCTCTTAGAGATCGTGCTAAAGCTTGGTTTTCTTCTTTGCCTAAAAATAGTATTGATTCATGGAATAGGTGCAAAGATGCTTTTATCTCTAAGTATTTTCCTCCCACTAAAATCATCTCTCTTCAAAACGATATCATGAATTTTAAGCAACTTGATCATGAACATGTTGCACAAGCTTGGGAGAGGATGAAACTAATGATACGTAATTGCCCTACACATGGTTTGAATCTTTGGATGATTATACAAAAAATTTATGCCGGATTGAATTTTGCTTCTAGAAATCTTTTTCGGCCGCGGGAGGCACTTTTATGGAAATCATTTTAGGAGAATCTACTAAACTCCTAGATAATATTATGCTTAATTATTCTCAATGGCACAACGAAAGATGTACTAATAAAAAAGTGCATGCGATAGAAGAAATTAATGTTTTGAGTGGAAAGATGGATGAACTTATGAAATTATTTTCTACTAAAAGTGTTTCTTCTGATCCTAATGATATGCCTTTGTATACTTTGATTGAGAATAATAATGAATCTATGGATGTGAATTTTGTTTTTAGGAATATTTTTTGTAACAACACTTATAGAGGAAACTTTAATCCTAGGCCATTCCCTAGTAATTCCTCTAATAATTATGGTAATTCCTAGAACAATTCGTATGGAAATTTTAATAAGATGCCCTCTGAATTCGAGACTAGTGTTAAGGAGTTTATGAATTCTCAAAAGAATTTCAATGCTTTGCTTGAAGAAAAATTGCTTAAGGTTGATGAATTGGCTATGAACGTTAATAGAATTTCTCTTGATGTGTTGATTCTTTGAAACTTAGATCTATTCCACCTAAGCATGATATCAATGAGTCTCTCAAAGCCATGAGAATTTCCATTGATGTGTGCAAAGAAAGAACCGCTAGGATGCGTGCTAAGAAAGATTGCTTTGTGAAAGCGTGTTCTTCTAGTTATATGAGAATAAAGATGAAGATCTAAAATTTATTGATGTGTCTCCTTTTAAATCTTTGTTTTGCAATATGAATCTTGATAAGTAGGGGACTGAAGATGAGCCACCTTTACCTAGAAGTCGTTCCAAAAATTTGGAGTTTTTAGATCTTGATGCGAAAATTGGTAAAAATGGGATTGAAGAAGTCAAAACTTTAGATATCGATAAACCCACTATTTTGGATCTCAAGGAATTTAATTATGATAATTGCTCTTTGATAGATTGTATTTCCTTGTTGCAATCCGAGCTAAATTCTCCTCATGCTTATAGTCAAAATAAAGATTTTACTGAACATATCGTTGATGCTTTGATGCAATCTTATGAAGAAAAACTCAAGTTGGAAGTTTCTATCCCTAGAAAACTTTATGATGAGTGGGAACCTACTATTAAAATTAAAATGAAAGACCATGAATGCTATGCTTTGTGTGATTTGGGTGCTAGTGTATCCACGATTCCAAAAACTTTGTGTGATTTGCTAGGTTTCCGTGAATTTGATGATTCCTCTTTGAACTTGCACCTTGCGGATTCCACTATCAAGAAACCTATGGGAAGAATTAATGATGTTCTTATTGTTGCAAATAGGAATTATGTGCCCATAGATTTTATCGTTCTTGATATAGATTGCAATCCTTCATGTCCTATTATTCTTGGTAGACCTTTCCTTAGAACGATTGGTACAATTATTGATATGAAGGAAGGGAATATTAGATTCCAATTTCTGTTAAGGAGAGGCATGGAACACTTTCCTAGAAATAAAATAAAATTACCTTATGAATCTATTATGAGATCCACTTATGGATTGCCCACCAAAGATGGCAATACTTAGATCTATCCTTGTTTTTATGCCTAGCTAAGGGCGTTAAACGATAGCGCTTGTTGGGAGGCAACCCAATCTTATTTTAGTTTTTTGCATTTTGCTTCAGTTTAGTAATAAATATTTGATCTAGCCTCTGGTTAGATTTTTTATGTTTTAGTTAGTGTTGGTGCCAAGTTAAACCTATAGGATCTTCTTGGGTGATAGTTATTTGATCTTGCTGAAAATTCCAGAAACTTTATGTTCACGAATATAATTGTTAAAAATTACCAGAAAGTTATAAAATACTGATTCCAATTGCAGTAGATCAGCAAACAAATTTTCTAGGTCTTCCTATTTTGGTAGAAGTTTTGGAGTTAAATAAGTTTGCGTTAGTTACAGATTACTACAGACCGTTATGTTATTGACAGATTCTGTTTTTCGTGTGTTGTTTGCTTATTTTGATGAATCTATGTCTAGTAAAATAGTTTATAAACCATAGAGAAGTTGGAATATAGTGGGTTTAACACCAATATAAATAGATAATGAGTTTAATACAGTACCTTGAAGTGGTGTTTTGTTTTTCTTTCGCTAATGGAGCTCACGTGATTTTCTGTTAAGTTTTGTGTTGTGAAGTTTTCAAGTTTTGGGTAAAGATTTGATGGATTATGGAACAAGGAGTGGCAAGAGACTAAGCTTGGGGATGACCATGGCGCCCACAAGATAATCCAAGGACACCAAAAAGCCAAAGCTTGGGGATGCCCCGGAAGGCATCCCCTCTTTCGTCTTCGTCCATCGGTAACTTTACTTGGAGCTACATTTTTATTCACCACATGATATGTGTTTTGCTTGGAGTGTCTTGTATGATTTGAGTCTTTGCTTTTTAGTTTACCACAATCATCCTTGCTGAATACACTTTTGAGAGAGACACACATGATTCGGAATTTATTAGAATACTCTATATGCTTCACTGATATCTTTTGAGCTATATAATTTTTGCTCTAGCGCTTCACTTATATCTTTTAGAGCACGGTGGTGGATTTGTTTTATAGAAAATATTGTTCTCTCATGCTTCACTTATATCATTTTGAGAGTCCTACAAAACAACATGGTAATTTGCTTTAATTGTGAAATTAGTCCTAATATGCTAGGTATTCAAGATTAGTAAAACTTTCTTATGAGTGTGTTGAATACTAAGAAAAGTTTGATGCTTGATGATTGTTTTGAGATATGGAGGTAGTAATATTAAAGTTGTGCTAGTTGAGTAGTTGTGAATTTGAGAAATACTTCTGTTGAAGTTTGCAAATCCCGTAGCATGCACGTATGGTAAACGTTATGTAACAAATTTGAAACATGAGGTGTTATTTGACTGTCCTCCTTATGAGTGGCGGTCGAGGACGAGCGATGGTCTTTTCCTACCAATCTATCCCCCTAGGAGCATGCGCGTAGTGCTTGGTCTTTGATGACTTATAGATTTTTGCAATAAGTATATGAGTTATTTATGACTAATGTTGAGTCCATGGATTATACGCACTCTTAACCTTCCATCATTGCTAGCCTCTTCGGTACCGTGCATTGCCCTTTCTCACCTTGAGAGTTGGTGCAAACTTCACCGGTGCATCCAAACCCCGTGATACGATACGCTCTATCACACATAAGCCTCCTTATATCTTCCTCAAAACAGCCACCATACCTACCTATTATGGCATTTCCATAGCCATTCCGAGATATATTGCCATGCAACTTTCCACCGTTTCGTTTATCATGACACGTTCATCATTGTCATATTGCCTTACATGATCATGTAGTTGAAATCGTATTTGTGGCAAAGCCACCATGCATATTATTTAGTACATGTCACTCTTGATTCATTGCCCATCCCGGTACACCGCCGGAGGCATTCATATAGAGTCATACTTTGTTCTAGTATCAAGTTGTAATCATTGAGTTCTAAATGAATAGAAGTGTGATGATCATCATTCATAGAGCATTGTCCCAAAAAAAAAAGAGACAAAGGCCAAAAGAAAAAAAAGGCCCCAAAAAAGGAAAATAAAAGGGGCAATGTTACTATCCTTTTTCATACTTGTGCTTCAAAGTAGCACCATGATCTTTATGATAGATAGTCTCTTGTTTCCTCACTTTCATATACTAGTGGGAATTTTTCATTATAGAACTTGGCTTGTATATTCCAACAGTGGGCTTCCTCAAATTCCCTAGGTCTTCGTGAGCAAGCAAGTTGGATGCACACCCACTTAGTTTCTTTTGTTGAGCCTTCATACATTTATAGCTCTAGTGCATCCATTGCATGGCAATCCCTACTCCTTGCATTAACATCAATTGATGGGCATCTCCCTAGCCCGTTGATTATCCGCGTCAATGTGAGACTTTCTCCTTTTTTGTCTTCTCCACATAACCCCCATCATCATATTCTATTCCACCCATAGTGCTATATCCATGGCTCACACTCATGTATTGCGTGAAAGTTGAAAAAAGTTTGAGATTACTAGGGGTAGTGCATGATGAGAGCATTCTTGTGTGACAAAAATGGAGCATGACCAAACTATATGAATTTTGTAGGGATGAACTTTCTTTGGCCATGTTATTTTGAGAAGACATAATTGCTTAGTTAGTATGCTTGAAGTATTATTACTTTTATGTCAATATTAAACTTTTATCTTGAATCTTTGGATCTGAATATTCATACCACAATTAAGAGGGTTACATTAAAATTATGCCAAGTAGCATTCCACATCAAAAATTCTATTTTTATCATTTACCTACTCGAGGACGAACAGGAATTAAGCTTGGGGATGCTTGATACGTCTCCAACATATCTATAATTTTTTATTGTTCCATGCTATATTATATTCTGTTTTGAATGTTTATTGGGCTTTACTATACACTTTTATATTATTTTTGGGACTAACCTATTAACCGGAGGCCCAGCCCGAATTGCTGTTTTTTTTTGCCTATTTCAGTGTTTCGAAGGAAAAGGATATCAAACGGAGTCCAAATGGAATGAAACCTTCGGGAACGTGATTTTCGGAACAAACGTGATCCAGAGGACTTGGAGTCTACGTAAAGCAATCAACGAGGAAGGCACAAGGCAGGGGGCACGCCCTCCACCCCCGTGGCCCCCTCGTTGCTCCACCGATGTACTTCTTCCTCCTATATATACCCATATATCCTGGAAACATCATATACGGAGCCAAAACCCTATTTCCACCGCCGCAACCATCTGTACCCGTGAGATCCCATCTTGGGGCCGTCTCCAGCGCTCTGCCGGAGGGGGCATTGATCACGGAGGGCTTCTACATCAACACCATAGCCTCCCCGATGATGTGTGAGTAGTTTACCTCAGACCTTCAGGTCCATAGTTATTAGCTAGATGGCTTCAGCTCTCTCTTTGGATCTCAATACCATGTTCTCCTTGATCTTCTTGGAGATCTATTCGATGTAATCTCCTTTTGCGGTGTGTTTGTCGAGATCCAATGAATTGTGGGTTTATGATCAAGTTTATTTATGAACAATATGTGAATCTCCTCTGAATTCTTTTATGTATGATTGGTTATCTTTGCAAGTCTCTTTGAATTATCAGTTTGGTTTGGCCTACTAGATTGATCTTTCTTGCAATGGGAGAAGTTCTTAGCTTTGGGTTCAATCTTGCGGTGCTCGATCCTAGTGATAGTAGGGGTAACGACAGGTATTGTCTTATTGCCATCGAGGATAAAAAGATGGGGTTTATATCATATTACATGAGTTTATCCCTCTACATCATGTCATCTTGCTTAAAGCATTACTTTGTTCTTAGGAACTTAATACTCTAGATGCATGCTGGATAGCGGTCGATGTGTGGAGTAATAGTAGTAGATGCAGAATCGTTTCGGTCTAGTTGTCACGGACGTGATGCCTATATACATGATCATACCTAGATATTCTCATAACTATGCTCAATTCTATCAATTGCTTGACAGCAATTCGTTTACCAACCATAATACTTATGCTCTTGAGAGAAGCCACTAGTGAAACCTATGGCCCCCGGGTCTATTCTCCATCATATTAATCTCCCAACAACTAGCTATTTCTCGCGCCGTTTATTTTGCAATCTTTACTTTTACTCTTTATTATAAAAATACCAAAAATATTATCTTATCATATCTATCAGATCTCACTCTCGTAAAGTGGCCGTGAAGGGATTGATAACCCATTTATCACGTTGGTTGCTAGGTTCTTATTTGTTTGTGTAGGTGCGTGCGACTCGAGCATGGTCTCCTACTGGATTGATACATTGGTTCTCAAAAACTGAGGGAAATACTTACGCTACTTTACTTCATCACTCTTTCCTCTTCAAGGGAAAACCAACGCAGTGCTCAAGAGGTAGCAGCTACCCTTATGGAACTTGTCATACTATTGAAGTTGTCAATACCCGAGATCAAGGTGTGTCGGAGAAAGACTGGAACATGGAGCGTTAAAACTCGAAGTTTTTGACAAGAAAACCCTAAGGCAGGAGATATCGACCATGGAATGATAGCTCATGCAAATGACACGGGCATAAACACGGCTATCCATGATGTTATCGCCCGCCTATGCTATTGTCACCGGTGCTGAGTTAAGCATGTATTTCTTTGGAAGGATTGGATGGTAGAAGGCTGATGGAGCCTCGATCAGCAAATGATGAAGTTTTAACCTTAGCTGGTGTATCGCCATGATCTGGAGTATTACATCAAGATTTTTAAGATGGACCTTCAGGAAGTCGTATTTGAAGAGAAAGCATTTTGTGAAGAATTTAGGACCCAGAACCTGAAGTAGCCAAGCTAGAGGAACAAGACCTCGAGATACTGGAGATTCATCAGGAACTGAGGGACAGTAGGACCATGGTTCGTGCCAAGGATGTTGAAATCCAGAAGTTTGGAATGCAACTCTTAAAGGACCCAGTAGAAGAACTTGAGAAGATCAGCAAGAACGATCGGAAGAAGCCATCGAAGACATGAACAAGACTTGAAGAGTTTGGCAACCTTAAAGATTTATTGACCTTTAGAAGACCAAACCCCTGTTGGATGCGACGATTGTGAGTTGTCATTTGTTTGATGATTTTCCGAAACCCACAAAATAAAACCGTCTTTTCAAAAACTATTTGGTTGTATTGTGTGTATTCCTCTCTACCTCTCCTGTCCCACCCCAAAACCCTTGAAACCAATAGAGGATGAATGGAGATGAACTCACATTTCTGGGATCGATAAGTCAATTGGAGACGGACCAATGGATTCAAAACATGGAAGATCACATGAAGAATAACACTTTAGCCGGAAAGGATATGGCCCAGCATGCTCTTCAGTGCTTTGAAAGAGGTGCTGCTACTTGGTGGAGGATGTACCAAACCATCAATGGATGGAAAAGAGTAACCACTTGGAAAGAATTTAAGTTGACTCTGCTAAAGTCTCGGCTTGTGTCCCAGAAATTGAAGCCTTATGGAAATGATATGAAGGAATCCTGGTGCATGCAAGATTTGTGGAGAAATAGGACACACCCATAAAGAACACAATGATGGATGCTCTCATTGTGAAGAACATCACCTAGAGGAAGAATGCCCAACTAGGCAGATTACTTATTTCTTGTGTGAAGGGACTACCCACTACCCGGCTTAGTGTCACATTTACCCCATTGTACAAAGAACCATGCAATAGAAGAAAGAAGCAATGAAAGGAGCCCTCATGGAAATTTTAGAAGAACCTGTGATGAAGGAAGAGGTGGAGGACACACCCGAAGAAGACCCAATTAAACCCTACACTAAGTCTTGCTACTCATGTGGAGAAGAAGGACACATTTACCAGAATTGTCTGAAGGGAGATCTAGTAGAATTCCCGACAGAAGAAGTAGAGTATGACCCATAGGAAATAGAAGCCCTGATTGGCACGGAAAAGTCTAGGAAGAGAAAAAGATTAGATTCCAGGAACAACCCAATTACTACAAAGAAGGACCTGAGTCATATCACATGTTTCAGGTGCAAAGATTCATGGCACTACTTCAGTGGTTGCCCTAAAAGGAAGCCAAGGACTATCGGTGTCAAAACCAGCGAATCTCGGGTAGGGGGTCCCGAACTGTGCGTCTAAGGTCGATGGTAACAGGAGACATGGGACATGATGTTTACCCAGGTTCGTGCCCTCTCTATGGAGGTAATACCCTACTTCCTACTTGATTGATCTTGATGAATATGAGTATTTCAAGAGTTGATCTACCACGAGATTGTAATGGCTAAACCCTAGAAGTCTAGCCTGTATGACTATGGTAATGAATATCATGCTATCCGGACTAAGATCTCCGGTTTATATAGACACCAGAGAGATCTAGGGTTACACAAGGTCAGTTACAGAAAAGGAATCTTCATAATCGGTCACCAAGCTTTGCTTCCACGCCAAGGAGAGTCCCATCCGGACACGGGGGAGAGTCTTCGGTCTTCGTATCTTCACAACCCATTAGTCTGGCCCATGGCCAACAGGCCGGACGCCCGAGGACCCCTTAGTCCAGGACTCCCTCGGTAGCCCCTGAACCTGGCTTCAATGACGAGGAGTCCGGCACGCAGATTTGTCTTCGACATTGCAAGGCGGGTTCCCCTTTCCGAATTCCAAGACAGTCTTCGGACGTAATGATTGTATCCAGACCTGTGCACACAACCGCCGAGAGTGTAATATTCCATGAGTCCAATCCGCTGACAACTTTTTGCAACATGACATCACGTCTGCCCGGTCATTATTTCGAATCGTTTTTCGTCTACCGTTCCATGTTTCGAGATGCGGTTGCCATTGGCACGTCTTGTCAAAGCAAAGATCGTGTCTCCTTATTGCGGGATTCTCATCAATACGGGTACGGGTAACCCAACCGTGCCATTTACACAGCCTTTGGGAATAGGCGAGTTTTAAGGTGAGTGGGGAGGCGCTTGATATTCATGGCCTTTATAAGGGGATAAGGATTCCCTTTTCTTCACCCACGCCTTCTCTCTTTCTCTGCCCTTCCATCCTCGAGCTCCGGCGCCCAAGTTCCCATCTTTCTCTATCTCTGGAAAGCATCCAACCATGTCCGGATCTGGAGGTCAAGGCAAGTGGATGGTCTCCTCCGTCAAGGAGAAGGACATCGCCGAGCTTTGGGTGGCCGGGTACTTGGCGAAGGAAATCGCCCACCGTCTTCCAGCCCAGGGGCAAGTCGTCCCCAACCCAAAGCCTACTGAGAGGGTAGTTTTCCTCCCTCACTTCATCTGTCGACTAGGGTTTCCACTTCACCCTTTCGTTGGCGGACTGATGTATTATTACGGGCTAGATTTCCATGATCTAGCCCCGAACTCCTTCCTCAACATCTCGGCGTTCATCGTCGTGTGTGAGGCCTTCCTCCGCATCCAACCCCACTACGGGCTGTGGCTTAAGGTCTTCAATGTGAAGCTGAAGGTGGTGGATGGCCAACATGCAGAGTGAGGGGGCGCCATGGTGAGCAAGCTGGCCAATGTCTCCTGGCCAAAAGGCGCATTCGTGGAGACGGTAAAGGAATGGAAGAAACAGTGGTTCTACATCACAGAACCCCGCGGCGCCACCTAGGCCGCAGCTGCCGAATTCAACTCCAGCACTCCCATGTGACTTACCTCCTGGGTCGAGAGGAGCCCAAACTGGTGTTCGCCAGATGAGCTGATAGCGCTGCAGACGCGCGTTCAAAGCATGGTGGACAAAGATGTCAAACTTATCGATGTAATCTAGGTGATGCTAGTTCGCCAGATTCTCCCGTGCCAAAGCCAAAGCCGCCATCTATGGGAGTTCAATCCGAAGAAGCACCATACCCTGAAGAGGCTCTTCGTAAACACAAACAAAGACGCCTGGAAGTTGCTCTTCAAGGGTAACAAGAAAGTGCCAGCCACAGATTCGGACCGCGGGCACGACATTAACCACCTCGCCAACGAGGTATGTTATTTTTAACGCATCCCCTACTTGCTTGTTTCAAGGACGATATCTAAGCTTTTATTATCATTGCTTCTTCAGGACTGGATGGAGAGGGCGAAGCGGATCCAGTGTCTGGCTCCGCTGCCTAAAGAACCAGTCATCCCGCGTTTAGCGAAGATGCTAGTACCGGCGCCCTATAAGGCACCGGAGAAGAAGGCCAAGAAGAAGGCCAAGGGGGCCAAAGGTGGCCCCCGTCGCAAGGGCACTTTGGACGTGACGTTCAAAGACGAAGAGACCCATTCCTCTGTCCCTGAGGACGGCAATGAGGAGGAGGAGGAGGAGATCCCTGCCCGCGATGAGGGGATGAAGAAGAGGGCGGCCTCCGCGAATCTGGAGGCGGGGACGCCCAAGAAGGGGAAGGGATCCCTTGCGGATAACTCCGCATGGGATGTCGACAGCAGTCCAGAGCGCCGCCCCCGCGCTAAGCCTCGGGCCGCATCGTAAGTGCTATGATTCATGCATAACCATATATCCAACCTCTTCTCTTCATTACATTGACATGGTTAATTGTGTTATTATAGTCCGGCCCACGACAGCATCCAGCGATCCTCATCAGGGGGTTCGTTGGATTCAAAGGAGATGGCCAGCATGTCACCGCTGACCGCTCACTCCCAAGGCCAAGGACGACACCGAGGTGTTGTCCCAAAGGACCGCTCCAGGTCGGGGAGTGGCTTCGGACACTGTCAAGGAGGCGCCAGAGGGCGAAACCTCTACCGCTGGACACATGGGGGAGCAAATCCCCATGGAGAGTGGTGAGGAGGGCCGTATTCAGTTTGGCCCTTAGCCGAATACGATTATGGAGACCCATATGGCTCCGGAATCGGGCGAGCGACCTCCTTTGAAAGAGGGGGTGCGCCAATTCCACCGGTGACCCCTGTCCTACCAGGGGCACCGGATAATCTGATGGATGCGCTTCGAGGCACCTCCATTGTGGACGAGCACCGTATCCTTATGGGTACGGTGATTGAGAGGGTCCAGTCTGCCAAGAGCGGACTGACCAAAGCCTACAGCAGCTTGCTGACAGGTTTTGAGGTAAGCGACGTAAAAATCCCAATATAGTCAGTTGCCCCTGAGACACTGTCCGGTGTTCGAAAAGAAAGGCCAGACAGAGGATCAATCCTTTATTGGAGGGAACTAACGAAATATGTATTAAATGACTACACAGGTGTCGCTGCTAGCCGCGGCCTCACACACTGCCGAAGTCTCCGGGCTGAAGCAGAAACTAGAGCGGGCTGAGGTGGAGCTTGACCAGGTGAGGAGACAGCTCCAGGAGAAGCAAGGTATGTGATAACCCGCTATATATTCAAAAAGAGTAAAATGATGTGTATTGACCGAAGGGTCATGATATGTGTAGGAGCCGCGACCGAGGTCGAGGCCCTGAAAAAGGCCCTGGCCGAAGCCGAGGGGAAGGTCGTCTAGGAGCCGGCTGCCCGTAAGAAGCTCAAGGCCTGGGTCAACGAGGTCCAACAAGAGCTCCAAGACACGATGAAGAAGTGTGAGACCTTGGAGCATGATGCGTCGGCTCAAGAGGCCGAACTCGCCAAGGATCATCAAAGCGCCGAAATGGCCCGGAATGAAGCACAGGGCACCCTCCAGGAGATCCAGGAGGCCAGGAAGATCGCGACGGGTAAGGCTTTTAGCATGCAAAGCAAGTTTATGGAGAGGAAGTATCTTTTACTAACCCGGATTCGAAGTTCTCCAGGGGCCTTTGCGGATCTGCCATGCAGTGTATCTGATGCCGTGGAGTTCTTTGAGCCGAAGAAGGCAACTCCAGGGAGAAGTTGTTCTAGTCGCAATATCTTGCGCCAGAACATCCGGTGCCCTTCAGTGATCAGCTAAAACAGTTGGTCGATCTGCACAGGGTGGCCGAATTGGCCATGAAGGATTTAATAATCCCTCTATGGCCAATCGAAGTTATACCCAGCAGCTACTTCATCCTTGTGAAGCGGCTGGTGGATGCCTGTCCTCAGCTGGGCGTCGTCAAGCGATCAGCCTGCATCGAGGGCGTGCAGATGGCCTTCGCGCGAGTCAAGGTGTGGTGGGTGAAGATGGACGCCATTAAGCTCATGACCAAGGGTCCTCCCGAAGGCAAGGAGTACCGCACACCTGAGCGGTATTTTGGGGATGTTCTGGAGGGGTCCCGCATTGTAGCGACGCGGTGCTTGCAGGACATTATATTTGAATGAATATGTTCGAATTGTCCCCTGTTGTACAATGAGACAAAGTGTAATATAATTTATGTTGTGAAAATTTTACCTCTTGTGCGGCCGTGTTGTATGAAATCTGAGGGTTGGCCAGCCGTCGGCTTCTGCCCCCACGTAGATAGTACGGAGGTGTTCGGGATGGAATCTAAACAATCTTGATCCAATTATATGGTCCTTGAAGGAGTTTCTTAGCGCAACGAACCAGGCAATCAAACTATGTGGCTTTAATGCCCTCACTTAGCCATAGGAGTTTGACAAATAAAAATGTTGGCGCAGCCCCTAGTATTGATCTAGAGTGTTGTAAGTGCTTGATCGGGAAGTACCAATCCTTCGCATAATGCGGAAAAAATCTCCAATGATTTGCAGCCTCCGAACAGCTGACCGGCTCTCGCCGCATCATGACAGTCAGTTTCTGGCTTTCTGTACTGAGGTGCTCATCAAGATAAACCAGGGCACAATCGCAGTAGTTCTCCCTTTACTACCTTAGCCGATGTAGCAGAACATAAGGTAGTAAGCACAGGAGCCGGGCGACCCAACTATTGACCAAAGACATGATTTAGAGCCGATGCATATAATGCTAAATTCAGGGTGCCGAACTTATCTGTAAGAAGTGTTCGGACTTTGTTGACGTATTGTGGGACGCTAGGGAGCCCCTGGCAAATATGAAACGTACCAAAGTGTACGGGTGCTAGAAGATAAGTTACCAAAAGGAAAACAGAAAGAGAGCAGAGGTAATATCTGGGGACCTTAAACGTGGGCCGCGAACTGTTTCCATTATAACTGGATTAATGCGTCAAAGCACATTGATACAAATAGTGCGATAAGCAGTCGACTATTTAACATGCCACAACCAAAGGCGAGCTGCGTGTGGGTCCTGACAACAGGTAGACTGATCGTTGAATTGACCTCTAGAACTTCCCCTGTACGTCTGTGCTTCTTGCCATCCTGGTATATTTATCCTTTGACAGGACCGATAATCAGGCCATTAAAGAAGGCCTATGTAAAAGAAACCTGAAAAGGAAAAAGGAAAATAGAGAAAGTATATGTGTGTCCGGGATCGGTCGAGCCGAACTGTGGATCACAAGCTAGTTGTGCCTCCGTCGGTGCCCGTGGAATTTCAAGTGCGTAGTTATGTACGCGTGGTACGAATGCCACCACTTGATCGGGAGTGGGATGGAGGCCAAATTGCTAATCGAGCTCTTGATGAGCCGAGCTGTCCTGTTGCAGCATAGTCCGGACCCTTTTAACGGTGTCCAGGGGCTCGGCAGCCGGATTACAGTTCTGCTTGAAAAGGCCGCTCTGTACTTCTGCTGCTAGGGCGCTCCTCTGTATGGAGGGAGCGTTCCGTGTTTCCGTTGACCATTATGACGCTGCATGGACCGGGCATCTTGAGCTTAAGATAAGCATAGTGCGGCACCATGTTGAACCGAGCGAATGCGGTCCGTCCGAGCAGTGTGTGATAACCGCTGCGGAATGGGACGATGTTGAAGATTAACTCTTCGCTTCGGAAATTGTCAGGGGATCCGAAAATGACCTCTAGTGTGATTGTGCCCGTACAGCGGGCCTCTACACCTGGTATGACTCCTTTGAAGGTGGTCTTGGTTGGCTTGATCCTTGATGGATTAATGCCCATTTTGTGCACTGTGTCTTGATAGAGCAGATTGAGGCTGCTCCCACTAAGGGAGTCCAGGATTAGGGGGTCCTCGGACAGCCGGACTATATACTTTGGCCGGACTGTCGGACTATGAAGATACAAGATTGAAGACTTCGTTGTCGGATGTGGGGTTCCGGCAAACCCTTAAGGTTTGAACACTGGGGTGCACGCGAAGTCTTTCCCTCCTACCGGTCTACGCTCTAGCTCGATCAGATCTCGCGGACGAACTCGACGAACTCGCAACACAGAAAGACATGAGATTTATACTAGTTCGAGCCACTGTTGTGGTGTAATACCCTACTCTAGTGTGGTGGTGGTGGAATGCCTCTTGGGCTGATGATGAACAATTACAAGGGAAGAACAGCCTCCTGGGGTTGAGGTATTCTTGTGCTTGTGTGGTTGAGGATGATCTGAATCAGTTGCCTCCTACTGTGGTGGCTAGACCTATTTATAAAGGTCGTGGTCCTCTTCCCAAATATTGAGCGGGAAGGGAGCCAACAACGGCGGGCAAATTTGAAGGGGGGCAACTAGTACAAGCTATCCTGACAAAAGTGGTCTTCGCCTGCAAAAAGCCCTGGTGGTGATGCCATCTTGGGCTCCACGATGACCTCCCTCTTGCCGTCCTCCTGGTCCTAGTCTCATTGCACCAATACAGCAACCTTTGTCGGATGCCTTGGTACTCCTCGCCTGCGCTGGCTTCCTTAGCACCAAAGAGGAAACATTGATGCTGCACGCGCTCGCGCCCGCCTGGCGCCCGCCCGGTGTCGATCGTTGTGGCTCATGTCACGAGAGCCTCATGAGGTTTTCCCCGCCTTGATATCTCCGCTCCTCGTGAGCCTGCCTGGCTAGGCCGCTCCTGAGGAGGTCTTGCTTCGTCCGCCTCGCGAGGCTTGGCCCCTCGCAAGGGTCATGGATGCCTTGTTGATGAAGATGGGCCGTACGGCCTCCTAACTTAGCCACGCCGCGGGCTGCATGCAGGCAAGTCTGGGGACCCCCGTTCCCAGAATGCCGACAATAGCCCCGGGGCCCAAGGTGCGCTCGGGCTTGGCTTCACGGTGAAGCCAAGGGTCAAGTGCGGAGCACCACGGGCCCCAAAAGCCTGCAGCCTCAGTTGACGCGTGACGGTTGATTGGACGTGGGCGTCTCCACTTCCCCACGCTGCCTCGACAATTGTTCGACTTGACAAGTCTCTGCGACATGCAAGGAAAATCATCATTACCGGCAATCATGGGAGGCACCGGTTGGCCTCCTCTTGCTATAAATGGGGAGGGGGCGGAGCCCCCGTTTCCCATCTCTTCCTTGCTTGCTTGCTCCTTCCTCCTCGCTCCATCGCTTGCAGTGACACCCATGGCACCACAAAGGAAGTTCTCCGCCGCCGAGAAGGGAAAGGCCCCTCGCGAGGGACCCGGCTCCCCGGCGCCCAAGCGCGGACGCGGCTGTCCGTGCAAGCACGCTGCGACCCCCGCCATGGCCCATTGTCGAGATGGCACCGCGACACGTGGAGTGGGTCATCCCAGCCATGGCGGTCCAGTTGATAATTGGAGGCATGCTATGGTTGCACGGCCTCCTCGTCCGCGCTTCCACACGGCGGAGGTGTCGCCGGAGTTTGTTGTCTGGTCTGAGAACTCGGCCGACAACTGGCTCCAACTTCCGCGCTTCTTCGCCGACGAACTTTCGACCTCTGGTCTAGGCGGACTCTGGCTGCAGGCGGATGGCTGCTGCAGCAAGGCCTCCTGGGTTGCGGTCAAGACTTCCGCTGCGGGCAACATAGCGCTGGCCCACGACTGGCAGACATTCGCCTGCACGCGCGGCCTGGGCAGGCGGTTCACCCTCCACTTCAGGTACGACGGTGGATCGACCCTCTATGTGAGGTATTTGGGGAAGATGGTCGCCGCGCCGGGTGCTGCCCCGAGGCGAACAATGGTGAGGAGGTACTTGGCCTTGGGGACGGTCGCGACGAGGACGAGGGCGAGCCCGCCCCCGGCAGCGGCCATGTCTCATCCAGCTACGCGGCTCTTCCTCCGACGACAGCTCCAGCAGTGGAGGCTACGACTAGCCGCTGCGCCCGTTTTGAAGGCCGCAGTGGGTCGTCTCGTCGCCGCACCTCTGTGAAGCGTGAGGAGGGATCCGGCTAGGCTCGGGGTAGCGCTAGGGGCCTGTTTTCGCGGATCACTGCAATGCTACTTTTGTTTTACTCTTTTCCTGCATCAAGAATGAATCTAGTATGGGCCCAGGGGGCGTGTATCGAAATATGGTTCCTCGGTTATAAAAGTATGCGTGTTGTTCCCGTGCTGTGTCGTTATTTTGCGCGAAGGTAACTTAACCTGGTATACTCAGGGTTCCCTCTTCCTCGCGAGGCGTTTATTTCCTCGCATCCATCTTGCCTTGGTGGCCTGCATTCGCTCAGGAAATGCGAAAAGCTCGTTAGGAAGTGCGTTAAAAGATTTTCCGTTCATCCTGGCCTTGACCTGGCGCTTTGTATCACGGTACCCGAGGGGCACGGACTAGGAGGGGTGTGCCAACTTTTGGGCTCGAACGAGGGTGGCTCGTGAGAAAGCAGAAAGGAGAAAAAATGCTCGCGAGGGCACCTGCCTAGCCCCCTCGTGAGGCATGCGAGAGAGAGAGAACACGAGTAAATTTGAGCCGGAAAAATGCAGTGAGTGTCGAGGGAATCAAATCAGCAAGGAACGCCAGAGGCAAACTTCAAATAAGGAAAAGCGAGCCAACTACGGAAAGCAAATGAAAAGCCGTGTCCGGCACCTAATCTAGTCTTCAAGTCTTCTCACCAGCGCGGAGCTAAGTGCTGCCACTAGGTGTGGGCGGGAGCCCCAGGGCCTGAGGCCGGCGCTCCTGAGACTCCGGGGCGTGTACAACCCCAACTCATTATTACATGAGAGTGTCACGGGCGGCGATTCTTCACAGGCACCGGGCCTTCTTCACAGGCTCTGGGCCTTTCTTCACAGGCTCCGGGCCTTGCTTCATGGGCAGAACATCCGGAGGTGCTGGATGTTCTAGGTGTTTTGGATAGGTACCCCTTCCTGTGTCTCCAGGCGCACGGCGCCAGGCCTGGAGATGTGAATGACCTTGAACGGGCCCTCCCACATTGGCGAAAGCTTATGCAGCCCTTCCCTGGAGAGGACCCGCCTCAGGACTAGGTCACCCGTCTCGAGTGTCCTGGAGCGGATGTTGCGGCAGTGATACCGCCGCAGCGCTTGCTGGTACCTTGCCGCCCTCAGCGCAGCCTCGTGACGACATTCCTCCCCGAGCACGAGATCGATCCCCCGCATGGCGTCCTGCCGCGTTTCATCGAACGCCAGGACCCGTGCGAAGCGATGCTTGACCTTGTGAGGGAGGACTGCTTCAGCTCCGTAGACGAGGAAGAATGGAGTCTCGCCCGTTGGCTTGGTGGCGGTGGTTCGGATGGACCACCGCACGGACTGGAGCTCATCGTGCCAGCCCCTGCCACAGGCCTCCAGCTTCTTCTTGAAGGTCCTAGTCTTGAGGCCCCTCAGGACCTCCACGTTAGCGCGTTCGGCCTGACCGTTACTCCTGGGGTGGGCCACCGAAGCATAGCAGATCTGCGTTCCAAGGTTAGCACAGTAGGTTTTGAAGAGGTTGCTAGTAAACTATGAACCGTTATCTGTGATGATGCGGTTGGGGACCCCGAAGTGACCCACGAGGCCCTTGATGAACTTGACAGCAGAACCGGCTGGGATGGTGCAGACGGCTTCCACTTCTGCCCACTTGGTGAACTTGTCGATGCGACGTAGAGATAGCGGTAGCCCCCTGGCACCCGGGGGAATGGGCCTAAGATGTCCAGCCCCCAGACCGCGAATGGCCAGGTGAGTGGGATGGTTTGGAGGCCCTGAGCAGGCTGATGGATTTGCTTGGCGTGGAATTGGCAAGCTTCACAGGACTTCACCAGCTCGGCCGCGTCGTTAAGTGTTGTAGGCCAGTAGAATCCACTACAGAACACCTTGCCGACTAAGGTCCGTGACGACGAGTGGTGTCCGCAGTCCCCGCCGTGTATGTCAATCAGCAACTCCCTACCTTGATCGCTGGAGATGTAGCGCATCGTGACATCGTTCGGTCGTTTTCTGTGTAACTCGCCATCTTGGAGACAGTATGTCGTGGCTTGCCGGGCCACGCGCTCTGCGTCCTCTTCCTTCTCCGGTAGCGTCCCGTGTGTCAGCTACTCTTTGAATTCCTTGTCCCAGCACTCCTCCTGGGGCTCAAGCGCCAGGAGCAGCCGAGCTCCTGAGGTCGGACCGCAGGCTGGGGCTCCCGTGGTCGGAGGCTGTGGGAGCTCCTCCCGAGGCTGAGTCGTGCTTGAAAGTGGTGGCGTAGCTGATGGCTTGAAGAGACGCTCCTCAAAGACGCCGGGCTCCTACGGTTGCCGCTTGGATGCTCTGCTAGCGATGTCGTCGGCTTCCTTGTTGGTGCCCCGGGGCACGTGCTGCAGCTCCAGGCCCGAGAACTGCTTTTCCATCTTGCGCACCTCCGCGAGGTATGCCTCCATATGCTCGTCCTTTGGCTGGTACACCTTGTTGGAGAAGTTGACGAGGAGTTGCGAGTTGCCTCTGATGGTGAGGCGCTTCACCCCTATAGCCGCCGCAGCCTTCAGGCCAGCTATGAGGCCTTCGTATTCTGCGATATTGTTGGAGACCTTCTCGCCGTGCTAAAAGCAGAGTTGCATGGCGTAGTAGAGCTTGTCTTGGGTGGGCGAGATGAGCACTACTCCAGCCCCTACGCCATGGTGCGCGAAGGCGCCATCGAAGAACATGACCTAGCCGTCTGGAGCCTCGCTTCCTGTGGAGGTAGACCGGTCCTCTCCTTCCCCAAGTGTCAGGGCATCTTTCCATTCCGCCACAAAGTCAGCGAGCGCAGATCCCTTGATGACCCTGGTGGTGCTGAACTCCAACTGGAAGGCTTGCACCACGATGTTCCACTCAGCGACCCTCCGAGCTGAGTTTGGGCTCCTGAGCACCCTTTCCAATGGGTAGTCCGAGACGACCGTGATGGGGTGGCCCTGGAAGTAGTGACGCAGCTTGCGTGAGGCCACCAGGAGCGCGAGCTGGAGTTTCTGGGGTATGGGGTAGCGCGCCCTCATGTCTCGCAGTACGGTGCTGACGAAGTACACCGGGTGCTCGATGAGGGCTGGCACACATATCCTGAGGTGGTGGGTTTCCTGAGACCTGACCATCATCAGGAGCTTCTGCGATGTTGCCCTGCTGAGCTTGGTCTTCCACCTCTGATTCCTTTGCTGCACCTTCCTGACCCTGCGCTGCATTAGCTTTGGCTTGGCACGACACATCCTTGGCTTGGTGCTCCTCCCGAACCGCCACCAGCGCTGCGCTGGTGGAGTACGGGGTGGCGGCATGGTAGAGTACCAGAGGCTCGAGAGGTCGCGGTGCCACCATCACCGGGGGGCTGGTGAGGTATTTCTTGAGGTCTTGGAATGCCCGGTCTGCCTCCGGGGTCCACTCGAACGGGCCCCTCTTCTTCATGAGCTTAAAGAAGGGTAAGGCGTGCTCTCCTAGCTTGAAGATGAAACACCCTAACGCGGTCACCCGCCCTGCTAGTTTCTGCATCTCCTTGAGGGTCTGTGGTGGGCTCATGTCTTCGATGGCCTTGATCTTCTCCGGGTTTTCCTCGATCCCTCTGTGGGATACGAGGAACCCTAGTAGCTTGCCGGAGGGGACGCCAAACACACACTTTTGCGAGTTAAGCCTCAAGTTCACTTGGCGCAGGCTCTCGAAGGTCTCCTCCAAGTCTTGAATCAATGTCCTCGCCTCGCGAGATTTGAACACTATGTCATCGACGTAGGCCTTAGTGTTTCTGCCGAGCTGCCGCCCCAAGGCAATGTGCATCAACCGCTGAAAGGTTGCGCCCGTGTTGTGCAGCCCGAAGGGCATGCAGGTGTAGCAGTACACCCCGCATGGTGTCAGGAAGGCTGTCTTCTCCACATCCTCCACCGCCATCTTGATTTGGTGGTATCCTGAGAATGCATCCAGGAAACACATCAAGTCGCACTCGGCGGTGGAGTCGACGATTTGATCAATGCGTGGAAGTGGGAATGGATCTTGGGGGCAAGCTTTGTTAAGTTTGGTGAAGTCGACACACATCCGTTCCTTCTTGCCTTTCTTCGGTACTACAACGGGGTTCGCCAGCCATTCGGGGTATCGAACTTCTCGGATGGTACCTGCCGTCTCCAGCTTGCGTGTCTCTTGGACGATGAAGGCTTGCTTCTCTTTGGACCGTCGTCTCGCTCGCTACTTTATGGGGCGTGCATTGGGGCATACCCTTAGATGATGCTGGATCACCTCTCTCGGGACTCCTACCAGCTGATTGGGCTCCCACGCGAATATCTCTTTGTTCGCGCGCAAGAACCTCACCAAAGCTTCTTCTTGCTCCGGGTCGAGGCCGGCCCCTTTGGAAAAGGTGGCTCCTGAAGACCCGCTTCGTTGACCGGCACCTGCTTGGTTTCCGCCTTGTCCTGGGTGAACAACTGCTTCTTCTTGGTGGGCGCGGTCTCCCTGGCCTCGGGGGTACCGGCGCCGGCTGGCTGTGCCGCTGTCGCAGTTTTGAAGGCGAGCCTGAGCGCCGTCACAGCCTCCTTAGTGTCCCCCTCGATGGTGAGGACGCCCTTGCTCCCTGGCATCTTCATGAGGTTGTAGGCCGGATGAGTCGCTGCCATGAACTGAGCGAGAGCCGGGTACCCAAGGATGGCGTTGTACGGGAGACCGATGCGGGCGATGTCAAAGTCCACCAGCTCGGTGCGGTAGTTGTCACGCGTACCGAAGGTGACATGGAGGTAGATCTGCTCCAGAGAGTGGGCAGCTCCACCACCGACTCCCGAGAAGGGCTTGCTGAGGCCGAGCCGCTCGGGCGGCACGTGAAGAAGGCTGAAGGCTTCTACGGAGAGCAAGTTGAGGCCGGCGCCGCCGTCGATGATGGTCTTGGTGACGGCCACATTGCAGATAGTGGGCGTGTAGAGCATTGGGAGCATTCCGGAGCCGGTGGTGGAGCCGGGGTGGTCTTCTGAGCCGAAGGTGAGGTCGGCCTCTGGCGCAGCCCAACCTGGCGGAGCCCCCCGGGCGCTTGGAGGCGGCCCCAATCTGATAGAGGAATGTTTTGACGTGGGGATCTGAAGGCGGTGCTTGAGAGCCGCCTAGCAAGGTCGCGACTGCCTGATGCGCCGGCACCGCGTAGCGAGCGGTGAAGAGGTCACGGAGTTCCCCCCAGGATGCCACCGTGGATCCCAGGAGGTTGAGCAGCCAGGCGCGCGGCTCACCGGCGAGGGCCATGGGAAACTAGTTGGCCATGATCAAGTCATCACCTCCGGCTTCGAGGACAGCCTCCTCGTACGCCAGCAGGAACTGTGCCAGGTCTGCCGCACCGTCGTCACGCGGCGGCATCTCCGGCTTGAACTTGGTTGGCCACTGCACTCGCCGTAGAGCGGGGGCCAGGGGTCGGTACCCAGACTCCCTGCAGCTGGTGTCGACCGCAGAGGTGGATGGCAGGGCACCTGCCATGGGGGCGAAGTGTGGCGGTGCGGGGCGTAGGTTGGCGGAGAAGAAGCTCCGGTGCACCCCTACCTGGCGCGCCAAATGTCGGATGTGGGGTTCCAGCAAACCCTTAAGGTTTGAACACTGGGGTGCGCGTGAAGTCTTTCCCTCCTACCGGTCTACGCTCTAGCTCGCTAAGATCTCGCTGACGAACTCGACAAACTCACAACACAGAAAGACACGAGATTTTTACTGGTTCGGGCCACCGTTGTGGTGTAATACCCTACTCTAGTGTGGTGGTGGTGGATTGCCTCTGGGGCTGATGATGAACAGTTACAAGGGAAGAACAACTTCCTGAGGTTGAGGTGTTCTTGTGCTTGTGTGGTTGAGTATGATCTAAATCAGTTGCCTCCTACTGTGGTGGCTAGACCTATTTATAGAGGTCGTGGTCCTCTTCCCAAATATTGAGCGGGAAGCGAGCCAACAACGACGGGCAAATTTGAAGGGCGACAACTAGTACAAGCTATCCTGACAAAAGTGGTCTTCACCTGCGAAAAGCCCTGGTGGTGACGTCCATCTTGCCGTCCTCCTGGTCTTGGTCTCGTTACACCAATATAGCAACCTTTGCTGGATGCCTCGGTACACCTCGCCTGCGCTGGCTTCCTTAGCACCAAAGAGGAAACAGGGACGCTGCGCGCGCTGGCGCCCGCCTGGTGTCGATCGTCATGGCTCACGTCACGAGAGCCTCGTGAGGCTTGCCCCGCCTTGATATCTCCTCTCCTCGTGAGCCTGCCTACCTAGGCCGCTCCTGAGGAGGTCTTATGTCGTCCGCCTCGCGAGACTTGGCCCCTCGCGAGGGTCTTGGATGCCTTGTTGATGAAGATGGGCCGTACGGCCTGCTAAGTTAGCCACGCCGCGGGCCGCAGGCAGGCAAGTCTAGGGACCCCCGTTCCCAGAACGCTGACATTCGTCCCATGTCTGGATGGGACTCTCCTTTGCGTGGAAGGCAAGCTTGGCAATTCGGATATGTAGATCTCCTCATTTGTAACCGACTCTGTGTAGCCCTAGCCCCCTCCGGTGTCTATATAAACCGGGGGGTTTAGTCCGTATGACAACAACAATCGTAACCATAGGCTAGCTTCTAGGGTTTAGCCTCTACGATCTCGTGGTAGATCAACTCTTCTAATACTCATATCATCAAGATCAATCAAGCAGGAAGTAGGGTATTACCTCCATCGAGAGGGCCTGAACCTGGGTAAACATTATGTCCCCCGTCTCCAGTTACCATCCGCCTTAGACGCACAGTTCGGGATCCCCTACCCGAGATCCGCCGGTTTTGACACCAACATTGGTGCTTTCATTGAGAGTTCCACTGTGCCCTCGCGATAAAGGCTTGATGGCTCCTTCGATCATCGACAACGATGCGATCCAGGGTAAGGTTTTCCTCCCCGGACAAATCTTCGTATTCGGCGGCTTCATACTACGGGCCAACTCGCTTGGCCATCTGGAGGAGATCGAAAGCTACGCCCCTGGCCATCAGGTCAGGTTTAGAAGCTTGAACTATACAGCCGACATCCGTGGAGACTTGATCTTCGACGGATTCGAGCCCATGTCAGGTGCGCCGCACTGTCACGATGAGCATGACTTAGCTCTGTCGTCGGATGGTGTTCGGGAGATCGCACCTGTAGCTACTCCAGCCTTCAAGCCAGAGAAAATTGTGCTGTCCGAGGACGGGTGGATGGACCCCGCCACGGAGGCTACACACTCAGCGGCGATAGAGTCGAATACTGACCTTACCCCTTATGAGACCTGTGTTGCCGAATCATTGGATTCGTCCCTGGCCACAGGCTCCGAACCGCCTGCATCCGTGCCTATCAAAACTGATTGGGCACCGATCATGGAGTTTTCCTCCGTGGATATCTTTCAACACTCGCCCCTGGGCGACGTACTAAAATCATTAAGGTCTTTCTCTTTGTCCGGAGACCCTTGGCCGAACTATCCCCGACTTGAGTGGGAAGCGGACGATGAAGAAATTCGTTCCCCACCCACCACCCACTTCATAGCCACTGTCGACGACTTAACCGACATGCTTAATTTTGACTCCAAAGACATCAACGACATGGACGACGATGCAGGAGAGGAATAGGAACCACCGCCCACAGGGCGCTGGATGGCCACTTCATCACACAATGTATACATGGTGGATACACCCAAAGAAAATAATAACGAGGAACGGAAGGATGCAGCGAAGGATAATCCCCTCGAGAAGCAGCCAAAGCGACGACATAGGCGCCGCTCCAAATCCCGCCTCGGCAAAAACAGCGACAGTAGCGCAAGAAAGAATAATACCCCGGTCGACTCCAAAGGAAACAACGACCACATGGACCCCGCGATGGAGAAGGGTTAGCCAGCGGACGGCGAGCATAGTACATAAGCGCTGTCCGATCACGACAACACTGAGGGTAAAGCTCATCAACCTATCTCCGGAGAGGAGAACAGTCCGGACGATGATGCACACACCATCCCGGAAAGGCACTTGGAACAAGAGAACCTCCATAGAAGGCTTATTGCCACCGCGAGGAGTTTGAAGAGGCAGAAGCAAAGGCTTAAGGCCGCGCAGAATACGCTCAACATCAGATGGAACAAAGTGCTCGACACTGAAGAAAAGTACGGTGGCAGTCGCCACACAAAAAGCTATCCAAAGCGCAAGCTGCTGCCTGAATTCGATGATGAGTCTTTGGAGCCTACACAGCCAAAGAATAAAATGGCCGACCTACCGGATCAACCACACCGTGGCCGCGATAGGGCGGCTAAGGATGCCGCACATAAGTCAGGACATGATTTACGTGATGACTCGTGCCAAAAAGCAGGTATAACTAGGTAAATCTACGGATCTAGAAAGCGCGCTCTGGCACAGAATCAAAATCGAACACTACAACCGCTTGCTCCAGAAGACCCATCAGTGCGTCCGATCATGCACCGAACAGTTTCGAACTCTTTCTGTTGCTGTCCTTATGAGCCGAATACTCCGGATTTCGGGTAGCCGAAGGGTTACCTTCTAGCCTTGGCGAATCAGGAGAAATCCTCTGTGATGACACCTCAGGGTCGTCCACCTCATGAGGTGGGGAGACAAGGGGAGGCGTTTCGCTTTCCATCCTCTCCGGAAGAAGATCCCTCGAATATGAACTCTGTCGAGAAGGGCTACGAGCCGGACTGCAAGATATATGTCTCGGTTATTGTCCTCACAGATAAAGCAGGATATATTACTCCTGTTCACTTACAGCTCGGCGGAGGGATGGCCCCCTTGCAGGCACTGAGTGGTAAGGATGCCCCCCGGGGCAGGGCCCTCTGGCGAAGGTTTCGCCCCTCGTTTGGAAACCCTCGTTTCCAAGTCTTTAGATGCGGTCCTTTTCCTTCCTTGGGGGGAGGGAATTTTAGATTCTTCTCCCCAATTATCCTCCTTCACGGATACACTAATTCTCCTGGTTTGGATGAGTAATGCGTGAGGCCCGCTTTCGGCTTCTTTGTTCCTCCCTTTATCTTCCTTTGATGGTACTTGATAAGGTGCGTGCTCAAGCATCCTGGCTAGTACAGGATCCGGTGAGCCTTCAGGAAGGGGGGATGAACACCTGATCATCTTCATCTTTTTTATCCAGTCCTGGTCAAAGAGCTATTTTTCAGAATGATGTTGTGACAAATAAAATACATCATGTTCGGCATGAGAATTACTTACGTGGGTATCCGGATGATTGCAGTTCAGACCCGCATCCTCGGTGGTGTCCAGACACTTTATTCGTGGTCCGAAGAACAATCCATACATCTCTTCGAGCGTCACGCCGAAGAATTGCCGAATAGTTCGCGGTCCTTCCGGGTTGAACTCCCACATACGGAGAGATCGACGTTGGCATGGCAGGACCCGACGAACTAGCATAACTTGCATTACCTTGACGAGACTGACATCTCCCTTGAGGAGATCTCGGATGCGACTCTGCAATATCGACACATCATTAACTGGCCCCCAATCCAACCCCTTGTTAACCCATGACGCATGTTGTGGCGGGGGGCCCGAAAGGAAGGCGGGGGCAACTACCCACTTTGTACTTCAGGGAGCTGTGATATAAAACCACTCCCGCTGCCACAAGTTGGATATCTCCGGGAAAGAACCCTTTGGCCATGGAGCACCGGTGCCTTTGCTTATTATGGCACCTCCGCATTCTGCGTGTCGTCCATCGATCATCTTCGGCTTCACATTAAAGGTCTTGAGCCATAAGCTGAAGTGTGGGGCGACGCGGAGGAAGGCCTCACACACGACGATGAACGACGAGATGTGAAGGATGGAATCCGAAGCCAGATCATGGAAATCGAGCCTGTAATAGAACATGAGGCCTCTAACAAAGGGATCAAGACTAAAGCCTAGCCCTCAGAGGAAGTGGGAAACAAATACGACGCTCTCGTTGGGTTCGGGAGTGGGGATGACCTGCCCTTGAGCATGCAGCCTATGCGAGATTTCGGCGGTCAGATACCTGGCTTCTCGTAGCTTTTTGATGTCCTCCTCTATTACAGAGGAGGCCATCCACCGGCCTTGAAGGTTGGATCCGTACATGATTGAAGGTCCGAAGCTCTTAGCCTGAGCCTTGGGTGTTGGAACTCGAGGTGGGGGAAGGGAAGGAACGAGCGCGAGAAGAAAAGGACAGGCCTTGGCCCCTTTATAAAGAGGATGAATATCAAGCGTCCTCCGCGTGGCCGTTTGGAACTTGCCTAAAATCGAGGAGTCATACCAGCAGGCACGATTGGGTTACCCACACCCGTATTGATGAGAATCCCGTGATAAGGGGACACGATCTCTGCTTCGACAAGACGTGCCAAGAAAACCGCCTTGCATTATGTGCAGTAGCTGGTTGGGAAAAACGGTTCGAATAATGACCGGGCCGTGGCGTGATGTCACGCTATGAAACTTGTCAGCAGATTAGATTTGTGGAATATTATACTCTGTACGGTGGTATGTGGAATTTGTTTTGCAAAGCCGGA
This sequence comes from Triticum dicoccoides, assembly GCF_002162155.2. Classification (NCBI taxonomy): domain Eukaryota; kingdom Viridiplantae; phylum Streptophyta; class Magnoliopsida; order Poales; family Poaceae; genus Triticum; species Triticum dicoccoides. The sequence goes on along the minus strand of NC_041390.1, from coordinate 441,963,873 downwards.
CACGATCCTTGTGTTCAAAATCTTAGGGAGTATTCGGAGGAGGAACCCGCCTTGCAATGTCGAAGACGATCTGTGCACCGGAATCATCATCATTGAAGCCTGGTTCAGGGGCTACTGAGGGAGTCCAGGATTAGGGGGTCCTCGGTCAGCCATACTATATACTTTGGCCGGATTGTTGGATTATGAAGATACAAGATTGAAGACTTCGTCCCGTGTCCGGATGGGACTCTCCTTTGCGTGGAAGGCAAGCTTGGCAATTCGGATATGTAGATCTCCTCCCTTGTAACCGACTCTGTGTAACCCTAGCCCCCTCCGGTGTCTATATAAACTGGGGGTTTAGTCCGTAGGACAACAACAATCATAACCATAGGCTAGCTTCTAGGGTTTAGCCTCTACGATCTTGTGGTAGATCAACTCTTGTAATACTCATATCATCAAGATCAATTAAGCAGGAAGTAGGGTATTACCTCCATCGAGAAGGCCCGAACCTGGGTAAACATCGTGTCCCCCGCCTCCTGTTACCATCCGCCTTAGACACACACTTCGGGACAACCTACCCGAGATCCAACGGTTTTGACACCGACACCCACCGTCCATGAGGACTCATGTCAGGTGAAATCCATTAATGATTGGGTCGAGGACCAGTGCAGGTGAGCTGCCGTGATGGATGCTAGTCGGATGATCCCGATGATCAAAGGTGATCGGGAATGACGACCACGGATTGAATTTTGGGGCGACTGGCTCTATCGCGTAGACGTCCCTGAGTGCGCGCTTGCGCTCCCTTTTGGGGATGTGTGTAGCATATATCATGTTCACTGTTTTGACTTGAGGGGGGAACTTCTTCTGTCCCCCTGTGTTTGGTTGCCGGGGCTCCTCGTCATCGTCCTCGCTTTGTGATCCCTTTTCTTTATTTTCGGCATTTAACTTGCCGGCCTGTTTAAAAACCCAACAATCCCTGTTGGTATGATTGGCTAGTTTTTCTAGGGTGCCATGTATCTGGCACGGATGATCAAGTATGCGGTCCAAGCTGGATGGTCCCCGATTGTCCCTTTTATACGGCTTGTTCCGCTGACCGGACTTGGAGCCGCTGAATCCGGCGTTAACTGTAGTGTCATCGGTATTGTCGCCGTTGCTTCGATGTTTGTGTCTGTTGCGTCGGATCTTGCCATTGCTGTTGTTGACCACGGAGGGGCCTGCCTCGCTGGCCGTGTTTTTGCTGCGAGCCAGCCAACTAACCTCACCCATGCAAAAGTGGGTCATGAGTGCCGTGAGGGCTGCCATAGATTTCGGCTTTTCATGGCGGAGGTGGCGGGCGAGCCATTCGTCGCGTATGCTATGTTTAAAGGCCGCTAGGGCTTCGGCATCCGGACAGTCGACAATCTGGTTCTTTTTAGTTAGGAACCTAGTCAAGAATTTCTTTGCTGACTCTCTGGGCTGTTGAACTATGTGACCTAAGTCATTGGCGTCTGGTGGCCAGACATATGTACCTTGGAAGTTGTCAAGGAAGGCTTCTACCAAGTCCTCCCAACTGTCGATAGAATTTTTAGGCAGGCTGTTTAACCAGTGCCGAGCTGGCCCTTTGAGCTTTAGTGGGAGGTATTTGATAGCGTGGAGGTCATCTCCGCGGGCCATGTGTATGTGGAGAATAAAATCCTCGATCCATACCACAGGATCGGTTGTTCCGTCATATGATTCAATATTGAAGGGTTTGAACCCTTCGGGGAATTCGTGATCCATTACTTGATCAGTGAAGCAAAGAGGGTGTGCGGCGCCTCTATATTGGGCCGCGTCACAACATTGCTCCGATGGAGTCCGTCTACGGTTATCGGCCCGGGCGTGACTAGGTTTGTCACGTCCGAATAGGTAGCCATCGTCGCGCATCGAGGAATGTCCTTGCGATCCGTAGATCGATCTGGTGTATCCTGCACTGCTGTCTAGGTCTTGCCGAAGGTCGTATGTATGACCCCGAGCTGTTTTATCTCTGTTTTTCGTGGTGGTAGGACAGGCTGCTGTTCAGCCTGAGTTGCCTCTTTATCCCGACTGCATGGTGGTCGGTCTGCCGCACTGTCCCGACCGCGTGGTGGTCGGTCGGCCGCATTGCGCGAGGAAGGTATGGGCTCCGGCGCCTCCTCATTAAACCGAGGTAGCAGTCTGCATTTCGGGTAACTCTTGGCTGGGCGCTTGAGGTCGTATTCTTCGGCTGCCAGGACATCCGTCCATCTGTCAATGAGCAGATCTTGGTCAGCTTGAAGCTGTTGCTTCTTCTTCTTCAGGCTCCTTGCAGTGGCTTGAGGGGTTCCTCAGGCACGATGAAATCCTCGTTACCAAGGCTTTCCTCCTCCTCAGAGAGCGGATGATAACTACCATCCTCCGAGTTGTTAGGCATGGCCAGTTCGTCAGGATTGACTTTCCCGTTTTCTCATTCCTCCTATTCGGATGTTTCCTCAACAGGGTCTTCATTATTGTCGACATTGTCCGGAGTACTATTTTCTCCGGTGCCAGTGTTGCTTTCTTTTGAATGACATGACTTAGAGCGGCGTCCAGGACGTCAGCGCTTGGGGTCTGTCTCAGGAGGTTTATTCTCAACTGGATTTTCTTTGTCATCGTCGTTAGTTGCTTCGGGTGTATCCACCATGTACACATCGTACGAAGTGGTCGTCCAACGTCCAGTAAATGGCAGGTTTTGGCCTTGCTCCTCATCGGCATCGTTGTCCATACCGTCGATGTCTTCGGAGCCTTAATCAAGCATGTCGGTGAGATCCTTGACAGTGGCTATGAAGTGGGTCGCGGGTGGGAAGCAAAATTCCCCACCATCAGCCCCTAGTTCGAACCGGACATAGTTCGGCTGTGAGTCCCCCCCGCCAAGGACAGGTTCTTTAATGAGCTTAGCACATCGCCGAAGGGTGAGTGTTGGAAGATGTCTGCGGTGCTGAATTCAAAGATCGATAACCGATCGAGCTCAGCATCCGCAGGCGTACGTGGCTCGAAATTTATAGACGGAGACGAGTCCAGAGTTCCGGTAACACAGATGTCCCATGAGTTTAAGTCCGTGTGCGGCTCCAACGCCGCGGGATCCGTGGCCTCTGTGGTAGGGTTGAGCTTCCCATCCTTAGATGGCGTGATCTGCTCCGGATCTAAGGCCAGAGCAGTTACGGGAGCAATCTCCTGAGTGCGGTCCGATGACAGATTTAGGTCATGTGCATCGGAGTGACAGGGAGCGGCCGCCGCGGTCTCGAATCCGGCAAAGATCAAGTCTCCACGGATGTCCGCGACGTAGTTAAAGCTTCCGAATCTGACCGGTGGCCAGGGGCGTAGCTATCGATCTGCTCTAGATGGCCAAGTGAATTGGCCCGCAGGGCGAAGCCGCCGAATATGAAGATCTGTCTGGGGAGGAAGGTCTCTCCTTGGACGGCCTCATTGTTGACAATTGAAGGGGCCATCAAACCTTTTGAGGACGGCATAGTGGAACTCTCAATGTAAGCACCAATGTTGGTGTCAAAACCGGCGGATCTCGGGTAGGGGGGTCCCGAACTGTGCATCTAACATCGATGGTAACAAGAGACAGGGGACACGATGTTTACCCAGGTTTGGGCCCTCTTTATGGAGGTAATACCCTACTTCCTGCTTGATTGACCTTGATGAATATGAGTATTACAAGATTTGATCTACCATGAGATCGTAATGGCTAAACCCTAGAAGTCTAGCATGTATGACTATGGTAATGAATATCATGCTATCCGGACTAAGCTCTCCGGTTTATATAGACACCGGAGAGATCTAGGGTTACAAAAGGTCGGTTATAGAGAAGGAATCTTCATACTCGGTTGCCAAGCTTGCCTTACACGCCAAGGAGAGTCCCATATGGACACGGGGGAGAGTCTTCGATCTTCGTATCTTCATAGCCCATCAGTCCGGCCCATGGCTAACAGGTCGGACGCCTGAGGACCCCTTAGTCCAGGACACCCTCAAGGACCCAAGGAGGCTATGTAATCATAAGGAAACCTCAAGACTAGTCAGAAGTAATATGTTTCCGTTGTAACGAAGCAGGGCACTTTGTAGAGATTGTCCCAAAGAGAAGGAGACTTGTGCTAAATAGTTGAGTTTGAAACAAAGAAATATAGTAGTAGTAGTGGCAATATTTCTTTTATTTTGAGGTGTTGAGTTGAGGCATGTAAGGAAAAGGCAGGAGAGTATAATAATTTGACGATCAATAAAGTTAGCATCATTGGTATTGATTTGGATTTTATGAGTAGTGACTCTATGAAGGAAGATTTTGACCATTTTCGAGGATATGAGAAATATGGTCTATGGATGAATTTGTGCATTTCAAGGGTGGTAGTACCCTGTGAGTACCCTTGACCCCTAGAAAAGATAAGGATATTCCACGTAGTGGACTACTGACAAAATAAGCATGAGTTCTATCTCAATATGCGAGATACCCCAAGAGTATGAAGAGATGAAGTACTATTGGAGTATACAGGAGGTATAATGTTGGTAATATGGAGCAATTGTAACTCCATGATGAGTTTGAGTAATCACGTCTTAGTTGCTACCAATAGAAGGAAGTGAGACACTACAATTGGATTGATTTAAGAATGCTAGGAAGCAGGATGTTGGAATGACGAGCAGTTGCCACGATGATGAGTTCAAGGTTTACAAGTGATGAGATGGGCCATAACCCACAGGCTCCAGGACCTGCCAAGAAGCAAGCACACTCTTGCTGAAGGAAAAACACTAGAAGAGTACGACTTTATCAATAGACGATCTTATAGGAGTTTACGCAAAACCTGAGAGTTGTGAAGGAACGATAGATGTTTGTTTGGCCTGCAGAATCAATGGATTTTTCCGAACTTGGTTCATCGACAAGAGAAATTTTGCAATGCTTGTGAGGATGACCGAGTGTTAGAATGCGAGGTTCGCTAAACCATATACAAGGTATTGATTTGGGTGCGGGATGGATTGATCACCATACTGACTTACTCTTATTATTCGCCTTGCTATATGGGATGGTAAATCTGAGTGACTTACCCATAGTAGAGAGACGGCGATATTAAGCCTGATTAAACCTTAGAATGGCATGACAATTTTCCCTTGTACAAGGCAACTGTTGCCAGCCGTAGGTCATATGGTGAGAATGAAGCCAGACCCATTTCCTGTAGGAGAAACCATAAATTGAAGACCACCATGAGATATCGAAAAAAAATTAGTATTGGCGCCAGACCTGTCAGCTAAGAAGTACCAGTCTCGGAAGAACCTTACCAAGATGAAAGGACACAAGAATTGAGAAAAAAGGTTATGCCACGACCGGAAGAGCCCAGAGAAGGAATTATCCTGAAGATCAGAGAAGATCAATCCTGCCAACAATAAGGATGTGGTACGTGAGTTTTGATGGAGCCATAACCATGTTTCTAAGGGTGGTAGCACCCCAAACCCTTGTGGCAATCGATGGATTTCGAGGAAACCCCGAACCTAACCTATTTCTTGCTAGCCTCTATGAATCTTGAGGACGAGATTCATTTTAAGGGTGGTAGGTTTGTAACATCCCAAAATTCTAAATTTTGGAATGTTATATTAAATAAATAGTTTTGACTGATTGTTTGATTGTGGTGTGGTTGCTTGTGTGAAATTGAGTGAAATTTGAAACTTTGAAAGTTAAATGAGAGGGAATGAAATGACTTTCCTAAACTTCCATTTTGCGTTTATGATCTCCATGAATTCAAATTCTTTTCATCACAAAACCCTGGAGAGAAGATGACATGACTTCTTCCATTTCAAATGAAAAAAGGGTTTTTGAAAATATTTGAATTTCATTTGGAACTATTTCAAAATCAGAAACTTTAAGCAACTCAAAGATTTTCATGAGAGAAGATAAAATGACTTCTTCAAAACATATGAAATATGAGTTGGAAGTTTAAAAGAATCAAATTGAAAGTCTCTTTGAAATTATTCTCAATTTGGAGTTATTTGGGTTTTATTCAAATTATTTTTCTCAAAAAATAAAATTTATGGAAAATAGGGTAAACTGATTCCCTACATTAGAAAATTGGAGAAAAATGGTTTTGAAATCATTTTGGTATTTTTAAAATATTTTATTTGGTTTTCAAATAAACCAGCATCACTTTTTGCTTTATTTAAATTTTTGTGGAATTTATTTGACGCTAGAAAAATGTTCATTTTGTAGGAAATCTTTTTCAGAAAATTATGATAAATAATTTGCCTATGTTAAACTTTATTTTATTTTGGTTGTATTTTATTTGGTTTTGTTGTGTGTATAAAAAAATGTTCTCCTCCGACTGGGCCAGCCCAGCTAGCAGGCCGCGGCCAAGCCAACCGCGCAGCCCGGCGTGCGCCGTCTCCCTCCCCGAGCAGGAGACCTGCTGCCGCACGCCATCATCGCCTCGGCGTCCGTGTGCCTCCGGACTCCCCGCGCCGCCCCGGCCCCTCACGCAAGGCACTGCCCCTTCTCCGCCTTTATAAGGCCCGACCCCGGCCTCTCTCCTTGCCTCGCCTCGCATCTCGCCACAGCCGCCGCCATCGCCGGACTTCGCCGCCACCGCTGCTCCGCCCGCGCAGCTTCCGCCAGTCCGCGCAGCATCGTGCGGCCACCCGCCACACCACCCCGCGCCTCTGCAGCGCCGCTGCCGTGCCCGAGCCCGCCGGAGCCGCTTTGCCGCCTCGCCTCGCTGTCGCTGGAAAACCGCCACCGCCGCTGGTTTTCGACGAAAACCGCTGCCGACCGGTATAAAACCGACCACGGTCCGATCCCTTTTTTAAGCTTTCGGTTTTGTTTTAGACGGTTTTATTTAGTATAGTTATTTAGCGAACGTCCATAGATTAGGTTCAGAAGTGAACAAATTCGTTCGTTAGTGTTCAGTAGCGAACGTTCGTTCGGTAGTTTTTCTTTTTCTGTTTTAATTTCGGCTAGGGACCTAGATGCAATTAGTTTATTTATAGTTTAGCCCCTGATCTTCAAACCTTCACTACTTTTTGCTCGTTTGTCCAAATCCAACGAAACCAACGCCCACTTCTTCGTTATGATCCCCTCTGTTCAGATAATCAACTTCAACATGTTTTTGAAAATTTAAAATTTGATTTCAAATAGATTTGTATTTGAATTTCGTTTGATCATAACTTGAGTTTCGTAACTACGATTTAGTTGATTCTTTTTGCTAATTGAAGCTCTTGACCTAAACTTTCTGATAAGACCAAATTCACCCAATTTTGGTACTGTTAGAAATTGTTTTATGTTCGCAAGAGTTATTTGCATGTTTTTGAAGTTTTCCGAGATCTATTCTTCGAATTTTATGCTTGAGTTCTTATATATGCAATTGCTTGCGTACGATATATTGAACGAAGTGTGACGAGTAGAACTATCAGGAGTTATGAGTGAGAATCATCTTCATCAATAGTACAAGGCAAGTTCACACTTTGATCATATTTTTCATACCCAGTTTTTATGCATTAGTTTCAACACTACAACATTGCATGAGTAGGATTGATAACATGTGGGTATTGGGAAGTAGTTGATGAGGTAGGAACCTATTGTCTTATATCAAACCCTTGGTACTTATTGCGTTATGCTTGCACTACTTTGCTATGCTCGTAGAAGTGGATTGGTTTTTGATATTCATGAAAGATGTGAGAGTTATTTATATCTAAGGGAAACTTAAGGTAGCTACTTTAATACACATCTGGGTGGATTGGTTGGGGCACCCTGGGGATACTAGTGGATTGCTCGGACACCTGGGGAAACTAGTGTTATCCAAGGAGATCCCGGGGTACCAGTGTGATCATCCTATGGTTCGCCACCCAGGCTCAAAGGGGTCATAAGATTATTCATGCTGGAAATTTCCGTGTGCAGCCACAAGCCATTATGGGCTCTGGCATAGTTGAGTAAGTTGTGGGAATCCTTTCCATGATGTGCTAGCAGATGTAGGGGATTGTAGGTGTATCGGCCTATCTATCGGTTAAGAGGACCTCTTCGGAAAGACTGTGTCTCGGTCATCCGTTTCTCAAACATCATACAGTGCGAGAAATACAACGGAGGACATCGTGTCTTGTGGGGAAAAGTGCGCAAACCTCTGCAGAGTGTACAAACTAATCATGGTTAGCCGTGTTCCCGATTATGGACATATTGAGTATCTGGTACTTGAATTATTGATTTGATCTCATCACTTTACTTATTAAACTTGTTTGGTTGTTAAGGTTAATTTGGGATTGAGTTGGGGTTACCTTCTCAATATTTTCAACAAACTTTGTAGTTAAGTAAAATATATTCTTTTGTTGTAGGGAAAAATTAGATTTATGCAAATGATAACCATAGAGCCTCCACCAGCCAAATATGCATGTAGTGATAACCATTATTCAGCATTGCTCTACAGTGCGAAATTGCCAGTACATTCAATGTACTGACCTCCATGGCTGCAACGTCTCATGTTGCAGGAATCTTACGACGAGTAAGTGATACAGTAGGGTTACAATGTCTACACTCAACTTTGCTGTTGATGTTGATGGGAATCCACAACTTTGTTGTTACTTCCGCTATTTGGATTGAGGTAATAGTATTTACGTTACTTTATACATGTGATTTACCTATGTTATAAATCCTCGAGTTCTGTGTGTTTCAGCATACCGATCCAAGGATGACACTTAAGCACAGAGACTTGATCCATTCGGGTCGGGTCGCTACACGATTCTAACTGTGAAAACAAGCACCAAGTACTCCAAGGCAGGGCAACTCGAGTGGATGATGCTGTGCAATGAGGCCTCCGATATACGAACCCGCACAAGTGAAAGTTTTTCGAGAAATGGGAGTCGAAGGTTTAGTACCAGATTGTCTGAGCACAACGCAAAGGTGGCGGTTTGGAGAGAGGAGGAAAACTGCGAGATGGACATCGGTGCTGAGGGCACAAGTACATGGCGTTTGGTATCTGGTAGGTGATTTCCAGGGGAATAGTAGAACTCAAGAAACTCTAGTTCTATGAATTCAGGGGATTTTAGCCAGGCGTCCATCATTGGGCATGGTATGCTTGCTCATGTAGCATGACGGGATGCAGAGGCTTTGAACGAAGCCCTGGTGGGAGGACATGATGGCTCTGCGGATTTCAAAATCATTGAAGAGAGATAGCTTATGAAAATCGAGATTAAGGGGCATGGCGCACCATAGAGGGCGCCACCGAATTGAGAGGACTTGGGTGCGGCATCAATCCTTGGTGGGGAGAAGCGAGATGATCTCCCCAAGGATGGCGTCCGGGAGATCGCTGATGCAGTCCACCCGAGATTCTATGGGTTCCTGGGATCCGGTGGGGGCGGGATCGCCACTTCTCCCCGCGCTGCCGAGTGCAGGATCTACAACAGGCGTCGCTGCTAGCGGGAGCCTAATCTTCTTGGTGCTGGGGTCAGCCAACTCCATTTTCCTCGAGGGCGTCGCGTCGCGCTCACGAATTTGAGCAGAGCAATGAATGACGAGCCTAGTTGTAGTGCGAGTGAAGAAGAAGGGGAGCTGGGGTTTTCTGTAGTAGTGAGGAAGAAGGGGAGCTGGGGTTTTCTGTAGAAGTGAGGTGAGGAATTTGGGGGTACGAGTGGAGCGAGCTGACGTGGGGTGGGTGGGAGTGAGGAGGAAGAAGAGCACCTAGGCTTTTTTGGGGGCGGCGTGCTGGGTGTGGGTAGCGCCTCTCATTAAGTAAATATATGGGCTTTTGAATTGATTTTATTAATTACTAGGGTGGATGGGCTGTTTTGTCTTGGGTCCGAGAAAAAATTACTACTGGTATAGTGGAGACACTCTACAGCTACCCAGAAAAGCAATTACTACTAGTACAGTGGATACACTACCGCTTCTGGCTCCTCCGAGGTCATCGAAACGTCTCCCTCAACTGAATGGCGTTTTACTTTCGTTCACCGACATGTGGGCCATGCAGAGCGCGGGCCCAAATGCCATCCACCAAATTAGAAGGCAGTATGCAGGCGGAGAGTCACCCTGGTCATAGCGCGGCAGTAACGAGCCGTCGTATCACAAAACCCCACCTCCACGCAGTCTAAGTTTGACAGACGAAGGAACCATCATTTCACTCTTCGTTGAATCCCCTTCTCCCTCACCGTCTTCAAGAAAGCCAACACTCGCATCTGCCACTGTTCTTCTCCCCCCATGAAGGGAAGGTAAGCAGATCTGTGATGTTGGTATATTTTTGTTCAGAGAAAAAAAGAACTTTTGCAAAGAAGTAACCGATCCTCACTCCCTTTTTTTTCATTGTCATTGTGATTGTGTTTTCCTTTTAGTGGTCTCCTAGTATTCGTCAATTTCATGATGGACCAAGGAGAACTAGGCAAAGATCTGCTGATATTGGAGCAGACACGGGAGGCTGATCCCCACAAGACAGAGAGCTCCAATAAGATGGAGGCAGCCACCGAGCCGACCCCAGATATGCTCACGACCACTATTGAGATGATCAATGCCCCGTTTGAGGTTACAGCCCCCGTG
>NC_041390.1:441927682-441953273 GCF_002162155.2 Triticum dicoccoides | reverse complement strand
TGATTTTCTTCTTTGCCGATCTCGATTGTGGTTTTACATCTAAGTATGTGGTGATGAATAATGCAAAAATTTATTAGCTTCGATGCCATGCCATGCATAGTGGTTTAAATAACTTGTGTTTCTTATACTGGAAAGTAATTCAATTTTTTTTTCTATTTCAATTAGAGCCCCGATGCAGACAAGGATTGTGTGGTTGTACATGTCACTCACTATGCGGCGGATGACCTGAATATACGCACTGGGAAAATAGAGTTCTTATGATGTTGGATCCTGGAAGCCATTTGCGCTTATACCGATGTCGAGTTGTATTCCAGCCTCACTATTGTCAGGCGTGTTGTCCAGGGTGTACTGAAGCACAAGAAGTTCAAAGGTACTCCTTCATTTGTGAGGCATACTGTTCTTGTCAAGCTTACGCTGGAAGATGAAGTGGCATGCCTCCACAAACAATTTTATTAGTGGCAAGGCGACAAGGTTATCTTCAGGAAGGTTCGCAGGATTGAGCTAATGTGGGACGTCCTCGATGATGTTCATGGCAAGGTCTGTCTTGTGTCCAACCCAAATTAGACCGAGGCACGAAAAAGTTGCCCCAGCTAGTGTTTAATAGTAGTTTGGATTGTGTCTAATTATCCGAACCTTGCCTATTATCGAGCCCACTGGGCTAGTACTCTGTTTGAATTCGTTTATGGGAACTGCTGCTACTTTTGTGTGCCCGTGAATCATGTGAGAACCATCGTAATTGTTGTCGAAACATATGCGTCCTCACTAGTTTTTTCATGGATATGGCATGGTGTGACGCCCCGAGACCGATGTGCCAGGTGTCGTGCAGTTATTCGTTGTTGTTGCGTTGTCATTGCTTGCGTGTCATGAATTGCATATCATGTCAATATGTGCATTTCATTTGCATACATGTTCGTCTCATGCATCCGAGCATTTTCCCTGGTGTCCGTTTTGCAATCCGGCGCTCCTATCTCCTCCGGTGGTCCTTTCTACCTTTCTTTCGTGTGTGGGTGTTAAACATTTCCGGATTGGACCGAGACTTGCCAAGCGGCCTTGGTTTACTACCAGTAGACCGCCTGTCAAGTTTCGTACCATTTGGACTTCGTTTGATACTCCAACGGTTAACCGAGGGACCGAGAAGGCCTCGTGTGTGTTGCAGCCCAACGCCCTTCCAAGTTGGCCCAAAACTCACCAAAACCCTCTCCATCATCTAGAGCATTCGATCACGATCGCGTGGCCGAAAACCGCACCTCATTTGGACTCTCCTAGCTCCCTCCACCTCTATATAAAGACCCCCTACTCCAAATTCGCGGATCCCCTCCTCGAAACCCTAAAAATCCCAGATCCGTCGTGCCGGACATGTCCATTTCCCGCCGGACAGCCTCCACCGCCGCCTCGGGCCTATAGGGGCGCGACACCTATCCCGGGCGGACGCCCCACTTCGCCGCCGCCGCGCGGGCCCGCCAGGCCCGCAACCGGCCCCCGAAGCCCACCTGCCAGCGCCGCACGCGCCTTCTCCCCGCCGCCATCGTCTCCGTCGCCGGCGCCCTCCGACGCGTCGTCGTGCCATCTCCGCCCGAAGCTCCGCTGCTCCGCCCCGTCTCCGGCAAGCCGCCCCGCCGCCCGACGCGTCGCCCGGCCTCGCCAACGCCGGCGAGCACGAGCTCCCTCCGGCCGCCCTCTTCTTTCGAACTCCGGCAAGTTCAGGAGCTCCGGTGAGAGCTTCGACGTACCTCGGGAACCGTGTCCCCAGATCCAGATCCAAAATTCTAGGGTTGACCCCGTTTTCTTCCCAAGTCCCTAACATTTTTGCTCATGTTCATAGCATCGTAACTTTGCATCTGTAGATCCGTTTTGGACATATAGCATATCAAAATGTTCGCCTCAGTGAGTACATCATTTCATTCCATTGCATCATTTTCATTTCAGTTCATCTTGATGCCCGAAATGCTGTTGGAAGTAGGCTACTTGAGATAATTGTCAGATCTGCTGCTCCATTTAGATATTTGTCATTTTTGCCATGATTATTGTGTGCATGATATGCCCCTGAGCTCTACATGAGTTTTGTTATATGTTTTGCCATCTATCCATAGGTGCAACCCATATTTTTTTTTGATGTTTGTGGTGACTAGCACAAGCTTGCAAAGTGGTGCACTTGTTAATGCTGATTTCAGGGACTTAGCATTTGCACCAAGTCCTTGGTCTGTTTATCTCATGATGCCATATGTTCATGTTGTTTTCTAGTGATCCGTGCCTCTTTTGAGGATGATCATTAAGGATGATTTGTTAATATTGTAGTGCTCTATCCATCCATGTCTTTGTTTGCAATTATGGAGCACCCTAGCTTGAGTCAATCGAGCTCTACTTTTGCTATTTTGTGAATCTCGGCAGATTGTCTACTTGTTAGCAATTTTGCCGAGGATGTTGTAGTTGATTCGTGCATGCCATGTTATTGTTATTGCCATGTCTAGCTTGCATAATGTGTATTATTGATGGGTGTATGCTTAGATTGTCATGACATGCTCTGTAGTGAGTGCATCGAGCTCGTAAACATGCCTACATGATATCTGATTTTGCATGCTCCAGTTTTCACTAAGTCTGAGAAATGATTATGTTTTTGCCATGTTCACATGCTTGCAAATGTATTTTCTGATCCCTTTTGGCTCAAGGTCACTAAGGGACTTTTGTTAAGCTCTTTGAGTAGCTCCATGCCATGCTTTACTTTGACATGTTCAGGTCCTGTAGCATATAGTTTTGATGCTCCAAAGAGTGCTATCTGATCTGAAATTCCAGACAAGTGTTAAATTCACTAAGTCTGAAATCTGTTTACCAAATGCATTTTTGACATGCTTGTTTGAACCTGTTAATGGATGATTTGGTCGTAGCTCAGTGCTATCCATTTGTTAAGCATCATGAATGGATTCCTGTCATGTATTTTGTTGTCATATTTGTGTGCTGTAGCATGTTCATCTTGTTGCACTTAGATGGTCACTTGCTGTAAATCGCAGAACGTGGCCATATTTGAATTGCTTGCCATTTCCAAACCGTAACTCCGATTCCGGGGTTCTTTATATCGTTTTCAAGCGATTTCATCTCATCTTTCCAGTGGCACACTTAGATTACCAAGTGAGGCAAGATTCATTCATCTCTTGTCAAATCATGCATATGCATCGCATACCGCATCTCGCATATCATACCATGTTCATGTGTGGTTTGTTTACTATGTTGTGTGCTTCCTTTCCGGTGTTTGCTTCTTTGGGTTGGTTCCGGTAACGTCGCGTTTGTGAGGATCCGTTCGTCTACGTCCGTTTGTCTTCTTCATGGACTCGTTCTTCTTCCTTGCGGGATTTCAGGCAAGATGATCATACCCTCGAAATCACTTCTATCTTTGCTTGCTAGTTGCTCACTCTTTTGCTATGCCTATGCTATGATGCCTACCACTTGCTTATCATGCCTCGCATATTGTTGAACCAAGCCTCTAACCCACCTTGTCCTAGCAAACCGTTGATTGGCTATGTTACCGCTTTGCTCGGCCCCTCTTATAGCGTTGCTAGTTGCAGGTGAAGATTGGAGGCCGTTCCTTGTTGGAACATTATTTACTTGTTGGGATATCATTATATTGCCATGTTATCTTAATGCATCTATATACTTGGTAAAGGGTGGAAGGCTCGGCCTTATACCTGGTGTTTTGTTCCACTCTTGGCGCCCTAGTTTCCGTCATATCGGTGTTATATTCCCGGATTTTGCGTTCCTTACGCGGTTGGGTTATAATGGGAACCCCTTGACAGTTCGCCTTGAGTAAAACTCCTCCAGCAATGCCAACATTGGTTTTACCATTTGCCACGTAGCCTTTTCTTTTCCCTTGGGAGTCGCGCTCCTGAGGGTCATCTTTATTTTAACCCCCCGGGGTCAGTGCTCCTCTGAGTGTTGGTCCACCTGTCAGCTACCGGTGGCCACCAGGGGCAACTCTGGGCTGGCCTACCCGTACCTAAGACAATCTGAGTGAGCCCTGAGAAAGAGATATGTGCAGCTCCTATCGGGATTTGTCGGCACATTCGGGCACTGTTGCTGGACTTGTTTTACCATTGTCGAAATGTCTTGTAACCCGGATTCCAAGTCTGATCGGGTCTTCCTGCTAGAAGGAATACCCTTCATTGACCGTGAGAGCTTGTGATGGGCTAAGTTGGGACTCCCCTGCAGGGATTTGAACTTTCGAAAGCCGTGCCCGCGGTTATGGGTAGATGGAAATTTGTTAATGTCCGGTTGTAGAAAACCTGAAGTTGACCTTAATTAAAATGCATCAACCGCGTGTGTAACCGTGAGGGTCTCTTTCCGGCGGGGTCCGGGAAGTGAACACGGTGTTGGATTTATGTTTGACGTAGGTTGTTCTAGGATCACTTCTTGATCATAGTTTTCTCGATCGTGCTTTGCCTTCTCTTCTCGCTCTCATTTGCGTATGTTAGCCACCTTATATGCTAGTCGCTTGCTGCAGCTCCACCTCATACCTTTTGCCTTACCCATAAGCTTAAATAGTCTTGATCACGAGGGTGCGAGATTGCTGAGTCCCTGTGGCTCACAGGTACTTCCAAAACCTGCTTGCAGGTGCCAATGAGTCCGTGCAGATGACACAACCAAGCTCAAGGAGGAGCTCGATGAAGATCTTGTCCTTTGTGTTGTTTCGTTCTAGTTGATCAGTAGTGGAGCCCAGTTGGGGTCGATCGGGGACCTTGTCGCTTTTGGGGTTCTTCTTTTATTTTGGTTCCGTAGTCGGACCTTGATTGTATTTGGATGATGTAATGCTTTATTCATGTATTGTGTGAAGTGGCGATTGTAAGCCAACTATGTTTCTCTTTCCCTTATGTATTACATGGGTTGTGTGAAGATTACCTCACTTGCGACATTGCTTTCAATGCAGTTATGCCTCTAAGTCGTGCTTCGACACGTGGGAGATATAGCCACATCGAGGGCGTTACAAGTTGGTAATCAGAGCCTTCCCCGGCCTTAGGAACCCCATTGCTTGATCGTTTTTAGCGGCCGAGTTGTGTCTAGAAAAATGTTTTGAGTCATTTAGGAATTATATATCGGAGAGATTAGGAATTCTTTTTACTTCCCAGTCCCTTCATCGCTCTGGTGAGGCATCCTGACGTGGAGTTTTGACTATTCTCTTCTCAAATTTCACTAAAAAAATTTAGGATCACGCGGGTATCTTGGAATCATTTCGATGGTTTTGTGACGAGAACATTGTCTTGGTGCCTCCTGTCAGGGGTTTTGTGGAAGTGTCCCGGGGAGTTGAGCTCCGAGGTGTTGTCGTCATAATTTTATCATTGCAGTTCTGGAATACCTGAGTTTAGTACGCCGACATCGAAAATCTCTTTTGTGCAGTTGTTGGTGAGATAACCTCGACGCCACCCAGTACTGGGGCGGGAGTTCGGGAGTATCGCCATAACTTGTATAACGGATTCTTTTCGAAGGTTGAGGTAGATGTTTACCGAAGATTTCTTGGTTATGTGTTGAAGGATGGATACAACTGGATGTAGGACTTGTTAGTTTGGGTGAGATATTATGCTTCCCCTGTATCCCCAACACCTGATTGCATAACTGGGAAAATTTTGGGAATTTATAAGTGGGAATTCAAGTAGCTCTCAGGATATCTTTCCGACAGATGTATGATACGAAATTGGGGTTCGACGTCTAGTGGTCCGCCTATTCACGGTCGGTTTTATAGTGGTCTCGCTGTCTTAAAGAGTCCTTGGCTATGGAGACTCGGGGACGCTTCGTATGTCATGTGCACTGCCTTGTACATGATGGTGCTGTACGATCGAGCCCGTGTAGGCCCCACCATGAAAACTTCGGACGAAATCTCTATCATATGTTTGTTCCGGCTTATTCTGCAAGCCAATCTTTTGTTTTGTTTTTGAGTTGTGGTATTCGAGTTGCTTCGGAGTCAAATGTTGATTCCTTACCTCTCCTAAGCGGTGTTCTCATACTCCGATGTGAATACTAATCATTCTTGATCATCAAGAATGTCATGTCAATCCTGTTCAACCGGTGTGTTTTTCTCTTCAATCGGATCCGTTCATTTTCAACATCCGCAAGATTCAATCTCAGCTTTCTCAATGTTGTTCGTTTCATCCATCCCAAGTTGCCTTTGTTTTTTTCCCCACCCACCCACCCCTTTTCTTCAAGGACTAAGATTTCTTAATCAAGTATCCTTTTATTCATGAGAAGTCTCTCCATTCTTTTTCCTTCATGTTCTTACCCGGTGGTTCTCAAGAAGATGTTCTACTAGTTCGTGATTCTTCATTCTTCTCTTCTCCGGTGGATTCAATTCAAGCTTTGATGTTGATCATATCCTTTTTCCTCGTTTCAAATACCTTCTCATGCCGGTGCACCTCTTATTCATTCACTTCTCGCTATTTAATTGTCCCGGAGTGCTCAAGATATCTCTAAGATTCATGTTACCACTCTGCTTTCGTTCAAACTCTTTTGAGCATGTTATATCATTTAAGCCTTTTAATTCAACCGGTGCAATCTCTCTTTTCAAGTAATCGCTCAACGGTGTTCCTTTCGAGTGGGCCCTAACCCACAGGTCCTTTCGAGTGGACTCTTCTTATTTTCCCGGAGCTATCCTCAAATCTCTTTTCGAAGTTTGATATAAGAATGATTCATCATCTGTCATGTGTTTTTCTCCCAGATCTTTCAAATTCTTTTCATCGTTGGCTCAACTTTTCCATTCTTTATTCCGGTGTGCCTCAATAATTCTTGGTGGTGTTTCTCGTCGTCATTCTCAACACTTGAAGACCGAAGAAGAGTTTTTCCTCCATATCTTATCCGTTCTCTCAGAGATTCGTGGTTCTAGTTCGAGACCATCCTCTAATAATTGTTTTCGAATGTGAGATTTCTTTTCACCCTTCCAGAGTAATTCAGGAGTCTTTTCAGTTTGATTCTCTGGAGGCCATCATATCAATATTATTCATTCTCAGCTTTCAGCTCTCTTTCTCCAAATCTTACCGGTGCTTCGTTCAAGTGATCTCTAATCAGTTCGTGATCCCTTCGTTCTCATGTATCTAGATTCACTCTAGCATCTTCGTTCTTTTGCTAATTCTTTCCGGTGATTCATTATCTTTTATTCGTTCTTTTTCAATTCTTACGGTGGTTCTTCCAAGATTTTTAGTCCTTCGTTTATCATATCAATTTATTCGTTGTTTCTACCCGACCAGTGATTTGTTGAAGACCTCCCCAAGTTTGCACTATATCTCTCTTAATCTTTTCTACGAGAATAAGTAATATGTAAAATCCGTTGATTGTCATCAATTTAATTGGTGAAGGATAAGCATAATGTAATTCTTATTCTTGTTTCATCCAAGTGATGAATTTCCTATTCCGGAGGCTTATCAAATTCTTGTTTCCAATTGTTCATCTTCTCTTTTTCCCGGAGTTCCAACCTTTTTCAACTATTTCATCACGGAGATCCATCTAAGTCATTACAAGGATTCACCTTGTGCCTTCAACTTCTCTTTCTTTTGTTTGATCATTCTTTCATTACCGGAGTTCTTCATGAAGGCCCTACATGATGGTTCATCAAGGATTTATTTATTCTCGAAGTGTTCATCGAGATTCTTTTCGAAGAAGCTCAAGCTTTCTTCATCTTGCAATCCGGAGTACAATTCTTTCTTCCTTATCATTGGAGGTGGTATTATGTCATTCTTGATAATCTGACTTCATGTTTCATGATTCACACGTTGTTAAGATTGAGGTATTTTAAATCCATCAATCTTGTTTTTTTGTAGTTACCTTGGGTTTTATTTCATCTAAAGCTTTTCCCTAAGGATCATGCTATTTATGGTGCTTATAAAGGACCCAAGTTCTTCTTTAACCTCCTGGTGAAATAAGTTTCTCGTCTCCTCGTTCATAGCAATCCTATTCTTTTCCCGTGAGTGGCAGATTGTCACCTCATAATTTGAGATCTATTCCATAAGACCATACCAAGCATATTCTTTTCGTTGTTGGTTTTCCAACAACTCCGTTCTAGCTTTTGTTGTAAGCGTGCTACCTCGAGTTCTTGTTTTCCTTCGTTCATCCAATTCCATTCTTACTTTTGTTCTGGAGGCATTGCGATGTTGTTTTTTTCTTCAACCATCATCTCATTTCATCTAAGATCATGTTCTTTTCTTGGCTTATTCATTTAACCGGAGTGTTGTGTCCCTTTTGCTCAAGTTCTCTCATTTCATCAAGTCGTCATCTCTTTTCAACCGAAGTGCTACCCGAATCGGTTCTTTCTTATTCCTCTTTCTTAACGAAGTGCTTTCAACTTTGTTCTTCTCTGTTGCTTTCTTTCTTTCTTTTTGCGCAACCTTTTCAAGGTTCTTTGGTCTCACTCGTTTGTCAAAGAAGCAACTTAGCTTTACCTCTCCTCTTTCTCTTCCGTTTTCCCTCCGGTGCCATTCTAGATCTCGGGACGAGATCCTCTCGTAGTGGTGGAGTGTTCTGATGCCCCGAGACTGATGTGCCAGGTGTCGTGTAGTTATTCGCTGTTGTTGCATTCTCATTGCTTGTGTGTCATGCATTGCATATCATGTCATCATGTGCATTTCATTTGCATACATGTTCGTCTCATGCATCCGAGCATTTTCCCCGTTGTCCGTTTTGCAATCCGGCACTCCTATTTCCTCCGGTGGTCCTTTCTACCTTTCTTTCGTGTGTGGGGGTTAAACATTTCCGGATTGGACCGAGACTTGCCAAGCGGCCTTGGTTTACTACCGGTAGACCGCCTGTCAAGTTTCGTACCATTTGGACTTCGTTTGATACTCCAACGGTTAACCAAGGGACCGAGAAGGCCTCATGTGTGTTGCAGCCCAACACCCTTCCAAGTTGGCCCAAAACCCACCAAAACCCTCTCCATCATCTAGAGCGTTCGATCACGATCGCGCATCCGAAAACCGCACCTCATTTGGACTCTCCTAGCTCCCTCCACCTCTATATAAAGACCCCCTCCTCCAAATTCGCGGATCCCCTCCTCGAAACCCTAAAAATCCCAGATTCGCCGCGCCGGACATGTCCATTTCCCGCCGGACAGCCTCCACCACCGCCTCAGGCCTATAGGGGCGCGACACCTGTCCCGGGCGGACGCCCCACTTCGCCGCCGCCGCGCGGGCCCGCCAGGCCCGCAACCGGCCCCCGAAGCCCACCTGCCAGCGCCGCACGGGCATTCTCCCTGCCGCCATCGTCTCCATCGCCGGCGCCCTCCGACGCGTCGCCGTGCCATCTCCGCCCGAAGCTCCGCTGCTCCGCCCCGTCTCTGGCAAGCCGCCCCGCCGCCCGACGCGTCGCCGGCCGCCGCCTCCGTCGCGCTGCCCCGCGCCGCCCGGCCTCGCCAACGCCGGCGAGCTCGAGCTCCCTCCGGCCGCCCTCTGCTTTCGAACTCCGACAAGTTCAAGAGCTCCGGCGAGAGCTCCGACGTACCTCGGGAACCGTGTCCCCAGATCCAGATCCAAAATTCTAGGGTTGACCCCGTTTTCTTCCCAAGTCCCTAACATTTTTGCTCATGTTCATAGCATCGTAACTTTGCATCCGTAGATCCGTTTTGGACATATAGCATATCAAAATGTTCGCCTCAGTGAGTACATCATTTCATTCCATTGCATCATTTTCATTTCAGTTCATCTTGATGCCCTAAATGCTGTTGGAAGTAGGCTACTTGAGATAATTGTCAGATCTGCTGCTCCATTTAGATATTTGTCATTTTTGCCATGATTATTGTGTGCATGATATGCCCCTGAGCTCTACATGAGTTTTGTTATATGTTTTGCCATCTATCCATAGGTGCAACCCATATTTTTTTTTTGATGTTTGTGGTGACTAGCACAAGCTTGCAAAGTGGTGCACTTGTTAATGCTGATTTCAGGGACTTAGCATTTGCACCAAGTCCTTGGTCTGTTTATCTCATGATGCCATATGTTCATGTTGTTTCCTAGTGATCTGTGCCTCTTTTGAGGATGATCAGTAAGGATGATTTGTTAATATTGTAGTGCTCTATCCATCCATGTCTTTGTTTGCAATTATGGAGCATCCTAGCTTGAGTCAATCGAGCTCTACTTTTGCTATTTTGTGAATCTCGGCAGATTGTCTACTTGTTAGCAATTTTGCCGAGGATGTTGTAGTTGATCCGTGCATGCCATGTTATTGTTATTGCCATGTCTAGCTTGCATAATGTGTATTCTTGATGGGTGTATGCTTAGATTGTCATGACATGCTCTGTAGTGGGTGCATCGAGCTCGTAAACATGCCTACTTGATATCTGATTTTGCATGCTCCAGTTTTCACTAAGTCTGAGAACTGATTATGTTTTTGCCATGTTCACATGCTTGCAAATGTATTTTCTGATCCCTTTTGGCTCAAGGTCACTAAGATACTTTTGTTAAGCTCTTTGAGTAGCTCCATGCCATGCTTTACTTTCCCATGTTCAGGTCCTGTAGCATATATTTTTGATGCTCCAAAGAGTGCTATCTGATCTGAAATTCCAGACAAGTGTTAAATTCACTAAGTCTGAAATCTGTTTACCAAATGCATTTTTGCCATGCTTGTTTGAACCTGTTAATCGATGATTTGGTCGTAGCTCAGCGCTAGCCTTTTGTTAAGCATCATGAATGGATTCCTGCCATGTATTTTGTTGCCATGTTTGTGTGCTGTAGCATGTTCATCTTGTTGCATTTAGATGGTCACTTGCTGTAAATCGCAAACGTGGCCATATTTGAATTGCTTGCCATTTCCAAACCATAACTCCGATTCCGGCGTTCTTTATATTGTTTTCAAGCGATTTCATCTCATCTTTCCAGTGGCACACTTAGATTTCCAAGTTGAGGCGAGATTCATTCATCTCTTTTCAAATCATGCATATGCATCGCATACCGCATCTCGCATATCATACCATGTTCATGTGTGGTTTGTTTACTATGTTGTGTGCTTCCTTCCCGGTGTTTGCTTCTTTGGGTTGGTTCTGGTAACGTCGCGTTTTGTGAGGATCCGTTCGTCTATGTCCGTTTGTCTTCTTCATGGACTCGTTCTTCTTCCTTGTGGGATTTCAGGCAAGATGATCATACCCTCGAAATCACTTCTATCTTTGCTTGCTAGTTGCTCACTCTTTTGCTATGCCTATGCTACGATGCCTACCACTTGCTTATCATGCCTCTCATGTTGTTGAACCAAGCCTCTAACCCACCTTGTCCTAGCAAACCGTTAATTGGCTATGTTACCGCTTTGCTCAGCCCCTCTTATAGCGTTGCTAGTTGCAGGTGAACATTGGAGGCCGTTCCTTGTTGGAACATTATTTAATTGTTGGGATATCATTATATTGCCATGTTATCTTAATGCATCTATATACTTGGTAAAGGGTGGGAGGATCGGCCTTATGCCTGGTGTTTTGTTCCACTCTTGCCGCCCTAGTTTCCATCATATCGGTGTTATGTTCCCCGATTTTGCGTTCCTTACGCGGTTGGGTTATAATGGGAACCCCTTGACAGTTCGCCTTGAGTAAAACTCCTCCAGCAATGCCCAACATTGGTTTTACCATTTGCCACCTAGCCTTTTCTTTTCCCTTGGGAGTCGCGCTCCTGAGGGTCATCTTTATTTTAACCCCCCCGGGCCAGTGCTCCTCTGAGTGTTGGTCCACCTGTCAGCTGCCGGTGGCCACCAGGGGCAACTCTGGGCTGGCCTACCCGTACCTAAGACAATCTGAGTGTGCCCTGAGAAAGAGATATGTGCAGCTCCTATCGGGATTTGTCGGCACATTCGGGCGGTGTTGCTGGACTTGTTTTACCATTGTTGAAATGTCTTGTAACCGGGATTCCGAGTCTGATCGGGTCTTCCCACTAGAAGGAATACCCTTCGTTGACCGTGAGAGCTTGTGATGGGCTAAGTTGGGACTCCCCTGCAGGGATTTGAACTTTCGAAAGCCGTGCCCGCGGTTATGGGCAGATGGGAATTTGTTAACGTCCGGTTGTAGAAAACCTGAAGTTGACCTTAATTAAAATGCATCAACCGCGTGTGTAACCATGAGGGTCTCTTTCCGGCGGGGTCCGGTAAGTGAACATGGTGTTGGAGTTATGTTTGACGTAGGTTGTTCTAGGATCACTTCTTGATCATAGTTTTCTCGATCGTGCTTTGCCTTCTCTTCTCGCTCTCATTTGCGTATGTTAGCCACCTTCTATGCGAGTCGTTTGCTGCAGCTCCACCTCATACCTTTTGCCTTACCCATAAGCTTAAATAGTCTTGATCGCGAGGGTGCGAGATTGCTGAGTCCCCGTGGCTCACAGATACTTCCAAAACCAGCTTGCAGGTGCCGATGAGTCCGTGCAGATGACACAACCAAGCTCAAGGAGGAGCTCGATGAAGATCTTGTCCTTTGTGTTGTTTCGTTCTAGTGATCAGTAGTGGAGCCCAGTTGGGGTCGACCGGGGACCTTGTCGCTTTTGGGGTTCTTCTCTTATTTTGGTTCCGTAGTCGGACCTTGATTGTATTTGGATGATGTAATGCTTTATTCATGTATTGTGTGGAGTGGCGATTGTAAGCCAACTATGTTTCTCTTTCCCTTATGTATTACATGGGGTGTGTGAAGATTACCTCACTTGCGACATTGCTTTCAATGCGGTTATGCCTCTAAGTCGTGCTTCGACACGTGGGAGATATAGCTGCATCGAGGGTGTTACACATGGTAAGAAATAAGTTGTCACGGTTTATCATACGAGCAGTGTGTGTTTGATGAAATAGAGTGCTCGTTCAGGAACTGTGCGCTGACGTATACATAAGTACTTGTAAACACTATTGGTGCTACCCCACTTGTAAGCAGTTGTGCAAAACACGAGACATTGGCTCAACTCGTTTCAACACTAGGCTATCGACCAGCTAACAATCAATAATCTGATGTCTGACATATAAGCAACTACGTATCTTGTTACAGTGGTTTATGTAGTTAACTGAGGCCACAACGTAAATTCCAAACGTTCACACGCTAGTCCAGCGTTCATGTGGAACACTCACATTAAACTCGGCTTCATAAAAAACTTGAAAAGCATAAGTTAAGCAATTTTACACATCTCAATGATTCATAGAACATAACAAACATATACTAGTTCACAGCAAAAGACAAAGTTGTGAGAAGGTTTACAAATCAGGAAAAATCAAGCAAGGCTTCTCTGAGCAAAGGGCCTCCTGGTAGGCTTTATTTTCCTGGAGTTCACTCTGGTTTTTTCTTGTTCCCACCATCCAGGGTTAGCTTCTCTCATTCCAGAATAACCAATTATAATTGTGTTCTCATCTAGAATGCTGAACTGAACCATGTAGTGTACTGACCATCTGAAATTCTTGTGCATTCCACTAAATTTAAGCACCGCTATTTGCAGAAATACGAAGACCACAATGCCTCTTGTCCGCGCACCTATCCCAAAAACCTCTGTGCAGTCGTGCCAAGTAGTCCTTGGTCCATGGATGAACTAGTAGAAAGTGCATTCCGGACTAGGATGCAGTTGTTTTTGCTCGTCCCTGCAAAGCAATCAGGAACTAAAACATACGAATCAACTTCTTTTATATTGTGTTGGTCATTCTACCTAGTTACTACCAATGTAGGAATACCTGGAAGACGGGTGGTTAGATGACGGCAACTAGGAATAGCCATCTCATTTTGTGCAGTTCTACTAAAACTGTGGTGTGTACTTTTGATTGCGCAGATAGAAACGATATGGAGACAGACATCCCTGTTTGCGCAAATATGAAATACGGTTATTTAAATAGTGACAGTTATTTGCAGTGGCATATGATTAACAGCAGCATCTACTATGTTATAATTGGCATAACATTGACAGATGAAAGTGCCCTTAAGTAAGTAGCATCACATCACATCAACACTTTCACTAGATTAACATGCAGATCAATAGCATTAGTATTACTATCATGAGAGTAGCACATGGTCAGTAAATGTGCAATCAAATTTGTGCAGTTCCACTGGGATGAAGCAATGTTAGCAGTGTGAGATTTAAGTGTAACTGCAAAAACACAATTCATGGGAAATAAAGCAAGACGGAAGCACTTTATAAAATGGTGGTGGCATTGCTTCAATTTATCGATGGCACTAGACCATTACTTATAGTGACATTAGGTGGCATTGCTTAATGCTTCATGTGATTTTACATTAATGGTAGCGATATGGGCGTAGGGACAACAGGTGCATAAAGTGGTGATGCAGATGCGGTTCCCGAGAGCGGCAAGCACTCAGGCAGCATGTCTGCATTTGTCCCATTTTTTATCTCCTCGACCAAATTTTCCTATGCGAGCACAGGAAATTTAGACCTGCACATTCTCATTTGCGTTGTCCCCCAACACCCCTCACTTTCTTTCCTATTTTGACCAAGAGACAGGTCCACTTCCCCCACCCTTCGCCATCCACCATGCTTTCTTCGACTTTTCAACCAAGAGACCGGTTGGGTATCCCGTATCTACTACTTTCCCCCGTTTCCTCTTAGAACCAAGTCCTAGATTCATGCTACAAATTTCCCACTTTCTTCCCTGTTTGAACCAACTCTTAGATTCGACTATATGAACTGCTTTACCTCTAATAATAGTAAAAGTCTAGGTGTCTTTGGAATAGGCGACAAAAGTAGAAAAAGATCCACACGCAGCCACGTGGGGAGCTGGGGCCATAGAAAAAGGCATGTTTCGAAGGAATATATACCTGAGGGTTGTCGGCATGTGGAAAAGATGGCTTCGGGAGGCTGCATCTTGGCCACGTTACCGCAGGGAGGAAGAAGGGGTCGGAGGCCCTCCCGAGCTGGCACTCTCTTGGAGAGAATGGCACAGCCGCCGATCGGGATGTGAGGGCAGCCGTTGCTCTCCTCCCTCGCCGCCGACGACAGCGTGAACGATGCACCTACACCCCTGCCCTGGTCGAGGTGGTCCGGCCGGATTTGTGACCAGCCGTGAGCAGAGAGAGAGAGTGTGTGTGGCCACCTATGTCTTGTTTAGATCTGGAGAGCATGAGAGAGTGAAAGAGAGGAACCCTAGTAAAGCAAGCGCTAAGGCTCCTGCTTATATATATAGTGGAGTGATTTTGCTGTACCAGCTTCAAAAAAATGCGCTCCTACGTGTACCCGCGAGTGGGTGTGAGAGAACTAGTGCATGTGTGCACCACTTTTCTTCATGAGAGTACAATATACTATTCCCAAAGAACGTTCGCCACAAGAGTAATTGTATAAGTGTGTGACGTGTGAGTTAAAATAAAAGGTGTGCGACGTCTTTTGTTTTTTAGAAGTTCTGAGGGTAGGGTGTGAAGAGCACATATGTGTGTGACGTCTACCTGCAGATAGACGGTGGGTGCGGGAGGACTCGGGAGAGTCGTGACTCGTGATGGGCGTGTGTGCGTGCGAGAGAGGGGGCACGTATCGATCCAATGCACATGTCCGTAAAACATACTCCCTCCATCCCAAAATTCTTGTCTTAAATTCATCTACGTACGGATGTATCTAACACTAAAATTTGAATAAATACATCCGTATGTAGACAAATCAAAGACAATAATTTTGGGACGGAGGGAGTATCTGACAAACGTTTGCCACAAGCCGTTTCCTGACGAACGCTGTAAGAACAGTTAGATCGGCATCCCACAGTGTCAGTTTTGCCATGTCATTTAACAGAACAGTCACTCCTCCGACACACAAATCTTCCATGGAGTGTTAGCAACTACTGTACACTCCTCCCTCCGTTCCAAAATGCAGTGCATATAGCTTTATTGAAAATTCAAACCTTGGAAACTTTTACCAAGTTTTCATGTACCAAAATGCACATATAGAATACCCAGTATATATCCTTTCATTCATCTTCCATAGGTAACTATAAAGATGGGGGAGGAGTCTAAAAATAAAGACCGTCGTATCACCTGCAGCAATTTCAACCATCCTTTGGTGTGGAGGAATATCATAGGAACTCTATATGATATGATTTTATAGTATTTTTTTCCTTTAGAGCCAATTGGTTCATAGGAATAGACTCATATACTCCACATTTAAAAGGAAATAAACATGATATCATTTTTATAGCATTAGAGCCACTTGGTTCATATGAATGGATTCCTATACTCCCATAATTTCAAAGGAAATACAAATTAAGCGTATATTCAATACAAAAGTTCCTATGATGTGAACCAAGTGACATCTCTTTTCTAATCCCTCCTCATAGGAATTGAGATACATGTCATCTCTAGATTCAATAGAAAAGTTCCTATGATGTGAACCAAATGACATCTCTTTTCCAATCCCTACTCATAGGAATTGAGATACATGTCATCTCTTTCCCTACAACTTCCATGTATACGTCTTCTATTCCTAAATAGCTAGTACAACCCACTAGTAGCTTTTTCCTAGACATGCAACTATGGCACAAGAACACGTCATGCATGCAAGTCATAAATCACATTGTTTTTGTACTCTATGCATGCAAGCACCACATCATCAATCCATGCATGTTACTCATATGTTATTTCTTGCATTAGGTTTTCTATTGACAATGTCTGTGTTGGTCACGTGCAAACATATGTAGTTCACATTCGCATTTTTGTTACAAATGTCATTCTTTTAACTGCAATTCATCTTTTTCTCTTTGTACTCCCTCCGTCTAGGTGTGTAAGTCATCTTCCTAAAACCAAATAATCCCAAAACACTTAGGCACGGTACATTAACTCCCTCCCCGTTTCTTGTTTCGTGACATATCAACCAATAAGAGATGTGGGCCGTGCATGCTTTCAATGGCTTGAGACTTTCAAACATGACATGCAGTGGTTAATTCATTGCATGGAATGCTATTAACTAGCAAAAAAAGATGACTTATACACCTAGACAGAGGGAGTATTAAATTTTCATTTTAAGCATACATTCACTTCCCATTAGTTATATATGTTTGTGGAGGAACTTTTATGCATTATTTTGAGTAGAGTAGCAAATTTCACGCGGCCGCGGGTATATCAAAATGCAGGGCCCATGCATCATTGCCTTTCGGTAGAACCTACGTCCACAATTTTTTGTACGTATATCTCCACTGGTCCCCCAAAATGCTGCCTCGTTCCTGTAATACCAAGCGGCCCACACATATTAAGGCGTCGACTGGAACTCAATCCCTCTCCCGTTTACTAGATGTGGCCCCACATGCCGCAGTACTCCTACAAACCCTACCACCGCACGCATCATCGGTTTTCTTCAAGAGGACGAGGGAGAAGAGGATTTGTAGTGGAGGCGCTTTAAAAAAGGATTTGTAGTTGAGGCCCCTACCCTAGGGTGCCCTAGGTAGTTGCCACACGCATCATTGGTTTTCTCTTTTCTTTATGCTCTTGCGCCCTAGAGTGAAATGATGGTTCCTTCGTTCGTCCAGCTTAATGCGGGAAAGGTGGGGCTTTGTGATTTGACCCCTCATCGCGCATTTACTACTACTGCGGCGCTACGACCGGGGTGCCTCCAAGTCCAATCGCTGCTCTGAACTGTAATTTGGTGCATCGCATGTGGAACAGGACGGTGGATGAGCCACATGTCGGCCAAAGGGGTCCTGTTAAGTGTGTCGCCATTTCGTGTGTGGAGTTACCCTGCTTGAGTTGCTAGGCCAACACGACAGGAGCAACATACCACCTGGTTTTGCTCCTTGGTGAATCCTGACTATATTGATCTAAAAACATATTACTCCCTCCATCTCGGCTTATAGGGCATGCACGTAGTTCTAGGTCATCCATTTGACTAACTAAATATGTATTACTATGTCACAAAAAGTATATCATTGGATTCTTAAGCGGATGTAGTTTCTGAACATACACTGTTCATCACATATATAGCCAGTTGAATTCTCAACCTAGAACGATGTGCATGCCCTGTGAAACGATATGGAGGAAGTAGTAAAAATGAGGTGATTTTACTGAGCGGTGGGCGGGGGAGCATGGCCTGTCATGCGGTCCCACGTGTCATGATGTACCAAGGCGATGCGCATCCCTCTTGAGGCAGAACAATGGCAGAAACAATACATGGTTTTCATGAAGGAGATGATAGCGAAGCGGATTCAGCGAAGTGTGAAATAATGGTCGCTTCATCTGTCTGGGAAGGTGTGGCATTGTGATTTGACGTCTCATTGCTCATTACTACTACTGGGGCGCTACGACTGGGGTGCGTCCCCCCTGCTGTTCTGCACTGTTATTTGGTGCATGACACGTCGACCCGATTGCTATATGTCCCACATGTCGGCGAGAGGAAGTACATAATTCATGAAAGTGAGTGTCGACGGAGGAGTACAAGACACGGCTTGGTTTTTGCTACTTCGCGCGATCCATCGATACAAACCTGGACTAAAAAAAGGCGAGGCGAGTCTTCTCCCGCGCGGCAGGCAGGGGAGTTTGGCATAGTCTATTCAAGGCAACGAGGCAGGAAGGGAAACAAGAAAATAAAGGTTGAGTGACTTAGTTTTGGGAAAATCTGATTTTACAGAGTACGTACCCACCATGGAGGTAGTACTAATTACTACTCCCTCCTTTCTGGTTTATAGGGCTCATCTAAAAAAATCGTTTTTCCATCCAGTTTATAAGTCTAACTCCGCCTATGTTGTCTCAACATAGCCGGTCCCAAGCCCGAGTAAAGGAGGAGGGTTGTGATAGACTTGGCGAGCAGACGTAAAAACTCAGCCACTCTTATGGAGATGAAACCCAATAGATTTTCGTTGGGGTGTAACCCTCTCAGCGACGCGCCACATTGGAACCCGGGTGTGGTGGAAAATGGGCAAGGGCCAGGCCATCACCCCCCCCCCCCAGGCGGCGCGCCGTATCTTGATCCGGATATGGTGGCAAGTGAGCGAGGCTCGGGTCGTCGCATCCTTAGTGGCACGCTACATCGGCGCCCGGATATAGTGGAAAATGAGCAAGGGTCTTCGCATTTAACTCGATGAGTGCGAAGGGTAAGGAAGCTAGCCGAGCCTAGGAGGATTCGCTTAGGTAGCTGGAACGTAGGGTCTCTGATAGGGAAGCTTCGGGAGCTAGTTGATGCAGTGATGAGGAGAGGTATTGATACCCTTTGCATCCAAGAAACCAAATGGAGAGGACAGAAGACGAAGGAGGTGGAGGATACTGGCATCAAGTTGTGGTACACGGGGACGGCTGCAAACAGAAATGGCATAAGCATCTTGATCAACAAGAGCCTCAAGTTTGGAGTGGTATACCTCAAGAGACATGGGGACCGGATTATCCTGGTCAAGCTGGTAGTTGAGGACTTGGTTCTCAATGTTATCAGCACGTATGCCCCGCAAGTAGGCCATAATGAGAACACCAAGAGGGAGTTCTGGGAAGGCCTGGAAGACATGGTTAGGAGTGTACCGATTGGTGAGAAGATCTTCATAGGAGGAGACCTCAATGGCCACGTGGGTACATCTAACACAGGTTTTGAAGGGGTGCTTGGGCGCTTTGGCTATGCATCAGGAATCAAGAAGGAGAAGATGTCTTAAGCTTTGCTCTAGCCTACAACATGATTGTAGCTAACACCCTCTTTAGAAAGAGAGAATCACATCTGGTGACTTTTAGTAGCGGCAAACGCTCTAGCCAGATTGATTTCATCCTCTCGAGAAGAGAAGATAGGCGTGCGTGCCTAGACTGTAAGGTGATACCTGGAGAGAGTGTTGTACCCCAGCATAAGCTGGTGGTTGCTGACTTCCGCTTTCGGATTCGTGTCCAACGGGATAAGCATGCCAAAGTTGCTAGAATGAAGTGGTGGAAGCTCAAGGGGGAGGTAGCTCAGGCGTTCATGGAGAGGGTCATTAAGGAGAGCCCTTGGGAGGATGGAGGGGATGCGTACAATGTGTGGATGAAGATGGCGAGTTGCATTCGTAAGGTGGCCTCAGAGGAGTTTGGAGTGTCCAGGGGAAGGAGAAGCGAAGATAAGGATACGTGGTGGTGGAATGATGATGTCCAGAAGGCGATTAAAGAGAAGAAAGATTGCTTCAGATGCCTATACCTGGATAGGAGTGCAGACAACATAGAGAAGTACAAGATGGTGAAAAAGGCCACAAAGCGAGTTGTTGGTGAAGCAAGGGGTCGGGCATATGAGGACCTCTACCAACGGTTAGGCACGAAGGAAGGCGAAATGGACATCTATAAGATGGCCAAGATCCGAGAGAGGAAGACGAGGGATATTGGCCAAGTCAAATGCATCAAGGACGGAGCAGGCCAACTCTTGGTGAAGGATGAGGAGATTAAGCATAGATGGCAGGAGTACTTCGACAAGCTGTTCAATGGGCAGAATGAGAGTTCTACCATTGAACTCGACGACTCCTTTGATGAGACCAGCATGTGTTTTGTGCGGCGAATCCAGGAGTCTGAGGTCAAGGAGGCTTTAAAAAGGATGAAAGGAGGCAAGGCGATGGGCCCTGATTGTATCCCCATTAAGGTGTGGAAAGGTCTCAGGGACATAGCGATAATATGGCTAACCAAGCTTTTCAACCTCATTTTTCGGGCAAACAAGATGCCAGAATAATGGAGACGGAGTATATTAGTACCAATCTTCAAGAACAAGGGGGATGTTCAGAGTTGTACTAATTACCGTGGAATTAACCCGGCGAGACATACAATGAAGCTATGGGAGAGAGTCATTGAGCACCGCTTAAGAAGAATGGCAAGCGTGAGCAAAAATCAGTTTGGTTTCATGCCTGGGAGGTTGACCATGGAAGCCATTTTCTTGGTACGACAACTTAGGGAGAGATATAGGGAGCAAAAGAAGGACTTGCATATGGTGTTCATTGAATTGGAGAAGGCCTATGATAAGATACCACGGAATGTCATGTGGTGGGCCTTGGAGAAACACAAAGTCCCAGGAAAGTACATTACCCTCATCAAGGACATGTACGATAATGTTGTGACAAGTGTTCGAACAAGTGATGTCGACACCGATGGCTTCCCGATTAAGATACGACTGCATCAGGGGTCAGCTTTGAGCCCTTATCTTTTTGCGTTGGTAATGGATGAGGTCACAAGGGATATACAAGGAGATATCCCATGGTGTATGCTCTTTGCGGATGATGTGGTGCTAGTTGACGATAGTCAGACGGGGGTAAATAGGAAGTTAGAATTATGGAGACAAACCTTGGAATCGAAAGGGTTTAGGCTTAGTAGAACTACAACCGAGTACATGATGTGCGGTTTCAGTACTACTAGGTGTGAGGAGGAGGAGGTTAGCCTTGATGGCCAGGTTGTACCTCGGAAGGACACCTTTCAGTATTGGAGGTCAATGCTGCAGGAAGATGGGGGTATTGATGAAGATGTGAACCATCGACTCAAAGCCGGATGGATGAAGTGGTGCCAAGCTTCTGGCATTCTCTATGACAAGAGAGTGCCACAAAAGCTAAAAGGCAAGTTCTATAGGACGGCGGTTCGATCCGCAATGTTGTATGTCACTGAATGTTGGCCGACTAAAAGGTGACATGTTCAACAGTTAGGTGTGGCGGAGATGCGTATGTTGAGATGGATGTGTGGCCACATGACAAAGGATCGAGTCCGGAATGATGATATATGAGATAGAGTTGGGGTGGCACCAATTGAAGAGAAGCTTGTCCAACATCATCTGAGATGGTTTGGGCATATTCAGCGCAGGCCTCCAGAAGCTCCAGTGCATAGCCGATGGCTAAAGCGTGCAGAGAATGTCAAGAGAGGGCGGGGTAGACCAAATTTGATATGGGAGGAGTCTGTTAAGAGAGACCTGAAGGATTGGAGTATCACCAAAGAGCAAGCTATGGACAGGGGTGCATGGAAGCTTGCTATCCATGTGCCAGAGCCATGAGTTGGTTGCGAGATCTTATGGGTTTCACCTCTAGCCTACCCCAACTTGTTTGGGACTAAAGGCTTTGTTGTTGTTTGTTGTTGTTGTTGTTCCGTTTTATAAGTCTCAATTCTACTAGTAGTAGTACCATCACATGTTTGGATTTTGAGGTGCGTTAAATCACCCGATGCAAGCAGTGTCAAGAGAAAACTCACCAATGCATGTAGAAGTTCATGGAAATTTAGTGGTCATGCATGCATTCCTTCTAATTAATGCCTCGGTAAACATAACTTCTTGAGAAAAATGAGCGTACTAATTACTTGTGCAAACTACAAAATTAGTTCCACCACTCATCGTCTACCTTGGTTGGAGAGATTTTGAAATTGAGCCATAAACCAGAAAGGAGGGAGTAGTAACATAGCCTAGGGTAGCTTGCTGCACCACATACTCCAAGGAAATTGTTGTAGTACTACTCCTATGTACCACTGTACTACTCCTACTACTAAAAGACATATTTCAAACAATATGATAATCTCTCTAACCAAGGTAGGGACGAGGAGTAAACGGAGGGAGTAGTAAAATTTTCTCCTCGTCCTGCGAGCCACCGCGCTCGTGGGCGAGGGAGCGGGCGAAAGGCGTGGTAAGCAAGCTTCACCTTGTCCTGCGAGCCACTGCGCCTGTGGGCGGGGGAGACGATGTACTAAGTAAGCTTTTGCTTGTTCTACAAGTTGACGGGACACATCAAAAGTAATACGTACAAAGCATCTCCAGTGTATAGAGCCTTGCCTCTAAGGCAGGCCCCACATGGTTTGCCTCTTTTTTAAAATAACGCGTCAAGTCGCAATTTGTTTGTTCACCCGTGGTACACAATCCTCCATCAAGTGGACAACCAGTACACGTGTCAAATTACCATGTGGGATGCCTTTTCATACAGAAATGAGCTCCACCGTGTACCCGTGCGGGTGTGGTTGGGAAAGAGACGGGAGTATGTGCGCCGTGTGTGCACCTCTTCTCTTCGTGCACGTCCCTCACCTACGTGGGTGTGTGTGTGTGAGAGAGATACAAACCTAGACAAAATGCGCCGTCCATCCCCATGCCTCTGCCCAGTCTGACCACCAGTCACCACCATGCCCCACTCCTCCTCACCTTATCTCTCATCTTTCTCGAGATATCATTTTTTTGATGAAATTCTCGAGATACCATTTTTCCGATAAAATTCTCGAGATACCATTAGTTTTTAAACATGAGATTACTCCTGCATGGGTCAATCACAACAGGTGTTTTGTAAAAATGCATCTTGATGTTCCGTGTAATGCACGGGCATCTTGCTAGTCCATGAAAACAACACATGGCAAAATTTCACGACAAATGAGGGGTTTGAATGTGCTGGGAGGGGTTGTTTGGATCTTGCCCGGGGTAGCCAACATATTGGTGACCCTTTTGTCCTTTGGTGCCTTCGCCACCGATGAACGAGGAATAGCTCAGGTTCTCATCTATCCTCCAGCGTGTGCATTGGAGACGAGCTCGCACGAGCTGTGTTTTTTTTCCACCACGCCGCTCAAGCCGGCCGCAGACCGATCGACAACCCACAAATTACGCCATCCAACCGTAGCCTCACACATTCAGACAGCAACTCAACCAACCGGACGGAATTCATGCAAACACGGCGATATTACATATAAACAATGACGGAATTTATATAAAATACCAGATTTTCATACAAACATGATGGATTTCATTACATTCAAATCAACTAAGTGGTGCTAGTTCTCGACGGAACAGGTATAATAATACTTGACCTAAATGGTCTCCCGCCGATCCATTTGTGTTCCTCATGTCCGGCAGCACGATCACCGGACTGCCGGGAGCCCCGGAGGTATATGCTTCAGCGCAAAGGATGGCTCGCTTCCCCACTGCTCAACTGACATCATTGGCTGATGCCCAAATGGAGGCGGAAGGGGGCTTTTCCACTTTTGTGGAGCCCATGCGGGGTCGATGAAGGTCCTCACAACAAAAGGATCCGGCAAGACACCTGTTGTGAACGCCGGTGTCGCCTCAGCGGTGGCCTTCACGGGACCCAAGCGGCGGTGGCCTCCCGTGTTCTACTTCTTCTCGATAATGGCGGCAGACGCAGAGGCGCTAGCACCAACTCGTCGCTCTCCACGCACCCGGCTTCTGTCTCTGCTTGCATGGCGCGGCAGCCGGCATGGGACTCTTGACCACAAAAACAGGAGACCCGGTCGTAGACACAGGAGGCACGGTACGAGGCGGCGGCATGGACGTCAGCGACGACGCCCGTGCTCCCCGTTGTGCAGGCATGGAGCAGCTTGCCGCTCCTCGTTGAGCTGGCCTGGAGCGGCGAGTTGCTGAACCGCGCACCGGCTTGGGGCGGCAACTGGCTCCGTCGGGCGAGGGGAGCGAGGTGGATCAGCGAGGTGCATAGCTCGTATCCGGCGGGCTCGGTGGGCCACCCAGCCGGCTTGGATGCAGGATAACTACTCTTTGTAAGCCATTGTAGGAGTGAACAAAATGGTGAAGGAGGAAATAGGGGAGCGGCGGAGGTGTGCAATTCTTGGCCGGCGTCTGGCCTCGTTTAAATAGGAGATTAAATAGATGGCGGACGGGAGGAGCTCGGCCGGCGTTGCGTTTAATGCCGGCCCGGTCATGAACGGACGTGTGTCCAGAGTGGGTTTCTTGGCTTCCACACGGGTTTCATGGAGGCATTTGAATGCGGAAAAGAGGCATGTTCAACCGGCATGCAACGAGCGGCGCCCTTGACTCTGACGCACGACACCACGCCGCTCTTCCACAGACGTGTGGGCTCTTTGGGTACATGGCCTGCATGTAAGTGACCCAACGCAGGCAGCGCACAACAGAGGAACTTTTGGTGGGCCAGGGCAGTCAGAAGCAGGCATTTCGTAAACCGTTGATTGTTCTTTGAGTGTGACGTCATCTATTTTCATGTAGATAAGCCTACTATATAATGTAAGAGAATTTTAAAATTTTCATATATACGTTGATAGCGCGTTCGATAAGTTGTGATTCATAAAGACCGCTGCAAACATCAATGTTCTGCTTATCATAGATAAGATTGATTAATACCTGAAACAATCCATGTCCTTAACAAAGGGTGCATGCACATATAGGTTGAGCGTGTGTCTTGCGTCGTGTGTTGTGTGCATGCAGGAGTGCGAGTGTTGTGTGCATGCATGTATATGTTTCAGTGTTGCATGCATGTGTGTGTGCGTGCATGTGTTTGTGACACTACAAAAAAAGACACATCTGTGACATTTTGGGCCGAACGAAATTTTTTTCTGTCATACATATGACACTTCTATGACAATAATTGTGACAAAACCCGGTATCATCATAGATGTGGTGGGCTCCTACTTCTATGACAAAAAATCATGACAGAAAATGGGCTTTTCGTCCTGGGCGGGCCGGAGACGCAGTTGCATGACATTCTTTGGGCCGTCCATGATGGAAAAAACCGTGGTAGAAGCGAGGGGGAGGAAAATTTTGGGGAGTTCCCGGTTACGGTGGGAGGTCCGGGGCCGAGCGATGCGCGTTTCTCTCATACACGTATGTGCATGTGTGCGAGGCGTTGGCTCTAACTGAACCCGAGCGAGGCGTTGGGCTCTAACTGAACCCGAGTGATTGCACTGCAGGCTACGCGTTACTGAACCCGAGCGATCGATGGATGGCTGTTAACTGAACCCGATCGAGCGATTCCTTGGCTACTGCTGCTAACTGAAGCCGATCGATGGGATGAACAGTGAGCGTTG
>NC_041390.1:441824340-441927283 GCF_002162155.2 Triticum dicoccoides | reverse complement strand
TGGATGAACAGGACCCCGTGGTGTGGTGGAGGGCTGGATGAACAGTAGACGGTGGAGGGGTGCCCGTGGAGGAGTGGATGAACAGGACCCCGTGGTGTGGAGGGCAGGATGAACAGTAGACGATGGAGGGGTGCCCGTGGAGGGGTGGTTGAACAGGACCCCGTGGTGTGGAGGGCTGGATGAACAGTAGACGGTGGAGGGGTGGTTGAACAATAGCCAGTGGAGTAGCGCGTGGTGGAGGCTGGATGAACAGGAGCCCCTGGAGGCTGGCGGAGGTCGACGGTGGATGAACCGTAGCTCATGGAGGCTGGAGGGGGTCGACGGTGGAGATGAACAGTATCCCGTGGAGTCCCGTTTTGCGGTATGCCACACCCCTCCCGATGAACAGGACCCCCGTTTCGACCGTAGCGCTCCAACACAAGTCCGTTTCCTCCGTTTTGCGGTATGACACACCCCTCCCGATCACAGGACCCCTGTTTCGATCGTAGGAGGTCCGTTTCCTCCATTTTGCGGTACACCACACCCCTCCTGATCAACAGGACCCCCGTTTCGACCGTAGGAGGTCCGTTTCCTCCGTTTTGCGGTACGCCACACCCCTCCCGATCAACAGGACCCCCATTTCGACCGTAGGAGGTCCGTTTCCTCCGTTGTGCTGTACGCCAGGCCTCGTTTCCATCGCATGTTCCGTCCAAGCCCTCCTGATGAACACGACCACGCATTCCGTTCCGACCCAGCCGCGTTGCCTCCCGATGAACACGACGCATTCCGTTGCCTCCCCATGAACACGACGCATTTCGTTGCCTCCCCATGAACACGATGACGACACTGTTTCTCCGTTCCGACCCAGCCATGTACACGAGCCCTCGCCGTACGTATGCGCGAGTAGGCGTTCGAGACCCCGCCCGTATGTACACATACGTGGCCGTATTTTCTTTCTTGCACCCTGGCCGATGTACGTACGTGTACATGCTACGTGCGCGCCTCTACTACGACACGTGCGCGCCTCTACATCGACCAGTATATATGTATGTACACGTTCGCGACCAGAATGACAACGCTACGTACGCTTCGACTAGGTGGGTCCCGACTGTCAGGCACTTCCTTGCCTGCGAAGATGTAGCTGGTGGGTCCCAGCAGTCAGGGGGGCGAAATACGGTGGCCCGTCTGGTGGGTCCCTGCTGTCAGGTGGAGGAATCATTATTTTCCGCGTAATAAGGAGGCACTTCCTTGCTGCTGCCGTGGACCCAACTGTCAGCCTCTCCACGTACAGTCCATGTCCGATGGAAGTCGTTCCTTGACCATGTTGACCACGCCGCGCCAAGAGCACCAGGGCGGTGGACGACGGCGAGGCCTAGGAAGGGGACGACGGGGACCCGGGGAAGAAGCGGCAGTGGAAGCCCGCGCGCGCGAAGAGGAGTACGAGGGTTGACTTGTTCGGCTGCGGTGTGAGGCTGCCGTCGCCGCAGGGCCTGGCCAACTGTGGGAATAGTAGGGGGCGGTGAGACCTTCGCGGCAGCACAGCCGGCCACGGGAGGTAGGAGCACGCGGCACGACCGGCGCTGCTTTGGGCGGCTGGAGCAAGAAGACCAGAGGTTGAAGAAGCACTACGGCCGTTGGATGCACATCGTACGGTCACTCGAGCTAGAATCATTCATATTGACTAAAGTTGACAAAGGCCCCCATCCCAGTCAACTTAGTAGGCCCACAAGTCAGCCTCCCACCATGGTGGGTCCCAGCTAGCAGGGGGAGTATTCTTTTTTTTGTGCGTAATAAGGAGGCACTTCCGGTGGGTCCGAGCTGACAGCGGGGGGAACGTTTTTTTCGCGAAATACGCTGGCTCGTCCGGTGGGTCCGAGCAGCCAAGGGGGCAACGTTTTTTTGTGAAATAAGGTGGCCCGTCCGGTGGGTCCCTGCTGTAAGGTGGAGGAATAATTATTTTGCGCGTAATAAGGAGGCACTTCCTTGCGGCCGCCTGGACCCAGCTGTCAGCCTCTCCATGTACAGTAGTCTTCCAATGGAAGTTGGTCGTTGACCACGTTGACCACGCCGCGCCGAGAGCACCAGGGCGGTGGTCTGGACGACGGCGAGGCCTAGGAAGGGGACGACGCGGAGCTGGGGAAGACGCAACAGTGGAAGCCCGCGCGGAGAGGAGTACGAGGGTTCACTGGTTCGGCTGCGGTGTGAGGCTACTGCCGTCACCACAGGGCCTGGCCAGCGGTGGGAATAGTAGGGGACGGTGAGGCTACCGTCGCCGCAGAATAACAGTGGGTGTGGGTGAGTGGAGGGATGGCCTAGCCAGCGGTGGGAGTAGTATGGGGCGGTGAGGCCTCCGCGGCGGCACAGCCGGCCACGGGAGGCAGGAGTAGGCGGCACGACCGGCGCTGCTTTGGGCGACTGGAGCAAGAAGACCAGAGGTTGAAGAAGCACTACGGCCATTGGATGGACATTGTACGGTCACTGAAGCTAGAAACATTTATTATTGACTAAGTTGACAAAGCCCGTGGTACGCTCCAACTTAGTAGGCCCACAGGTCAGCCTCCGAAACGGTGCGCCCCAGATGTCAGGGGGAGGAATCATTTTTTGGGCGGCCGAAGCTAAGAATATCTGAAATTGAAGAAGAAGCACGACATCTGTTGGATAGATATCCAACGGCTACTGCTGCTAGAACCGTGTGTTGACTATAATAAGTTGGCAAAGGCTTGCATACACGTCAACTTATTTTTTTAGGGGACGCGTCACTTAGTAGGCCCACAAGTGTGTGGCAGAGAACTTATAACCCATTTACATTTTGTAAGAATGTACAGCCCATTTTGGAATTCTAATGGAATTTACAACATCCCATTTACAGTTTGTTAAAAGTACAACCCATTTTCTAGCTAGGACAATGATTAATAATTTCAACCAACCATTGAAGACAGAATTCAATAAAAGTTCCCACATTTTGATGGGCTCCGAAATATTTTTATCCCGAAATTTCTAGTCAGATTAAATATAAATTTGTATTACGTAAAAATCTAACGAAACATTGCGCGCGCAACAATGAAAATTTAAGATTTTCAAAATCCATAAATAATATTTTATAAACTAATTTCGTGTTTGGTGCATTTTTTTATAGTTACTGCCCATTTTTTATAATTAACATCCCATTTATTATTTTTTAAAGCCCATTTTCCTGTTAAGCCTAATGCATCCCTCCTAGGAAAGATTTGCAGCCCAGCGGGTATTCCTCAAAAAGACGTATAGCTGGGCTAGCCATTTTCATCTTGAAAAAATTAATATCTGGGCTGGATATCTGGCCTGGGCTAGACGGGCCACAGCCCGCCCAGTTAATACCCTGCTCTCCTCTGAACAACAACGAAATCATCGCCAAGAAAAACTCTGAAGTGCTCACGCCTCAAAAACACAAATACTGCTCGAGCTGCTTGGTCCCAGCTGTCGGCCGCACCTTGTGCAATTCTCTCGTTTATATTGACTACATAGGTTGACAATGGTGTGGGACCGTGATGTCAGGAAACCAGGAGAAAGCAAAAAGAATAGTTGTACATAATAAGGACGCACTTGCGTACGTACGGCTATGGCCCTAGTGGGTCCCTAGTGTCATCCAGTCAAAATAAAGTCATCTCCTAAATCCTCATGTTCGTTGACGATGTTAACAATGCTCGGTGCCACGGCGAGCGCAACAACTCGAAGGACAACGGAGAGGGCCTCGCAGGCCCTACGGATGGTCTGATACAGCGCCCGCTAGTCATTCAGGAAGCCAGGATCATCGGACACCTATGAGCACCTTCGAGAAACTGAGACGGCATGAAACGCTAAGGCCGCGCTTGGGAGCTCTGGTTTATTTCAAAC
Organism: Triticum dicoccoides; assembly: GCF_002162155.2. Taxonomy (NCBI): domain Eukaryota; kingdom Viridiplantae; phylum Streptophyta; class Magnoliopsida; order Poales; family Poaceae; genus Triticum; species Triticum dicoccoides. Next base: position 441,923,434 of record NC_041390.1, on the reverse strand, counting down.
CTGTATTAACATACAAGTGTAATTTACTCGTCATCGAAAACAACGCGTAAAATACAGGCGTAATGAAACCGAGGGCCCGAGGTCTGTAAGTAAAACCGGCGGGTTACACGTGTAATTTGAGAGACTAGTGTATATTTTACAAGCACTGCTATATGGACGACATTACCAGACGATACATGCACGACGTGTGTATCATGCCATCCATGGGCAAGGATGAAACAACAGCTAACGGCTGGATTAGCAATCATCCGAGTGTCGTTCAGCGTTTTTATCGTGTGTCAAGTACTTCTGATATTTTACTAGTCGAAATCGACCAACCAAGCGCCTTCGCCCGAGACCATCTGCTTTAATTTACAAGTGTCAGTTTTACAAGCAGTTTTGGTTGGAAAACGACGATCCAATCACGGCCTAATATCATGAGTTGGTCGGAAGATCATATGGTTTCACGTCTAACCTACCCGACTTGTCGTATAGGCTATGAATGAAACATCAGATGATGAACTTCTTAAGCACGGAAACAACAAAAGAGGATGATCTTCTTAACAAGCAAATCACTGGCATTAGATCGACATGCAAAACAATACGAAGCATTATTCTCAGGAGGCACGGTGAACAGCTCGTGATGCCGCATGCCACAACATTCCAAGCTCAACTTTGCAATCAAACACAAGGCCTGGCATTACATAGACAATATTCAGAACAAGCTCTTAACACAGGAATATCTCAGCAGAGTAACTATTTACTTCTAAACTGAACACAGGAATAGGAAAAAACACTCGACGCTTCTGGCTAACATCAATGAGCAAATTTTGACAAGGTTTTCCAATTCCAATATATTAAACTAACGTCTTCTTGCTACCATCAATGATTAAACTTTGACAAGCTTTTCCCATTCAAAATATGTAATGCCTATGATCGTGGAGTCCTGTCGCTTCTTGCTAACATCAATGATTAAACTTTGACAAGCTTTTCCCATTCAAAATATGTAATGCCTATGATCGTGGAGGCACTCCACGTGTTGTTAAATTGTCAATGGTCTCTGCAGACTAGTCATGTCACTGGTGTCTAATAATACTCTGTAAAGCTTCTCGGTCATTCCTTCTGTAATGTAGCACAAACAGTGACTGCTTCTTTCTACAAAGTGGAACGACCAACTGGGCCCAGTAATGCAGCAGTTTGCCTTGGACACATTGGCTCCTTTTGTGCAGTTGAACTAAAATCAAAGTCGGAATAAAACCGAGCTTTAATTTTGATATCCCTGTAAGCAACAAAAGGTATAAGGGAAACAATTACTGAGAAATAACGGTTGATGACTTGTACTCCCAGAAGAAAAACATCTACTGATCTACCTTCATCTTAATGGGAAACAAAGCAGGAGAGTAGCAATTCTCAATCAGCATGATTCATTCATATTAACTGAGACATTATCTTAACAATGCCTTTTTCAAGATGTATAAAGAACAAAAAAGCAGAAAAGTATCACTCCTAAAACAATGCGACTGATTCATTTTAACAGAGACATTATCTTAACAATACCTTGGTTAAACATGTAGAAAGAACTACAAAGCAGGATAGTACCATTTGTAAAACATTGTAAGTCTGTAACTGATATATAATAACAGAGACATTATCTGAACAATACATTTCTTAAACATGTACTCCGTCCGATCCCTAACAGAAATGGTACTCCTGCCGATCCCTAACAAGTGTTTGCAGTTTTGAACTAAGATTCAGTAGTTAATACGGAGGAAGGTCGGTACTGACCATTCAAGACCAAGATTTGAAACAACTTGTGAGGAAGATCTCACAGAGATCTCAACACATATATGGAAATCCGGTCTCATTTTGTGCAGTTCCACCAAAATTAAGCGAAGCAAAATGTCGCAATAGCAACAAGTTGAAAAGATATCCCTGTTTTAACAGAGGCAAAAAAAGGAATCAATTACTGGCCAATAAAGGAGGATGAAACATGCGGCCACAAAAATGGTAATCCCGCTAATCCCTAACAAGTGTTGCAGTTTAGAAATAAGATTCAGTAGTTAATTCTGAGAGTGGCATCAATTACTGGCTTATAAAGGGGGTGATGCTGAATTTGTTGTAACAAAGCAACAAGCATCATGTCTGGGTTAGTCCCATTTTTGTTCACTACTTAATGGGAAAAGACAGCAATACAATAGCTTCAATTAAACATTTATTTAAAATAGTACCAATACAAGTAGCACAATATCTGAAAGCACATTGCACAATCATGTGGATGAAGGCCTGTACTGACCTTTCATGAGACCGACAACTATAAATTCGAATCTGCCAACACGAATAGGAAATCCAATCTTGTTTTGTGCAGTTGCACTGAAATCAAGCAAAGTGTTTCATGTAGCGAAGCAAAATGTCGCAATAGCAACAAGTTGAATAGATATCCCTGTACAAACAGAGGAAAAAAAGCAATCAATTACTGGCTAATAAAGGAGGATGAAACATGCGGCCACAAAAATGGTAATCCCGCCAATCCCTAACAAGTGTTGCAGTTTCGAAATAAGATTCAATAGTTAATTCTGAGAGTGGCATCAATTACTGGCTTATAAAGGGGGTGATGCTGAATTTGTTGTAACAAAGCAACAAGCATCATGTCTGTGTTGGTCCCATTTTTGTTCACTACTTAATGGGAAAAAACAGCAATAAAATAGCTTCAATTCATCATTTATTTAAAACAGTACCAATACAAGTAGCACAGCATCTCAAAACACACTGCACGATCATGTGGATGAAGGAAAGTACCAACCTGTCATGATGCACACAAGATAAAATATGAATCTGCCAACACGAATAGGAAATCCAATCTCGTTTTGTGCAGTTGTACTGAAATCAAGCAAAGTGTTACGCGTAGCGAAGAAAAATGTCGCAATAGCAACAAGTTGAATAGATATCCCTGTATAAACATGTGACACCCCCGATTCAATCGTACACTAATCATACACGCAAACGTGTACGATCAAGATCAGGGACTCACGGGAAGATATCACAACACAACTCTAAAAATAAGTCATATAAGCATCATAATACAAGTCAGGGGCCTCGAGGGCTCGAATACAAATGCTCGATCATAGACGAGTCAGCGGAAGCAACAATATCTGAGTACAGACATAAGTTAAACAAGTTGCCTTAAGAAGGCTAGCACAAACTGGGATACAAATCAAAAGAGGCGCAGGCCTCCTGCCTGGGATCCTCCTAACTACTCCTGGTCGTCGTCAGCGGGCTACACATAGTAGTAGGCACCTCCGGTGTAGTAGGAGTCGTCGTCAACGATGGCGTCTGGATCCTGGGCTCCCTCGTCTGGTCGCAGCAATCGGGTATAGAAAAAGGGAAAAGGGGGAACAAGGCAACCGTGAGTACTCATCCAATGTACTCGCAAGCAAGGAGCTACACTACATATGCATGGGTATATGTGTAAAGGGCCATATCAGTGGACTGAACTGCAGAATGCCAGAATAAGAGGGGGATAGCTAATCCTGTCGAAGACTACACTTCTGGCAGCCTCCGTCTTGCAGCATGTAGAAGAGAGTAGACTGAAGTCCTCCAAGTAGCATTGCATAGCATAATCCTACCCGGCGATCCCCTCCTCGATGCCCTGTTAGAGAGCGATCACCGGGTTGTATCTGGTACTTGAAAGGGTGTGTTTTATTAAGTATCCGGTTCTACTTGTCATAAGGTCAAGGTACAACTCCAAGTCGTCCTGTTACCGAAGATCACGGCTATTCGAATAGATAAACTTCCCTACAGGGGTGCACCACATTTCCCAACACGCTCGATCCCATTCAGCCGGACACACTTTCCTGGATCATGCCCGGCCTCAAAAGATCAACAAGTCGCAGCCCCACCTAGGCACAACAGAGAGGTCAGCACGCCGGTCTAAATCCTATGCACGCAGGGGTCTGGGCCCATCGCCCATTGCACACCTGCACGTTGCGTACGCGGCTGGAGAGCAGACCTAGCAACCTCCATTACAAAGGAAGTCACGTTACACAGTTCAACCCGGTGCGCGCCGCTCAGTCGCTGACGTCACGAAGGCTTTGGCTGATACAACGATGTCGAGTGCTCATATCTTTCCCGCGTAGTTGGTTAGTGCGTATAGGCCAGTAGCCAGACTCAGATCAAATACCAAGATCTCGTTAAGCGTGTTAAGTATCCGCGAACGCCGACCAGGGCCAGGCCCACCTCTCTCCTAGGTGGTCTCAACCTGCCCTGTCGCTCCGCCACAAAGTAACAGTCGGGGGTCTTCGGGAACCCAGGCCCACCACTACCTGGGTGGAACCACCTGCCCCTTCAGCCCCCATCTCCAAACAGTATCACAGGTAATGTAACAGTGTAAAGTATATAGTATATGCCCGTGATCACCTCCCGAAGTGATCACGGCCCAGTAGTATAGCATGGCAGACGGACAAGAGTGTAGGGCCACTGATGGAACACTAGCGTCCTATACTAAGCAGTAAGATAGCAGGTAAAGGTAACAACAGTAGTAGCAAGGACAGGCTATGCAGCAGTATAGGATTAACTGAAAGCAGTAACATGCTAGACTACTCTAATGCAAGCAGTATAGAGAAGAATAGGCGATATCTGGTGATCAAGGGGGGGCTTGCCTGGTTGCTCTCGCAAGGAGGGGCCATCTTCGATGTAGTCGAACACACGAACATCGGCAGCGGTCTCGGAGTCTACCGGAAAGAAGTAACGGAGGGGAACACAATAAATAACAGAGCAATCAAATGTAACACAAAGCAAGATGCGGCAATACGTTGTGCTAAGGGTGACCTCACGCAGGGATAGGTGATACCGGCGAAAGGGGAAACATCCGGGAAAGTATCCCCGGTGTTTCGTGTTTTCGGACAAATGAACCGAAGGGAAAAAGTTTCGTGTTTGTTATGCTAGGGATGTGTGGCGGACAAACGGGCTACACATCCGGATTCGTCTTGTCGTTCTGAGCAACTTTCATGTACAAAGTTTTTTCATCCGAGCTACGGATTATTTTATAATAATTTTCAAAGATTTAATCATATTAAGGAATTATCTTAATTCAAGAATAAAAGTGAAGTTGCTAAGTGTACACAACAAGTATACACATCCTGGTCATTAGAGGCTGACAGTGGGCCCTGTTGACCAGGTCAACTGTTTACCAGCTGACTGGTCAACTAGGCAGGGGACCCGCATGTCAGTTTCTGTTAGTGTTATCTAATTAGCCAATTAGGTAATTAGGGATAATTAAGGAGAATTAACTTAGTTACTTAATTAATTAATTTAATTATTATTTTTATTATATATAATTTTTTTTCCAGGGGCTGGGCCCCGCGTGCAGTGGCACACAGGCCTAAGCGGGCGCTGGGCGCCGGGCGTGGGTGCGGGCGTGCGCCCGTGGGAGCGGACTCCGGCCAGGGGGAGGGCATGGCCCCGGGCGGGGACGGCGGCCACAGCATGCGGTGGCCGCGCTGGCAGGCAGTGGCGCACGCGGGCTAAGGCAAGAGGCGGCTGCGGCGCGCGATGCGGAGCGGCGGCCAGCGCAGGGTCACCGATGGGTGCACGATGGGGGCGCTGGAGAGCAGGGTGTGGCCCTGGACGACGGCGACCCTGGTGCGCGGGGATGGCGGCGCTAGGATGTGGCGGCGGGGGGGCTAAGCAGCGGCGTGGCCAGCGCAGTGAGAAGCGGAGGTGGGGCGCGGCAGAAGCAGTAGCGAACAGCAGGAGGCGAGGCAGGCGCGCGGCGGCTGTAGCGGGGCAGTTGCAGAGCGCGACCGGATGGCATGGGTCGCGTGTGCAGGGGCGCCCAGGAGCTCGTGGGCGTGCGCTGGGGTGAGCCCGGAGAGGGGCGTGGTCAGGGCCACGGGCGAGCACGCGAGGAGCGAGCTTCGGCCATGGCGGCGCAGCGCGGGGACGGCCTCAACGGCGACAAATCGAAGCAGGGAGAGAGGGGTTTGGGAAATAAGCTCACAGCGGTGCTTGCAGGGACAAGCAGCGGGCTCGGGAGGCTCCGGTGGTGGCGAATTGAAGATGGCCGCCTGCCATGCAGAAAGTTGGAGACGGGGTTCGGTCGCGTCGTCTTGGTGCTCCTTCGGAGGCGTTCGTCGGTGTAGTGGAAGAAGACCCTGAGGCGGACCTCGCAGGCACAGTGTGCGGGCAATTCAACGGTGGTGTCCACAGATATGGGCACCGCACGGCGACCGCGGCGCTCGGCCTCGATCCAGATCGAGAGAGAGGCGAGCGAGGGAGGAAGGGGAGGGGGTCGAGTGGGGAAAGTGGCAGGGGGCCGAGGCGCCAGGGAGTGGCCTTATCCCCCAGTCGGCGTGGCAGCGCGGGGCGCCGCACCGGGTCCGGCGGAGACGAGCGGTGTGGTCGGTCGGTCGGTCGATTGAACAGGAGGGAGAGAAAGGGGTGACCGGGAAAGGGGGTTGCCACAGGCGGCAGGGCCTGCCTAGTTGCTATGGCCCGGGGGGGGGCTTTACTTCCTTTTGCTTTTGCCTTTTCTTTTATTTCTTTTCTATTTTCATTTCTTTTTAAAACCAAAATCAGTTTTCTAAACTATAACACTTGCACCTAAAATAGTAATATAAATTAGGCTACTCCCACAATTAGTTTGCCACCAAATTAAAATAGTCTACAATTTTTTTATGATTTGAAAAGGCATGTAATATTTGTTGTAGCCATTGCTTTAATTATTTTAGGGCATTCAAACATTTAGTAAAATTTTGGTTCACCACCTATAATTAGTCATGGATTAGTTGCCACAAGAAGAACATTTTATTTTTAATATTTGAAAACTTTTGTGGTTTGCCTTTAACTCAAATTTGAATTTGAATCGTCTTGAACTAATGCGAGATTAACAACAATGACCGTGGTGACGTGGCATCATTAACAAGGAATTGTTGTAGCTTAAATATCCGGGCATCACAATTCTCCTCCACTACAAGAAATCTCATCCCGAGATTTAAGAGGTAGAGTAAGGGGGAAAGATCTGTTTACGAAATTCTAACGAATCTTCTCGGTCTTGGTTGCTCCTCTCGAAGTGGTCGATCCATTATATTGATGTCTTTATTTCTCTGCTTCAGGTCATCATGATGAAGTCAACGTCCTTTCTTCAGGAACTCCATCGTACTTACGAAAGAATAATGGGTGGGCATTCCGGGAGAACAGACCTCTGTAAGGTCGACTATCTGGTCGATAATACCGAGGAAGGTGGCGGAAGTCACTCGCGAATTGAAACTTAAGAAGGCAATCGTTCGATGCCTGAAACAATGCGTGAAAGGGGCTCAAGGCAACGAGTATAGGTGTTGTGTTTAATACCGTAATTTGATGATCACACGGAAGGTGGCTCGTGAATTACATATGAAGCCAAGCATGAGGAATAACCTTAGAAACAGGGTTGTACAAGAGAGTCAGGTTTCGATCCTGCGGAACTGTGGGTTATGGGCCCACCATGTGGGTTAAAGTAGGGAGGACGGTGGCATCTTGCACGATCATGATAGCAAGGCATGTCAGAGCGTAGCCTGTCAGTTATATGTCAGCAACAACGTCGGTACCAAGGGCGAGGGACGAAGAGAACCATTTTCCTGCTCGTTGAAACGAGGCGGACCAATAAGCAAGGTTCCCGTCCATCGGTGGTTACCGGAATGTCATCGACAATAGTAACAAAGTCTTACTGACAGAGTTGTACACCGAGGTGTTTGCACAAGTAGTGAATTATTACTGCTTATAACATATAGATCATAGAAAGGGTTTAAACAAACCAATGGAAAGAAAAAAACTGTTTATCAAATTTAGTCAGAACAATGGAAAGAAAAAAATGTGTCTAAACACATAATTCAGGGGTATATCCTTCCCAAGGACAAGCAGAGCATGATATCCATGACAGGATATTATGTAGAAAACTCCTTAGGTAGGGGAGAGAAATTTCATGACATTGCCCATACAACGGTGTTTGGATAATTGTGCAAGAAACATTTAGCATTGGGCTTCAAATGTTCTTGTTGAAGATCAGAGTATCACAGACATACTTTCAGATAGCATTGACATGGTCTTCAAGCAAAGGTCATACTTTGGATACACAAAGGATCCATCATGAACAACTTATAGAATAATCCTTACAATTTCCTCATGGGAGAATGGCTAACCTTGCTAAAAGGAAGCGATAACAATAGGTCCTCCGGCCAGGTGTGCTAGGCATGACATCACCTTACCGAGTCATAAGAGGACCAATGTTATAACTCTTGAAAGTATGTTCCGACCATCATATCTGACCGAGATTCAGATCTGATTGGTGTGAGGATACCTCAGGCTCAGGATGCCTAAGAACAAAAGGTGTGACAAAATGACGAGAAGACATTATAAGATTCTCGGGAAATGAACTATGGAACCGAGTTCCGAAACAAGAGTTCATCAGTAAACCAAGGAGAGGATGAGGAGGTGGCTGATGGACTCAGTGACAAATCATTGAGATTTCCAAAGGGTGGATTTCCACAATTATTTGAACAAGGAGATAACATTTGCCAGGTCAAATGGTATAATGATGTATGCTTGAGGAAAACCTACACAATTAAACATTGGTTGAAAGATGCACCCGATATATGGGCTAGGTAGCATGACCAATGTTAGAATGGTGAACCAATAACCAATAGTTTAAGAATGAACTGTCAACCAGTAACTTCAAAGCAATAGGGTTGCTAGAAGTTTTGAAATTTCATATCACAGCCCAATTGTCAGTATTCCGGTTAGAAACAACACGGGGACCAAGAAAAGAATGGTGATCGTGATAAGTATCACTTATATCAAGAATTCTCAAGAGGTGGTGAAATTCTCACGACATTTTTGACATAAAATATGGTAATACTCCAAGGTAAAGAAGAACAATTGCTGGATAGCAAGGATCTCAAGGTACAACACAAAACATGAACAAGTTTGTGTTGAACGAAAGGCAACAAAGTGGTCGATGACAACACAAATCATCAAGGGCAAGCATGGAATTTTTCATCATGAATTCAATTGATACCTCAGAAGAAGTTAAAATGTTGACAATGATCACGACACACTTGTCGAGAGGTTTCTTGCAGATGTAATCGATCAACGATGACATCAAGTCAAAGGAATGATGAAGCGGAAGGTTATTGGAACCATGGGTAGGACACAAGCTTTAAATCAAGCTTGTTGTTCAAGGATAAACGATATGACGAGGAAGATCGATTATAAGATTAGCTCACCGTCGAAAATTGTGCTCCAGGAAGAAGGATCAGGTAGCACAGTTAAAATTTGGCACGATAATGATATAGCCGATCAGGCTAGGAATGACTTGAAGGATTATTAAACTTGTAAGCAACGAAAATTGCTTAAGAGTTATTGAATCGGAGTGCAGAATCGATTCACTTATCGGTGTTCTCGGTCGACAAACAACCCAGAACCCATGAAGTGGCAAAGACAAGGTAAGGTAGTACTTCATCAAAGTTAATAATATGTAGTGCAATGGCAAGATATCCTCAAGATACCAGGGGTAATACTCAAAGGTAGATCATAATAGAGGTTGGGCAGGCGTATTGACCTACAGAAGACAAGTGATTTAACTTGTCCAAGAAATGGAATCAAGGAGAAAATATGGTCGGAACCATGTTTGCAAAGGATCGATTCACTATACCAAATGATATTATATCAAGGAAATAGTTATTATTACAAGAAGCTTTCATGATAGGATCCACATCGTGTCCACGGGCATGAACACAAAGTTCAAGGTCGACTCCCACTTCTACAATGCATAACCTTTCATTCACTTATCGTTTTCGAAGAATTTGTAGTGTTGAAATTTTATCTGGCAAAATACCAGAAGAGTATGACTCATGAAAACTTTCAAGTTCACACATATTAAGGAAGGCATAGGTTCAACCCATCAGGGTCTTGTAGGAACATATAACACAAACTTCAGGAGTAAATAACACAAGCTCGAAAGCAGAGCATGGTTGGTCAATCAGAGGATAGGATTTACCAATGGAGAAAGAACTTCCAAAGTGTTAGAATATGAAGGACGCTATCGGATAAAATCCAACAAAGGATCCGAGGTCCTCAAGGGGTCTGATGTGAGCATCGGTACTCAACCAGAGGAGGAAACAATGCAAGGAGATCAGACTATAGAAACAACTGACTAATTCAAATCTCAAATGCAAAAGAATTATGATTTTCGATCAAGGGATCAGAAGCAAACGCTTTGATTAAGGATGTATAAGTTGAATAGACTTAGGGGTACAATAGATGGCAATCTGATTGATTAAGAACCAGCTCATATTCAAACTGACACTGAGCCGGAAGGATGAATTCTAGGATTCGATTGAGGGATGCGAGCACCCTCAACATATTGAATCAACGGACTTAAAATGATAAAGACAAGGGATGCCAATAATATTACGAGACTTATGGGATTAACCATAATCCAAGCAAGCAAGAATTTCAAGAGCAATAGGCTGCTCAGGATTTTTGGAAGATCGAATGGTATTTCGAAGTCTGTTGCGAAACACATGAACAACTGGGAATGAGCGGATACTTGATAAGTGCGAGGAATTATCCGTAGGGGTATTCATGCGGCAAGATCTGTAAGGCAGTAGGCACAAAATATTCTCGGAACAATAGAGAGGATTTCAGGGTATCTTGTAATAACAAGACCAACTGGGGATAAAAGTAAGAATGGCAAGTGTATGTATTTATCCATAGGGATATTTTGATGGTAGGGAATTGCAAAAGCAACGGGCACAAGTCTCAAAAGAGTATCGGAGAGTAACTTCGAAATCTTTTGGTGCAACAGACGATCATCTGTAACAAGGGGCTCTCTAGTAGAAAGTTGTTACGAGAACCTAATGTTAGAGTTTAGCAAATTCATTTAACCCAAATAGAAGAGAGAACAGAGTCCCACAGTATAGGTCGAGGAATAAAAGATCCTAATACCACCCAATGGCGACGTGGGCCCGTAAGCCGCACAGCCATGTTAGTAAAAACTTTTTCAATGACTAGAGTCGACTTCGGCCAAGGAGTTGGAAAGGGGGATTCCTACAGGCAGTCGGCTCTGATACCAACTTGTGACGCCCTCGATTCAATCGTACACTAATCATACACGCAAACATGTACGATCAAGATCAGGGACTCACGGGAAGATATCACAACACAACTCTAAAAATAAGTCATACAAGCATCATAATACAAGCCAGGGGCCTCAAGGGCTCGAATAAAAATGCTCGATCATAGATGAGTCAGCGGAAGCAACAATATCTTAGTACAGACATAAGTTAGACAAGTTTCCTTAAGAAGGCTAGCACAAACTGGGATACAGATTGAAAGAGGTGTAGGCCTCCTGCCTGGGATACTCCTAACTACTCCTGGTCGTCGTCAGCGGGCTGCACGTAGTAGTAGGCACCTCCGGTGTAGTAGGAGTCGTCGTCAACGGTGGCGTCTGGATCCTGGGCTCCCTCGTCTGGTCGCAGCAATCAGGTATAGAAAAAGGGAAAAGGGGGAACAAGGCAACCGTGAGTACTCATCCAATGTACTCGCAAGCAAGGAGCTACACTACATATGCATGGGTATATGTGTAAAGGGCCATATCAGTGGACTGAACTGCAGAATGCCAGAATAAGAGGGGGTAGCTAATCCTATCGAAGACTACGCTTCTGGCAGCCTCCGTCCTGCAGCATGTAAAAGAGAGTATATTGAAGTCCTCCAAGTAGCATCGCATAGCATAATCCTACCTGGCGAACCCCTCCTCGATGCCTTGTTAGAGAGCGATCACCGGGTTGTATCTGGCACTTGAAAGGGTGTGTTTTATTAAGTATCCGGTTCTAGTTGTCATAAGGTCAAGGTACAACTCCAAGTCGTCCTGTTACCGAAGATCACGGCTATTCGAATAGATAAACTTCCCTATAGGGGTGCACCACATTTCCCAACACGCTCGATCCCATTCGGCCGGACACACTTTCCTGGGTCATGCCCGGCCTCGGAAGATCAACATGTCGCAGCCCCACCTAGGCACAACAGAGAGGTCAGCACGCCAGTCTAAATCCTATGCGCGCAGGGGTCTGGGCCCATCGCCCATTGCACACCTGCACGTTGCGTACGCGGCCGGAGAGTAGACCTAGCAACCTCCATTACAAAGGAAGCCACGTTATGCAGTCCAACCCGGCGCGCGCCGCTCAGTCGCTGACATCACGAAGGCTTCGGCTGATACCACGACATCGAGTGCCCATATCTTTCCCACGTAGTTCGTTACTGCGTATAGGCCAGTACCTAGACTTAGATCAAATACCAAGATCTCGTTAAGCGTGTTAAGTATCCGCGAACACCGACCAGGGCCAGGCCCACCTCTCTCCTAGGTGGTCTCAACGTGCCCTGTCGCTCTGCCACAAAGTAACAGTCGGGGGCCGTCGGGAACCCAGGCCCACCACTACCTGGGTGGAACCACCTGCCCCTTCAGCCCCCATCTCCGAACAATATCACATGTAATGTAACAATGTCAAGTATATAGTATATGCCCGTGATCACCTCCCGAAGTGATCACGTCCCAGTAGTATAGCATGGCAGACGGACAAGAGTGTAGGGCCACTGATGGAACACTAGCATCCTATACTAAGCAGTAGGATAGCAGGTAAAGGTAATAACAGTAGTAGCAAGGACAGGCTATGCAACAGTATAGGATTAACTGAAAGCAGTAACATGCTAGACTACTCTAATGCAAGCAGTATAGAGAAGAATAGGCGATATCTCATGATCAAGGAGGGGCTTGCCTAGTTGCTCTGGCAAGGAGGGGTCATCTTCGATGTAGTCGAACACACGAACATCGGCAGCGGTCTCGGAGTCTACCGGAAAGAAGTAACGGAGGGGAACACAATAAATAACAGAGCAATCAAATGTAACACAAAGCAAGACGCGGCAGTACGTTGTGCTAAGGGTGACCTAACGCAGTGATAGGTGATACCGGCGAAAGGGGAAACATCCAGGAAAGTATCCCCGGTCTTTCGCGTTTTCACACAGATGAACTGGAGGGAAAAAGTTGTGTGTTTGCTATGCTAGGAATGTGTGGCGGACAAACGGGCTACACATCCGGATTCGTCTCGTCGTTTTGAGCAACTTTCATGTACAAAGTTTTTTCATCCGAGCTACGAATTATTTTATAATAATTTTCAAAGATTTAATCATATGAAGGAATTATCTTAATTCAAGAATAAAAGTGAAGTTGCTAAGTGTACACAACAAGTGTACACATCCTGGTCACTAGAGGCTGACAGTGGGCCCTGTTGACCAGGTCAACTGTTTACCAGCTGACTGGTCAACTAGGCAGGGGACCCGCATGTCAGTTTCTGTTAGTGTTATCTAATTAGCCAATTAGGTAATTAGGGATAATTAAGGAGAATTAACTTAGTTACTTAATTAATTAATTTAATTATTATTTTTATTATATATTTTTTTGTTTCCAGGGACTGCGCCCCACGTGCAGTGGCACACAGGCCTAAGCGGGCGCTGGGCGCTGAGCGTGGGTGCGGGCGTGCGCCTGTGGCCACCAGGGAGCGGACTCCGGCCAGGGGGGGCGTGGCCCCGGGCGGGGACGGCGGCCACGGCGTGAGGTGGTCGCGTTGGCAGGCAGTGGCGCGCGCGGGCTAACGCGAGAGGCGGCTACGGCGCGCGACGCGGAGCGGTTGCCAGCGCAGGGTCACCGATGGGCGCGAGATGGGGGCGTTGGAGAGCAGGGTGTGGCCCTGAACGGCGGTGACCCTGGTGCGCGGGGATGGCGGCGCTAGGATGCGGCGGCGGGGGGGGGGCTAAGCAGCGGCGCGGCCGGCGCGGTGAGAGGCGGAGGTGGGGCGCGACAGAAGCAGTAGCGAACAGTAGGAGGCGAGGCAGGCGCGCGGCGGCTACAGCGGGGCAGTTGCAGAGCACAACCGGATGGCGTGGGTCGCGTGTGCGGGTGCGCCTAGGAGCTCGTGGGCGTGCGCTGGGGTGAGCCCGGAGAGGGGCGTGGTCAGGGCCGCGGGCGAGCACGTGCGCAGCGAGCTTCGGCCATGGCGGCGTAGCGCGGGGACGGCCTCAACGGCGACAAATCAAAGCAAGGAGAGAGGGGATTCGGGAAAGGAGCTCACAGCGGTGCTTGCAGGGACAAGCAGCGGGCTCGGGAGGCTCCGGTTGTGGCGAATTGAAGATGGCCGCCTGCGATCCAGAAAGTTGGAGACGGGGTTTGGTCGTGTCGTCTTGGTGCTCCTCCGGAGGCGTTCGTCGGTGTAGTGGAAGAAGACCCTGAGGCGGACCTCGCAGGCACAACGTGCGGGCAATTCAACGGCGGTGGCCACGGTTATGGGCACCGCACAGCGACCGCGGCGCTCGGCCTCGATCCAGATCGAGAGAGAGGCGAGCGAGGGAGGAAGGGGAGGGGGTCGAGTGGGGAAAGTGGCAGGGGACCGAGGCGCCAGGGAGTGGCCTTATCCCCCAGTCGACGTGGCAGCGCGGGGCGCCGCAGCGGGTCCGGCGGGGACAAGCGGTGTGGTCGGTCGGTCGGTCGATTGAACAGGAGGGAGAGAAAGGGGTGACCGGGAAAGAGGGTTGCCACAAGTGGCAGGGCCTGCCTAGTTGCTAAGGCCCGGGGGGTGGGGCTTTACTTCCTTTTGCTCTTGCCTTTTCTTTTATTTCTTTTCTATTTTCATTTCTTTTCAAAACCAAAAGAAGTTTTCTAAACTATAACACTTGCACCTAAAATAGTAATATAAATTAGGCTACTCCCACAATTAGTTTGCCACCAAATTAAAATAGTCTACAATTTTTTTATGATTTGAAAAGGCATGTAATATTTGTTGTAGCCACTGCTTTAATTATTTTAGGGCATTCAAACATTTAGTAAAATTTTGGTTCACCACCTATAATTAGTCATGGATTAGTTGCCACAAGAAGAACATTTTATTTTTAATATTTGAAAACTTTTGTGGTTTGCCTTTAACTCAAATTTGAATTTGAATCGTCTTGAACTAACGCGAGATTAACAACAATGACCGCGGTGACGTGGCATCATTAACAAGGAATTGCTGTAGCTTAAATATCCGGGGGTCACAAAACAGAGGCAAAAAAGGAATCAATTACTGGCTAATAAAGGAGGATGAAACATGCGGCCACAAAAATGGTAATCCCGCCAATCCCTAACAAGTGTTGCAGTTTTGAAATAAGATTCAGTAGTTAATTCTGAGAGTGGCATCAATTGCTGGCTTATAAAGGGGGTGATGCTGAATTTGTTGTAACAAAGCAACAAGCATCATGTCTGGGTTGGTCCCATTTTTGTTCACTACTTAATGGGAAAAGACAGCAATACAATAGCTTCAATTCGTCATTTATTAAAAACAGTACCAATACAGGTAGCACAACATCTCAAAGCACACTGCACAATCATGTGGATGAAGGCCTGTACTGACCTTTCATGAGACGACCAAGATAAAATACGAATCTACCACCACGAATAGGAAATCCAATCAAGTTTTGTGCAGTTGCACTAAAATCAAGCAAAGTTGTCGGTGTGACATTTAAGTTTTCTATAGCAACAAGTTGAATAGATATCCCTGTTTTAAGAGGCAAAAAAGAAAACAATTACTGGCCAATAAAGGAGGATGAAACATGCGGCCACAAAAAGAAGCATCTACCTTATCTCGATGGAAAAAAAGTATAGGACAGTAGCATTTCTAAAACGGTTGCATTGATTCATATTAATAGAGAAATTCTCTTAAAACAGATCAGTAGTTAATTCTGAGAGTGGCATCAACTATTGGCTTATAGAGGGGGTGATGCTGAATTTGTTGTAACAAAGCAACAAGCATCATGTCTGGGTTGGTCCCATTTTTGTTCACTACTTAATGGGAAAATACAGCAATACAATAGCTTCAATTCATCATTTATTTAAAACGGTTGCATTTATTCATATTAACAGAGACATTCTCTTGAAACAACATTCGTTAAAAAATGCAATTTACTTTTAACAGTGGAATTGCTTCAATTTTCCGGCGGCATTCTTAGATTAACAACAGCAAAATAGCTGCATGGGACATGCCAGCACCATGTGCGTCCACACATATAAATGGGTGATGCAGAGTATGTAGCCAAGAAGCATATATGCGTTGGTCCCATATTTGTTCTCTTTGAACCTTCTTCCTATGTGAGGGCAGCAAATCTAGTCATGCACAAACTACCCGACCCCCCAGTTTCTTTCCCTTTTCAACAAAGAGATCGGTTCCTTACAGATGTGTGTACTGGGCTACCCCCTTTTTCCCTTTTCGACCTACAAAGCGGCTGGATACCCAGTCTATACTAATTTCCGCCCCTCCTTTCCTCATTTAACCACGTCCTAGATTCTTGCTCCAGCCCACCGCACCCTTCTTTCCTCTTTGAACCAAGACCTAGATTCGACTACAGAACGAAAAAGATCCACATGCAGCTAGAGCAACGACGGTTTCAAAGAAACTTATACCTTAGGGTCGTCGGGATGTGGCAAGGCGTGCGACGGGAGGCCGGATCTTCCCTACGTACGGCAGCGAGGAAGAAGGGGTCGGTGGCCCTCCCGCACAGGCGCTGGGTGAAAAAGAACAGCGCAGCCGGCAGTGGATTGCCTCCCTCGCCGAAGGCGATAGAGTGAACGCTGCACCTCCTCCCCTTCCCGGTGCGACGGGATACAGACGCCTCCTTCACCAGGTGTGAGGGGGGGGAGAGAGACAAGAGGCCAACGCAGTCTTGTTTAGATCTGGTGAAGAGAGGGTGAGAGACTGTGAATATAGCAAACCCTAGCAAATGAACGTTGAGCCTCCAGCGTGTAACATATATGTAGTGCGGCCAGCGTGTGGAGAGTGCAAACCCTAGCGAACAAGCACTGAGGCTCCCGCTTATATATATACTACTGTAGTACGGACTGAGCTCCGGTGCCTTCACTACACCTGCTTTTGGCTGTATGACAAGTGAGCCAGCCACATTTTGGGCCCACCTGTCATAAATCCAAAGGCAGGTGCACTAAGTCAATGAAGCTGCGTCCATATAGTACTCTCGTGTATACGACTAAAATATAGTGGAATGGTTTTCTTATTCTCTCCATGACAATCGTTTTAAATTGTGTAAGTACGAAACGAAACTCTGTATTTAATGTACAGTGAAGAAAACTAGTACTACTTCCGATGAACTAACGATCCACGCCCACGCGTCCTGGTCGCACTTCCTGTCCTTCACGTGTGGTACACTACCCTCCCTTAAGTGAACAACCACACATGCGCCAAATTATCGGAAACGTGTGAGAGTGTATACAAATAAAGAAATGTAATTTCAATTATCGGAAAGGTTTGAGAGTATTACAAAGTTTGACTAGCTACTGATGGAAGACAACTTGTTTTTCGTCGAAAATCGATCAGCTTCACCAGCCGACGCAACCATGAGGCGCAACCATGAGCATCGATAGGTCATCGTGGTGATGCATCATCCATTTGGCATCAAGTTAGGGTGAGGCACCTAAGAAGTTCGACAAATCCTCACCGTGGTCCGTTTCTTCTCAGTAATCAAGCTCGACGAAGGAAGAACCACGTGGCAGAGGACAGTGAGGCGGAACAACAATGGCCATCCAATTTTGTGCAGTTCCACTAAAATTGAGGAAGACATGCCCGGGTATGGAGACACGCATCGCTATTTCCAAAAATATAAAAAAAGGGTTAGCAACAACATCTCAATTGTCAATAAGAATTAATGAAAAGTACACCAACAAACAGAAGCATCATAATTATCTTGATGGGAACTAAACCAGGATACCCGAGAAAAAAAGCATTTCTTCATTTAACCAATGATAGTACTACCACCATATGGACAATGACCGCACAACCACCATGTACTTTTTGTCGAAACAACATGTATACCTCCACCGAGGCATAAATCAGGACAACTTTTTGAGTGGCATTTCCTCTATAATAGTAGTAGGTGATGTTGGACTAGCCGATGAACCCTAGCTACTATGCATGGGGAGCTGGGGAGTAGTCGCATAGAAGAAAACCCGCACGCAGCGACCTGGGGAGCTGGAGCAGTACAAGAAGTTATACCTCAGGTGGGCGAGATGTCGTTTAGGCGGGCGGCTGGGATCTGCCCACACGACGGCAGCGAACAAGGGCGCGGAGGATCTTTGTCCGCGCCAGCGCCGGCTCCGAGAGGACGGTGCGCATCGGCTTCCTCCGTCGCCGACGGCGACAACGTCAACGCTGCACCTCCTCACCTCCCGCAGCGGACGGGATTCAGCCGGATCTGTGACCACCGGTGAGGAGAGAGATAGAGTGGACACTGTCATCTTGTTTTGATATGGAAAGGGTGAGAGAGCGAGACGCGAGAAACTCTATCAAACAAGAGGCTATAATGAAGTAAAAAAATCTCTCCATAGCAGTGGTTTTAAATAGAATACGCGCGTCCCCGGAAAAAAAAACGAAAACTGGCGGACAATTTTTTTAGGGTATGTCTAGGACACATCTAGATGTGACATAGTTATGTCACATATAAGTTGATGTCCACTCTGTTTGTGGTCTTTTCCTAGTTTTTTTTTGTTTCTTGTTGCTACATTATATACTTGTGGGAGCTTAGATGTGATATCCTTAAATAACATCTAGGTGTGAATTAGACAAACTGATTTTCTAACGTACTAAGAAAGAAAACTCGATCAAAAACACGCTCCCGCTTTCAGGTCGCGAGAGTAGTCGCGCACACGCACATAGACATAGACATGCATATCCGTGTTTGCGTAAAATTCCATTTCCATCTCCATCTCCAATCATATTTGTCCAACTGGCACATTATTTACGTTGTTAATTATATACGCAGCAATATTAACGTACAACATCTCTTGTTTGCGCACGTCCGGACCGCTGCCACGGCCGGTCCTGACCAACCCGAACCCTCTCTTCATCACCCGTGCGTGGTTCCCGCCCGAAACGGTCAGTGCCGCATTCATGCCCGGCCAAAGCGGACGCGACCTCTCACTGGCGCCGGCATTGAAGCGGCGCGCCGCCCGAGAGAGCGTCGCCCGCGCCGCTTTCGGGTGCACGCGGCTGCTCCATTTTATATTGCGTACGTGTCATTCAAGAGTGAAATGATGGTTGCTTCTTCCGACTAACTTACTATGTGATTTGACTGCTCCTTAGTGGCCCCAACACGTACTCCCCCTACGTGTATGCAACAGTCACACGTACACATGGACGTAAAAACGTGCGCGACGCCCTAATGCATGCATGTCCGAGCACACGACGGAACACACAGTCACGCTCAAGTGCTCAACCTACACGTGCATGCACACACATACTCAGTCAGGGTGAGCTAGTGACCGTATGAACACCGAAAAATATATATATTGAGCGCAATGAGCGTATTCTGAAGTCCACTGACCGTATTTTTACAAATATACAGTGACAGACAGTGTATTTATCTCGTTTGAAATTAAGCCATGTTAACCGGGGAGGAGGCAGCATGGACTAGCATTACATTGCTGTGTCCCGTCAACTTTGCTGGCTTGATGAAACACCTCGCTTCCTACTTGTTTTTTTGGCTTCCTAGTGACCAGTGTCTTGGCTGATCGTCCTAAGAATGCTTATATATGAATAAAGCTCTCTCATTTACCCGCAAAAAAGATTAAGCCATATTAACCGGAAAGGAGGGAGTATGGACTAGCACTACTTTTTGATGTGTCCCGTCAACTCGTAGAACGAGGAGAAGCTTGCAGGACAAGGTGAAGCTCGCTTACGCCTTTTGACTAATGCAACCTACCCTCGATGGACATACATCAGTCCATTTGGTGTCAGATTGTCAAAGGCATACACTATAGTTACCCAATATGCAGAGTACCATCATTGTTCACAAAGGAGCGAAGAGCCAAGCGCAGTTCTAGTACGCGTACTTGGTTTTGCACCTTCATACTACTCCACCCTTTGTCATAGTTTACAGGGCGCGCTTCATTATGATGCACTAGTCGTCAACCCGTGCACCTACACGGGCTAGTACATTATTTACACATTTACACAAACAATCACAAAGCAAGTATTATATATTGGAAGCGAAAGATGTAGGAATAATACATGAGAAACTTGCTTGTTTATTATTTTAAACCACGTGATTTTTCCCCAACCGTAGGACTAAAAGGAAGTACATTCCCTCAAATAGTTCCTCATTCAATGGTACTAAGCGAATTGCGTCATTGAAGACCATTAGAATTGGCCACAGTTCTACGCCCAGCCCACGTTTACACATGATGTACTATCATACTATAACATATTTCAAAACTTACTTCTCCATAGATATATCAATGTGTTCTCCCCCTAGTAAAAAACATAACTAATATATTTTTAGGCATTTAAAAGTTATTTAGTTATATAAATGTCTAGTGTAGAGAATAATAATGTTTGAACCAAAGGGGTGTAAACCAAAAAAATCAGATCACTAATAGAGAAAGAACCTGTATTAAACCATAATTATTCAAGGTAAATATGTTGAAGTTAAGGAGACATAGATAGATAGATACAATGGATGATATGGCAATAGTCATAAATCTACATGTATCGATGAGTCCTCAAGATACAACAGTTCGTAAATCTCAACCACCTTGCCAACTTGAGTGCTACTCGATCATCCATTTTCCTGCAATATAAGTATTTAACGAAAAACTTGGTATATGTATGCAAATACAATGCATCAAAATAGGCAAATCGTAACAACAATATACACCTCCGATGCTATTCCATGATCTTTTTTCCTACAACATAAATTTGATAAAGTCAAGAATTTAGAATAGAAATATACTGTGCATCAATAATACAAAGATGCTGGCAAAATATATACTGTGATAACTAATGAAGTATATATGTGGAAAGGTCTAGCCCATGTCACCTGATAAAGCGAGCTTTACCATTGGATACAGAGTTCACATTCATGTATGTAGATAAGAGCCTGCAACATATTTATCCTCTAATATGTGAATGCATGGATGTAAGATAGGAAAACGGATTCAATGTAAAAATACGCATGCCTATGCACATCATGGAGATCTTTTCATTATGTAACAAATCAAATTGTAAGTTAGGCACTGGGGAAATTACTCTTGGTAAGGAACAATAGCAGGCAATTTATTTGCCCGTTTTCATAAGCTGATGGTTGCCTCTCTAGATCCACCAAGTGATGTGCTGGAGAGGAACATATCTACTGAGGAGCTTTTTGGGTGTCAGCAACAACCTTTAGGAATAGCATATTCTATAGAAGAGTTAAATAAGAAATAAGAAACTTCATAAATGTATTGCGTATTAAATTACAAATAACAGGGACTTCCTTCTAACTTCAAGAGAAATTGATGTATAGTTAACTGTTTCGTAGTGGGCCATTGCATTTAAAAACATGGTGCGCATAAAATTGTAGCATAATAGAAGTGATTATTAATTAAGTTAAGAATATTACAAAACAATGTTTTACAAGAAAAGGATATTAGAAAAAGGCTTTGAGTTTGATTGATATTATGACTGTTGCTTCATGAAGCACCATTAAGTCATGGGAAAACAACAGCCCTCCTTTCATGTAAGACTTGCACTAAGAATATTCCAAATAGACCTCTGACTTCACTAAATACACTTATTGGTTTAATTCTTAAAAAATTAGTCTTCATAGTATTTATAAAAATTAAATTAATAAAGTAGAGAGAGTTTGAAGATTGTCATTTAAAACCTAAGATACTCTTATTTGTGTGCTGGCTCGCTTTGGGCAAGGAATGTTTTTTTCGCAATAGAAAAATAATTGTACATGTTTCACATTTATGAAAAATGAGAATAGTTCATGCAATTACTTTCTGCTAATTCGCTTGCATAAACTATAAGAGTGTAACTAAACATATACTGAAATCCTTAAACTTTCCGCATCAGATGATTAATAATCCTAAATAGACTGGAAATTAAATTCATTTTACTGCATGGTCCTCAAATAGCGAAGCATCAGGCAAGTCCAGAAGATCATGATGTACGTACATTAGGGACAACTTTCAACATGATGGAAAAACACAAAATTAGTCCAGTCCAATTACATCAACATGCAGTGCACGTGCAACAAATCTAGCTTGATAAAGTTTTGCTTGTAAAATCTATGTTGTGTCCAGGATATCAGAGATAACATTAATATGATTAAATGTTAACTGCAGCATGAAACTTAATATACATACTTGCTTGCCTTCAGAGTGGGCGCACAAGTAGCAGGCGATGAATGTCCATGGTGTAAATAGATGCGCCATCGGCTCGAACTCTTTCCCTCAGGATCCTTATAGTCTCATGGATGTTGCCATGGCGGCACCTGTGAGATAGATTTTAATCAGAAAAATAATAATGTCTTTCATAGTTTAGGAAAAGTATTTTTTGATATATATCAGAAGGATATTATGCAGCTGATCAGTAGGGTGCAAAAAGGAACATTTAATAAGATAGCCTCAGTCTCTATTGTTGCAAACAATTAGGCTGTTATAAACAGAGTAAAAATATATTGCCTTGGTGTTGTTTCCTGAGAGGAAATAACTATGGGAAGTTGTTATGGCCGGCCGGCTTAGGCCCGCAAGTTATCTTAGTTTTTATTTTCAGATTAGGCAAGTTATCTTAGGTTGATTCTTCTACAAGTTATCTAGGATATAAATATAGGTTGTAAGGCTCTTTTTGAAGGCAAGCAATAAGAAGAATATTATCTCCTATTGCCCGGCTCCCTGAGGAGACGGAACCCTAGCCGCCAACAGCCCTAGCCACCGCCCTTCTCCTAGCCGCGACGGCGCCCTGTCGCCGGCGCGCCCGATCCTCGCCACGTCTCCCTCCATCCTTCCCTTACCACCTACGCCCTAGACCTGGTAGAGTACTTGATCCTACCAATTTGGTATCAGGTAACCGGGTTTCGACCATGTCTCCGCCAATTCCACCGCCACCACCACCGCTGCCCGCCAAATCCTCCACCACCGCCGCCTCTGCGCCGGGCGTCACGGCCTCGCTCTCGGCGGGCACCACTGCGTCGCTCTCAGCGCCGGTCCTAACGGCACCCGGCACCACGCCGGGCCAAGGGCAGCCACAGGCCCCCGTCCAACACTCGCCGCCGCCATCACCTCCCCCGCAGCCGCAACAGTTCACGCCGGAGGCCATGGCGGGCGTCCTCGACGACCTCGTCACCGCGGTTCAAGGGATCCGCCTCTACCTGGCAGGTCCGTACGGGCCGCCCCCACCACTCCATCCAGCCATGGCCGCGGGTCAGCAGGCGCTTCCGTGGTACTCGGCACCGGGGGCCATCACCGGACTCCATCCAGCCATGGCCGCAGGTCAGCAGGCGCTTCCATGGTACTCGGCACCGGGGGCCATCACCGGAGGCTACCCGGCGCTCCCCGCCCCAGCGGCCGCACCGCCGCCTTGGGCGCAGTGGCCGCCGCAGATCGTGCCGGCAGCCCCGCCACTTCTCGCCACCACAGGGCCGCAGTGGCCCACTTGGACCGTGCCGGCCGCGCCGTCCTCCGTCGCGCCCTACCTTCCAGCGGCCTCGGAGCAGGGTCCTCCACCGGCCCCGCCCAGCCCTAACCTGGGCACCGGCGCCTCGGAGCAGGGCCAGACCCAGCAGCTTCTTCTGGCGTCACCGCCGGCCCCCACGCCGCAGGCGCCGGTGCAGCTCCACCAGGCGCCGCCGCCATCGACAGTACCACCACCCGCGCCTAGGGCTACGGGCCGGCCCCTGCACCAGGTGCAGTTTCCACCGTCACCATCGCCGATCCCCGCTTGGGCGACCGGCTCGTCTTCGGGGCCGGTCTACTCCACGGCGCCGGAACACCCGACGCCCTCCCTGCGGTTTGATCACCCCTCCAGCTCGGCGAACTACGCCCCGGCGCTTCCCAACCCAGCATACGCGCTGGCGGCGACTACGGCCGCCCCCGGGCATGGCGGGCCGACACCCCCTCGCTTCGCCAAACTGGACTTCGCCACCTACGAGGGCACGGAGGACCCCCTCAACTGGCTCAACCAGTGCGAGCAGTTCTTTCGAGGGCAGCGGACACTCGCTTCGGATCGCACCTGGCTCGCGTCCTATCATCTTTGAGGCGCAGCGCAGACCTGGTACTACGCCCTCGAGCAGGACGAGGGCGGCATGCCACCATGGGAGCGCTTCCGGGAGCTCTGTCTCCTCCGGTTCGGGCCTCCTATCCGCGGGAGCCGACTGGCGGCCCTCGGCCGCTTACCTTTAACATCCACAGTGCAGGACTACGCCGACCGCTTCCAGGCCCTGGCGTGCCACGCGCCGGGCGTCTCCGCCACTCAGCGCGCCGAGTTATTTGTGGGCGGTCTACCGGACCATATCCGCGTGGACGTGGAGCTTCGGGGACCCCAGGATCTCCAGTCAGCCATGTATTACGCCCGCGCGTTCGAGCGCCGCGCGGTGGCCATCCAGCAGGAATCACCGTCCCAGACTGCTGGGTCGCTACCCGGACCGAATCCCGCGCAGGGTCGGCCTGTGCAGGCTTCTGCGGCACCCCTCGCCGTGACCGCGGGGCGCCCGTTCCGCCGGCTCACCCCAGCTGAGATACTCGAGCGTCGCCGCCAAGGGTTGTGCTTCAACTGCGACGAACCCTACAAGCCCGGCCACGCCTACCCGCGACTCTTCTACCTGGAGGTGGCAGACTACATTTCGGAGGATGCCGTCGCCGCTGACCTGGCTGCCCCAGATGTCGAGAAGGTGTTTGACGCAGGTTGATTACCTCGAAGAGTTCAAGCAAGCCTTCCCCACCTTACAGCTCGAGGACGAGCTGTTTGTGCAGGTGGGGGGAAGTGTTATGGCCGGCCGGCTTAGGCCCGCAAGTTATCTTAGTTTTTATTTTCAGATTAGGCAAGTTATCTTAGGCAAGTTATCTTAGGTTGATTCTTCTACAAGTTATCTAGGATATAAATATAGGTTGTAAGGCTCTTTTTGAAGGCAAGCAATAAGAAGAATATTATCTCCTATTGCCCGGCTCCCTGAGGAGCCGGAACCCTAGCCGCCAACAGCCCTAGCCACCGCCCTTCTCCTAGCCGCGACGGCGCCCTGCCGCCGGCGCGCCCGATCCTCGCCACGTCTCCCTCCATCCTTCCCTTACCACCTACGCCCTAGACCTGGTAGAGTACTTGATCCTACCAGAAGTACTACAATATGCAAAAGTGGAATATCAGTTGAACTGAAAAATACTCACTGGGTGCCTTGGTGTTTTTTCTTCAGAGGAAAAAACTGTAGTAAGGAGCACGATATAAAATTGTTATTTGGAATATCGATTGAACTACTCCCTCCGTCCCATAATATAAGAACGTTTTTGACACTCGTGTAGTGTTAAAAACGTTCTTATATTTTGGGACAGAGGGAGTAACATATATTCAATAGGCATAGAAAAATGGTTTAATTAAACATCAACCAAATGGTGAAGAAACCTTTTTTCCAGCATAAATAGAATAGAAACAAAAACAAAAAGATTAATGTATCAGGTAGAGTAAACTGATATATTACTCTTTAACATCTGATAGTCTGTAAGATCCAGAAACATGTGTGTATAGTAAGCCTATCAGAAATTTAACATTTATGATGTGAATTAGTAGATGCATGATTGGAGATATGCTCAGAGAAGGCAGCTCCAGGAGGATCTTACTGGGTGTGAGCATCAACTTTCAGCAATACTATCTAGACCAGTGCAGTTCATAAATTGAACCACAAACTTTAGATATCTATGGTGAACAAAATTATAATCAGCAGGAAACACTTTCTGGTAGTCTGCCTTCTAACAACAACCAAAAATGATACACACCATGCAAATGGCAAACAATGATTAAAAAAGTGAGACTTGACTGATACGTCAAGGCTGCTTCATGAAATGTTTTTTTGAGTCTTCAAAAACGAATGTGCATCCTTTCATGTTTGACCAACAATTTTTGACCTGATTGAACTCACCACCAGTTCAATTTTCTGATGGTCTTCAGAGCTATTAAAAAAGGTGAAAAGTTAAAAATTGTCATTTCAATCCAAGATAACCTTCTGAAACTTAAGAAAAAGGTAATCACAACATATTCTAGTGAAATGCTTTTGTAAAAATAGCTTGGAATTATTACGACTTGTGATATTTAGTGTCTTGTTCGCCTTGTCATACAGTGTCCGTGCATTCCGCTAGCTGATGAATAATAGGAAATTTATTGTAAAATGCTTCACGCATGTAAAAATTAATCCTTGATGCAGTTTTTTATTCTGTGAATCGTGTAGTTCACCCATGCACCTAATCTATGGCTGGAAACTGAATCACATTGAATGATAACTCGTCAATACAGAATTATTTGTAGGGAAGAAGAGAATATCTCGGACTGAATTTGCAAAAGAAAAAATAATATATAAGACTGTTTTATCTACTAGATTACATGTCACCAATTTTGTTGAGTATGTAAAATATAGCAGAATGGATACCCTGAAGTAATTGTTATCAACCGTCATATATATATATTAGTTTCCCAGTGCATACTATGTCTATATATGTGTTAAGGACCATTTTTATATTGTAATAAAAATTGTTGGAGGATCACAGAAATAGCAATGGACCTATAAGAGATATATTATGCAATGCACTTGGCACAAATCTAGCTTACAAAATTGCAGAAATAACACTAACAAATAGATACTTCCCTGTTGAGTTGATACAGAGGCGACTGTCACAAAAAAAACGGTTTAAAAGGTGAACAGTTGGGCCAGCAGCAATATTACCTCAAACTTGACATCCTCGTTCAACAAATTTGGCTTGGCATCCTCGTTCTATGTACACATTACCTCAAGCATGGACGGGTCAATGATGGGAGCTGGGCAGGGTAAAGAAAGGTCCACTTTGCATTGGTTAGTGTTGTACTGGAAGGAGTACTATTGCATCACCGCCTTCTGCTGAAGCTCCTCTCACGTCTCAGCCGCCACCCATGCGTGCTGCTCGAGGCAGGGCGCGCTGCAGCTCTGCAGCCGCTCCGCAAGGCGGTCGATCAGCTCGTAGCACATGGGCGCCGACACATGCACGGCTCCGTCGTTCCTACCGCCATCAGCAGTGAGAGGCACAAGGGCGCTGGATCTTTCAGCGGGCGACCAAGCTAGGATCTGGCAAGGACGGCTGCCAGCACGACTGATTCGAGGCGAGGACTGGTGGCGGGAGAGCAGGCAATGGAGGAGGGCGTGGATCGAGTTGGGGCGGCCTCGTTCCGCATGCCGCCGGCGTCCCGGTGTCCCTGTGGAGGCAAGACAAAGAGAGGTGAGAGAGGAGCAGGGAAGGACGGGAAGATTCAAAGCAGGAGGACGACGCGGCTGCTCCTTCTTGATGGTAAGCTCGCCAGGTGCGATGGATGCTCCGGCATCGCACCAGACGATGGAGTCGAGGTGGCGGCGGGGTTCGTAAGCTCCGGCGGCGCGGCTGCTCGGGCCGAAGGAAAGACGCTATGGATTTTTTCCTTTGTTTTTAAGGAACGATACGGCTGGAGTATATGAGCAGGTTGAGTTTTTTTGTCGTGATTCGTGAAAGAGATAAAGATTGCTTTATTTTTTCTTTGAAATTTAAAGATTTGCTTTTTGGGGGAATAATCGATGGGTTAGTAATACTATAATCGTGTTTCAGATGGATTCTTACGACCGATGCAAAAAAATCATGGGCTTCGGAGCGTTTTTTTTGCGACGGATCAAAATTTTAAGTGAATCTACACCATAATAATCGGGTTCAACCAGATTAACGGCTCATAATTTCTAATTAACATGGTAATTTCTTGGGAGTCTGTGATTAGTATATGTATAGATAGATAGATAGATTTCTCTCAATGCATTTCCACCACCAGAGAGACTTTAGACGTGTTTGATTTAATGCTCAATTAATTAGGGCGTGGTAACTGCAATCAAGTCCACAATTTTCTCTTCATGTACTGTACTACTATGGAGTGCATGCATGTGTGTACCCGGGGTGGAAGCACTATATGCATGTGTGTACGCATTATTCCTTCTAGTAATAGACGCCGTGCTATAACTACCAATGCTATTTTTTAGGCCGATCGCTAGTCGCCTTGGTCCCACAGATTTTTTTCTTTTTTCTGAAGCGCGCTGTATAAACAGTGACGAATGGAGTAGTATGAGCGGATTCAAAGAAGAGCGTATTGATGGTTGCTTCTTCATAGCAACTTACAGTGGGAAAGGTGGGGCTTATGATTTGACTGTTCATTACTCACTATTAATGCGGCGCAACGACCGGGCTGAGTCTCCCATGCGGTTGTGCACTACCCCTTGGTTCTTAAATATATTCCGGAGTATTTGTCTTTCTAGAGATTTCAATGAGTGACTACTCAAATATTTGTTTTTTTAAAGATTTCAAATGGACTGGCACATACGGATGTATATAGACATATTTTAGAGTGTAGATTCACTCATTTTGCTCCGTATGTAGTCACTTGTTGAAATCTCTAGAAAGACGAATAGAATATTTAGGAACAGAAGGAGTACACATACGAAGCAAAATGAGTGAATCTACACTCTAAAATATGTCCGTTTAAAATTTGTAAAAAGACAAATATTTAGGAACGAAGGATTATAATTTTGTGCATGGCACATGGACCCGGATGATGAAGAGGCTTCTGGCAATGCTATCAAGCTTCCATCATTTGTTTACATAATTGACGTACTATACAAATAATTTTCCAGCGACATGAAATTGTATAATGGTGTGAGCTTTCAGCTTTTATTTCGCGTGTCTTGCTATCGATGCTCTTTCGGAAACAATAAAAAACTAACTTCATTGCTAATGCATGTCAATTATTAGCAGATCAGAGCTAATAATTATATCACAACTGAACACAAAGTTGTGAGAAGGTGTTAAATTAAAATTGATCCATGCTTTCATTGGCAGCAACGTCCCCCCAGCTCTGTCTAAATCAACAAGGCATGTTGGGAATAAAAATAGCTGTCTGGAGCATGCAACATTCCGACCATTTTGTGCAGTTCCACTAAAATAGAGCTGAGCGTCCCTGTTCCAAAGATATCAAGTATTATTACGTTAATAGAGGACTGCTGATGAAACAATAAACACACAAATAGAAGCCGGTCACCTTTGCGGTCTCTCTTAAGACTAACTAGTTGGAGAAGATTAGGCTCAGAGTTGGATGAGGAGGATAGAGCAAAACCAATCTCCCTTTGTGCAGTCGCACTGAAATGTAGAGACATTGCCCATGTGACATTTTAGTACAACTGCACAAAACACTCTTAAGAAAAAAGTGATTTGTGCAGTTCGCCAAAAGGTCGCAATAGCAACGAGGTGAAATGGATAGCCCTGTTTGCAAAAAAGAGGTAGAAAGGAAACAATTACTGGCCAATAATAGTTGATGACACATGCGTCGACAAAAAAGAAGCATATTCCTTGTCCTAAGGGAAGATAACAACACGGCTGTGTTTGTCTAAAACGGTGTGAGGTGAGGACGAGAATGTAATATGGGAAGTATGCCGGATGAGCTACGTTTTGGGCAAAGAACTATGGAAGATCCACATGCAGCGACGTGGGAAAACGGGCAGTGGAGCAAGGCCGAAGGGGATACCTGGAGGTCGTCGGGATGTAACTAGGTGAGCGGCAGCGGGCGGAATCTGCAAGCAGGTGGCGTAGGCCCTGCCGCGCCGGAGCTTGGTCGGAGAGAACAACGTGTACCGCAGATCGAGACGTGTTGCCTCGGCGCCGTCGAACAGAGAAACGATGCACTTCCTCCCTTTCCCCCGGCGGACGGGATGCGGCCAGATTAGTGACCAACGGTGAGAGAGAGAGGCCACAGCACTCCCTTTCCCCCGGCGGATGGGATGCGGCCGGATCAGTGACCAACGGTGAGAGAGAGAGAGAGGCCACCGCACTCCCTTTCCCCAGGCGGACGGGATGCGGCCAGATCAGTGACCAACAGTGAGAGAGAGAGGCCACCGGAGCCTTGTGTGAGATACTTTGAAGAGCGGACTACCTTTTCCTCCATAAAAATCGTTTTATATTCTATGTACGTGACATTGAGCACTATAACTTTATTTAAAAATAACGCGGCAACGCGTCAAGTCAAACTTTGTTTCGTGGACGCGTGGTACACGACCTCCCTAGGTAAACAACCGCTATAGGCATTCAAATTAGCATGTGGGATGCCATTTCGTAAAGAAATGAGCTCCACCGTGTACCCGCGCGGGTGTGGCTAGGCACAAAGCGTGAGTACGTGCACGGTGCACCTATTCTCTTCTTGTATACATACACCACCTACGTGGGGTTGTGTGAGAGAGATACAAACCTAGAGAGATATAGTGTGTGGGTTCTTGAGAGTTCTTTTGGGGAGGGGGGGGTCAATCAAAAAATTTAACATATGCAATGTGTGTGAAATAGAGTCCTGGATATAACATATATATAGAGGGGGCGATCCACGAGAAGAGAGTGGAGGTATCATCGGCTTGAGGTGTCCATAGAATCGAAGAGAGGGATGATGTGTGTGTGTGTGCGCGCGCGATCGATAAAGAGTGCCATCCAATTTGTGTGTGCCCACGTCAAAGATATAGAGTGGCTGGCCTACTAGAATGTGAGATGGGACATGTGCAATTTGTCTCTGTGGCATGGATACCTATCTGCAGCGCTCGACTATCGGTGTGTGGTGGGGGAAGAGTGAAGCACAATTAACTATAGAAGTACAATGGCTGGTATATGTGTGGAGGAGGAGAGAGGCTACCTCATGTATTAAGGAGATTGATCTGCCTCATGTATTAAGGGAGATCGATCGGCATCCATGCATATGTGCAGGAGATGAATAAGGTTGGGAGAGAGACAGAGCTATAGTGTTGGAGGGGGGTGTCAGCGTTCTGGGGACGGGGGTCCCCAGACTTGCCTGCCTGCGGCGTGGCTCAAAGAGGGGCCCAGCACGGCCCATCTTCCTCAACACAAGACCCAAGACCCTCGCGAGGGGCCAAGCCTCGCGGGGCGGACGACGCGGAGCTTCCTCGGGCACGGCCTCATCAGGCTGGCTCACGAGGAGGCGGAGAGATCAAGGCGGGGTACCTCACGAGGTGCCCATGACGCAAGCCGTGACGACCAAGGGCGCCAGGCAGGCGCCAGCCCGCGCAGTGTCCTCCTTTCCTCTTTGGTGCAAAGGGAGCAAGCGCAGGCGAGAGCATCAAGCAAAGGCACCCGTTTCGGTGCAACGAGACCAAGACCAGTCCAACAGCAGGAAGGAAGTCATGGTGGAGCCCAAGCCAGCGTCACCACCAGAGCCTTTGGCAGGCGAGGACCAACTTTAGTGTAGGATCGAAAGTATGTCTAGAGCGGGGGTGATTAGACTACTTGACCAAATAAAAACTTAACCTTTTCCCAATTTTAGTTCTTGGCAGATTTTAGCTATTGTAGGACAAGTCAAGCAATCATCACACAATTCAAGCAAGCATGCAAAGAGTATATTGGCAGCGGAAAGTAAAGCATGCAACTTGCAAGAATGTAAAGGGAGGGGTTTGGAGAATTCAAACGCAATTGGAGACACGGATGTTTATCCCGTGGTTCGGATATGTGGTGCTATCATACATCCACGTTGATGGAGACTTCAACCCACGAAGGGTAACGGTTGCGCGAGTCCACGGAGGGCTCCACCCACAAAGGGTAATGGTTGCGCGAGTCCACGGAGGGCTCCACCCACGAAGGGTCCACGAAGAAGCAACCACCCACGAAGGGTCCACGAAGAAGCAACCTTGTCTATCCCACCATGGCCATCGCCCACGAAGGACTTGCCTCACTAGCAGTAGATCTTCACGAAGTAGGCGATCTCCTTGCCCTTACAAACTCCTTGGTTCAACTCCACAATCTTGTCGGAGGCTCCCAAGTGACACCTAGCCAATCTAGGAGACACCACTCTCTAAGAAGTAACAAATGGTGTGTTGATGATGAACTCCTTGCTCTTGTGCTTCAAATGATAGTCTCCCCAACACTCAACTCTCTCTCATAGGATTTGGATTTTGTGGAAAGAAGATTTGAGTGGAAAGCAACTTGGGGAAGGCTAGAGATCAAGATTCATATGGTAGGAATGGAATATCTTGGTCTCAACACATGAGTAGGTGGTTCTCTCTCAGAACATATGAGTTGGAATTGTGTATGTGTTCTGATGGCTCTCTCCACGAATGAAGAGGAGGTGGAGGGGTATATATAGCCTCCACACAAAATCCAACCGTTACACACAGTTTTCCAATCTCGGTGGGACCGAATCAACAAACTCGGTCAGACCGAAAAGGTAAACCTAGTGACCGTTAGAGATTTTCGGTGGGACTGACATGCAACTCGGTAGGACCGATATGGTTAGGGTTTGGGCATAACGTAATCTCGGTGAGACCGATTACACAAACTCGGTGAGACCGAGTTTGGTAATAAGCTAACCAGAGAGTTGGTCAGGTAAACTCGGTGGGACCGATTTGCTCTTTCGGTGAGACCGAAAAGTTACAAAAATGAAACAAAGAGTTTACACGGCAATCTCGGTGGGACCGATTCGCTCTTTCGGTGAAACCGAAAAGTTACGAAAGGGAAACAGAGAGTTTGCAATCCCATCTCGGTGAGACCGAGATCCCTATCGGTAGAACCGAATTGCTAGGGTTTGGCAGTGGCTTATGACAAGTGAAACTCGGTGGCGCCGGATAGAAAGAATCGGTAGGACCGAGTTTGGCTTAGGGTTTAGGTCATATGTGGATATGGGAAAGTAGTTGAGGGTTTTGGAGCATATCACTAAGCACATGAAGCAAGAGGCTCATTAAGCAACACCTCATCCCTCCTTAATAGTATTAGCTTTCCTAAAGACTCAATGTGATCTTGGATCACTAAAATATAAAATGAAGAGTCTTGAGCTTTTGAGCTTGAGCCAATCCTTTGTCCTTAGCATTTTGAGGGTTCCACTTTCACATCCATGCCATGCCAATCATTGAGCTTTCCTGAAATAGTCATCTTGGAATAGCATTATCTCAATGAGCTATATGTTGTTATGAATTACCAAAACCACCTAGGGATAATTGCACTTTCAATCTCCCCGTTTTTCGTAATTGATGACAACATATAGATCAAAGCTTCGACAAATGATAATAAGCATGAAATATATCGTCGCTTTGAGAAGTATGTGACAAGTAAGAGCTCCCCCTAAATTTGTGCATATTTAAAATTTGCTTTGGACTGCAAATGCACAAAGAGTTAGAGTCATGGGTTACTCTTCCATGTCACATACATCTTGGTGGAGCGCTTAAAATGATAAGAATGAAATACATGCACTCATCACCAAGAATAGTGAATGATCACATAAGATAGATAAGATGATAATATTAAGCAAACATTAAGTGTAGCTTATGATCAAACACATGATCATCAATGTCTCACGAGCAATGACATAGTATCTCACACAAAAGCAAACAAAGTTCGAAAACCCACCAAATAAAACAAGAGAGAATAAAAGCAACACTCTCTCTCGAAGCCTATGATCTATACATTTTCTCCCCCTTTGGCAACAAGTTACCAAAAAGTTCCTAGAAAATGCATAGTGCTAAGTCGACACTCAGGCTTGATCTTCAGGTGGTGGTGGAGTCCGGAGCACTCCAAGGACGAAGCCTTCTGTAGACGTGGTTGGAGTTGAGGCTGAAGTAGATGCTGGAGCTGGTGGAACTGAAGTTGTAGCTGGTGCAGAAGTGGTGGCTCTGGTGTCAGCAACTGGCACTGCATGTGATCTCTGAGCTCTTGGCACTCTGGCAAATGCATCAGTTGTAGTCTTGCCTCTCCTCTCCTGCATGTCATCCTGAAGCTGTTCCACTGCAGACTGAATCTCTGTTACTTTGACATCCAAGTCTTAGAACTTTTGTTCCATGATCCTCTCTAAGCTCTGCTGATTCTGAGTGAGGGTGGCCAGTCCTTGCTCAATCCTCAGTGTGGATGCAATCAAGTAACCAAGCTGCTCTTGTTTGGTTTTCAAGAAATACTCAGATGCCTCCTCTTGAGTTGGCATCTTGGCAGCTTTCTCCTTCCTCGCCTGCTCCTTCTTTGCTTGTGCTTGAACTGATGATGGTTCATTCTCATTCATCACAACTTGGTTGTCCTCAAAGTCTGGATGAATAGGCAAGTCTTCCTTGTCCAACAAGTATATGTCTGTGCCCATCTTCGAGTTGATTAACTCCTGAATCTGAGGGGCATAACCACAGCTCCTCTTCTGATCTGCTGCAGTCCTCTTGATAGTTTCTACTATGAGGCTCATGACCTTGAAT
The DNA here is from genome assembly GCF_002162155.2 of Triticum dicoccoides. Classification (NCBI taxonomy): domain Eukaryota; kingdom Viridiplantae; phylum Streptophyta; class Magnoliopsida; order Poales; family Poaceae; genus Triticum; species Triticum dicoccoides. The sequence goes on along the minus strand of NC_041390.1, from coordinate 441,889,126 downwards.
TTTCGAGGCACATCAAATACATGAAGCAAATTGATTGCATGGCCTCTGATCATCTTGTGATCACCTGACTTGGGCAACAAAGTGTGCCTAAGGATCCAGTTAATGGTTGGCAGCCCTGACAGAAGATAGTGTACTGAGCCAAACTTGAACGTATCAAGTGCTTCATTTGGAATCTCCTTGTACATGTTTGACATTGAGTTGTGGTCCATCTTCTTCTTGGCATAAATGTCCAAGTCATCGTCATGCTCTTCTGGGGCATTAATGAGCTGTGCCCACTCAGCAACAGTAGATTGGTACCTCGTACCATCAGACATCCATGTGATCTTTCCATCTGGGTAGAAATATGCTGTGGAGTAGAGTTGCATAATGAGTTCCTCGTTCCACTTTGTGAGCTTCTGCCCAACAAAGTCTGCTACTCCACAAGCATTGAAGCTGTCATACACTCCAGGGTAGTGTTCTTCATTGTCCTTGATGTACTCCCAATTGACCCATCTCATGTCACAAACTATGGGCTTCTTGTCCAACAAAACTGTCTCATAGAAGTCCTGTTGTTCCTTAGTGTGGAACCTATAATCAATAGCAGTTCTTCTCCTTGAAGCATATGGATCTGCTTCTCTCCACTTCCTCAGCCCTGAGTCTCTTTTGAGCTTCATGTCCTCAGCCACAGGATGAGCATCATTGTGGTCTGGGATCTTGGGCTTGAGCTTTCTCAGAACGTGCTCTTCATCATCTTCTTCAACAACAGTCTCAGGCACTGGGGCCTTGTTCTTCTCAGTTGCAGGTATGATCCTCGTATTTTTCTTTGGTGCAGACTTGGGCTTGGAGGCAGCTTTGGGTGCTTCTTTGGGCTTAGATGTGGCAGCCCCTGATCTTATAGCATCACCCATAAGCTTAGGTGCCTTAGGTGCTGGTGCAGCAACCTCTTCTTCTTCCTCTTCTTCCATGATGGAAGCCTTGCCAAGCACTCTGGCTACAGTTTTCTTCACCCTTTCTTTCCTCTTCTTGCCTTCAGCAGCAACTAGCTCAATGGGAGTGGGCTTCTCAGTTGAAGCTCTGGCCTTTGACATAGGCTGCCTGCCTGCTGGCCTTTTGATCTTCATCCCTGGTTTTATGCCCTGTGCTGGCTCAACTCTCTTGGAAGTTGCTTCCTCTTCTGCCACATAATCCTCATCTTCTGAGTCTGAGGTTCTCTTCTTTCTCTGTCTTGTGGCAGCTTTAGGCAGATTGCTAGGGGTGCTCCTGCTGCCATCATCTGAGGAACTTGAGGGACTAGTGCCCTCACTCATCTGCACTTGCTGCTCTGACAAGTTCTGGTTATCACTTTGGTCTGACATGATGCAAACTCTGACTGCTGACCCTGTGAATAGGTTATAGATGAGATAGAGTGGATAAGCATCACAAAATGCAGAGATTTTTGAAAAAGAATAATTCAAAAACTTAGTTTTAGTTTCCCACTGAAAGCATCTCGGATCTACCGATTTCTAAACTCGGTGATACCGAAGCAGTTTTGGCACCTAAACTAATGAACTCGGTTAGACCGAGTCACAGTTCGGTGGCACCGAGACTGCTAGGGTTTCACAGAGTTCCAAAATCGGTCACACCGATAAGTAATTCTCGGTCAGACCGAGTCTCACATGTGCAATGGCATAAGCCAAATCGGTGGGACCGAGTTTTTCAACTCAGTGGGTCCAAGATGGTTTCGGCGGAAACCTAACCCTAAAATTTTCGAATTAAACCTAATCTATGAGTTCATTGACTGGATAGAAGTTTAACAAACATGGCAAGAATCATGATGATCACAATGTGCTAAGAATCGGATTGGGGAATAGCACAAAGATCGAGTCCATACCCTAGTTCGGCGGAGACTCGCTACGGCGGCAACGGCGGGGTTGAATTTCCGTTGACGGCGACGGAGACCAGCGACTGGAGGCAGCTGGCGGCGAGGAGACGATCCGGAGACCAAGTTGGCAGAGCAGGCTATCGCGCGGGCGAAGGGGTTCGGAGAAATTTCCAAATTTTTGCCCGTGACTATATATAGCCCGACCCTGTCGGTGTGACCGAGTGGAACAACTCGGTGGCACCGAGATGCAAAACTATATACAGTTGTTGCAACTCGGTGTGACCGAATGGTTCAAATCGGTTGCACCGAGATCAAAAACCTAGAACAACTTAATGATCTCGGTAGGACCGAAAGTAGGGTATCGGTCAAACCGAGAATCATAAAGAGGTTTTGGAAGTTAAGTCTATGACGAATCGGGGACTCCGAGCGCTCCTCATACAGAGTGGTTCGAATCTGACTTGATCAAATTTTGTGATGTAGCATGAATAGAGTTTGAGACGAGAAAAGCATAGATAGCTAGAGGAGGTTATTAGGCATTCTTGTCCATCCACTTGGCAAAAGGAAATAAAACCAAACAATCAAAACAACAAGTGGATGTCCTCGAATGAGTAAAATATGCAACCAGCATGCTCACACAATAAGATGGCAAATGAAATATGTGACAAGGCATGCACAACCAATTCTAGCATCTATAAAGCAATTTGCGATGACAAGGTCATCTATATATGAGTATATTGACTTAGGAGTCAAGTGAGAACACTTGATCATAGGTCATACTCATCGTTTAAGCTCAAGTGGGGTTACCACTTTTACATAAAGCATTGCTGTGTTCACATCTTTAGAGTTGCTTTAGCTCAAGTCTTAGAGTAAAGCTCCCCCTAGATGTGATATCCCCCCTTAGAGGGATGAACTAACCTCGGGTTTTGTCGATGATGACTTCATGTAGATGTTGAAGATGTGGATGCTCAATGTTGATGTAGATCACTTGGCGCTATCCATTTGAGTGAATTGCACTTTCAATACCTACATGGGTTAGTCCCACAAGGAACAAACAAGGATATTCGTAGACATAGAGTGATGCACACACAAGATGATGTCCATGAAAACTTTTAGGTTACCTTGTCCCTTGTCTTACCAACAAGAGGGTTTGTGACTCCTTGAACTAGTGCAAGATGTGGAAGTTGATTGCACTTGTTCTTGCCAAAATGATAAGAGTGAAGTATGTTGGCGGAGTCACCCTCAAGAACTCTCTAGTTCTTCTTCTTTTGGATCCACACCATCTTGATGGGAATCCTTGGAGTTGTAGTCGTACTTGATGAAGTGGAACTTGAAGTAGTCTTGGGAATCCACTTGACTAAGGTCTTAGGAGCTTCTTCAAATGCATCAATTTCCTCTTGAAGCTTGTCCTTGCCTTTTTGCTTGTAGTCTTGTGGTGGAAGATCATCTTGAGCTTGTGTCCCCTTGAAAGAAGTATCATACTTCTCTTGTTGAGGAACAAACTTTGTCTTGGGGTATTGATCTTCTTCCCACTCAACTCCATTGGCATTGAACTTTCGTTCAAAACCAACACCTTGATTCTTCCGGTGCATTCCTTGCTTGCACACAATTTCCTCGAATTGCTTACTCCCGGCAAGGCTTTTGTACACTCCTTTTTCTATAATTCCCTTCAATAAGCTATTTTTTTTGCTCAAGTGTAACTTGGCTAAGAGAATCATTAGTGGAATCAAGAGAACTACTAGAAGCAACAATATTGGATTTAGCATGATCATTGTTACTGCTAGAGGAAGAATCTTTCTTGTTCTTGTTACTAGACTTGACTTGAGGCATGTAAGTGGATAAGAGTAAACGCTTGGCAATGTAAGAAGAACTTTTCTTGCGGAGATCATCATTGATTGCTTTTAAGAACTCATGCTCTTGCTCAAGATTGAGCTTTTCAAAGCGTAATTTCTCATGAACTCTTAAAAGTTCTCGATGATCTTCGAAGATAGTTTCATGAGCTAACTTAAGAGTGTTTAGTTCTTTACTTAGAGCCTCAATCTTCTCCTTATCATTGTCATTTGTTTTATCTTGATTAGCATGATTAATTGACGTTTCATCATAGTATTCATCACTAGAGTTGTCAACAAGCAAATCATCACCTAACAAGTCATCTTCATCACTATTGAAATCAACATACTCGGGGTGTGTTACCTTAGGACCTTTGGCCATGAAGCATCTTCCAATTCCTTCATTTGGTGAGTCAAATATGTCGAAGGAGTTGGTTGACACAAGTGCTAGACCGGCAACACCTTCATCTTGAGTATCTTAGGAGTCGGAGTGATAACTTCTCTCGGAGTGGCTGTCGGAGTCGGAGCCGGATACCCATTCACCAACATGAGCTTGATGTCTTCGTTTTGTGTAGCTCCTTGATGATTTTTCCTTCCTTTCCGAATCCTTGCTTCTCCGTGAGTATCTTCGTTCATAACGATCATCTCTACTCCTTCTCTCTCTTGGTGGTGATTCTTTGCTTCTTCTTTTTGGAGAATCTTCTCTTCTCTTGTAGGGAGCCGTACACTCATTGGAATAGTGTCCGGGACTTCCAAAACTGTAGCAGTTTCGCTCTCGACTAGAAGATCTTTTGTCATTGTAGGACCTTGACTTGAAGCTTCTATCTTTGCTTCTACTCTTGTAGAACTTGTTGAAGTTCTTCACCATTAAGCTCAATTCTTCATTGAAGTTTTGTTTCTCACTTGATGATGTAGGGGCTTCACATGAGGCTTTGTAGGCACCACTTGATTTGTTGTGAAGTTCCTCTTTATCCTTAAGTGACATCTCATGAGCAACAATTCTTCCAATCACCTCCGTTGGCTTGAGATCTTTGTAATTGGGCATCATTTGGATCAATGTGCACACGGTATCATATTTTCCATCCAAGGCTCTTAGAATATTCTTGATGATGAATCTATCGGTCATCTCTTCACTTCCTAAGCCGGCAATCTCATTTGTGATGAGAGCAAGCCTAGAGTACATTTCAGCGACACCTTCACCATCCTTCATTTTGAACTTGTCAAGTTGACTTTGAAGCACATCCAACTTGGATTCCTTGACGGAGTCGGTACCTTCGTGCATATCAATCAAAGTGTCCCAAATTTCCTTTGCATTCTCAAGACGGCTGATTTTGTTGAATTCTTCGGGGCACAATCCGTTGAAGAGAATATCACAAGCTTGAGCATTGTATTGCAACATCTTCAACTCATCTGCGGCAGCTTAGCGGTTTGGTTCTTTCCCATCAAAGAAGTCACCTTGCAAACCAACACACACAATAGCCCAAACGGCGGGGTTATGTCCAAGAATATGCATTTTCATTTTATGCTTCCAACTAGCAAAATTAGTACCATCAAAGTAAGGACCTCTATGGTGATAATTTCCCTCGCTAGACGCCATACTCTCCTAGGTTGTGAAACCAAGGCTATGACCACCAAAAGCTATGGAGATCAAAGCAAATGGAGACCAAAGCTCTGATACCACTTGTAGGATCAAAAGTATGTCTAGAGGGGGGGTGATTAGACTACTTGACCAAATAAAAACTTAACCTTTTCCCAATTTTAGTTCTTGGCAGATTTTAGCTATTGTAGGACAAGTCAAGCAATCATCGCACAATTCAATCAAGCATGCAAAGAGTATATTGGCAGCGGAAAGTAAAGCATGCAACTTGCAAGAATGTAAAGGGAAGGGTTTGGAGAATTCAAACGCAATTGGAGACACGGATGTTTTTCCCGTGGTTCGGATAGGTGGTGCTATCATACATCCACGTTGATGGAGACTTCAACCCTCGAAGGGTAACGGTTGCGCGAGTCCACGGAGGGCTCCACCCACAAAGGGTAATGGTTGCGCGAGTCCACGGAGGGCTCCACCCACGAAGGGTCCACGAAGAAGCAACCACCCACGAAGGGTCAACGAAGAAGCAACCTTGTCTATCCCACCATGGCCATCGCCCACGAAGGACTTGCCTCACTAGCGGTAGATCTTCACGAAGTAGGCGATCTCCTTGCCCTTACAAACTCCTTGGTTCAACTCCTCAATCTTGTCGGAGGCTCCCAAGTGACACCTAGCCAATCTAGGAGACACCACTCTCCAAGAAGTAACAAATGGTGTGTTGATGATGAACTCCTTGCTCTTGTGCTTCAAATGATAGTCTCCCCAACACTCAACTCTCTCTCATAGGATTTGGATTTTGTGGAAAGAAGATTTGAGTGGAAAGCAACTTGGGGAAGGCTAGAGATCAAGATTCATATGGTAGGAATGGAATATCTTGGTCTCAACACATGAGTAGGTGGTTCTCTCTCAGAACATATGAGTTGGAATTGTGTATGTGTTCTGATGGCTCTCTCCACGAATGAAGAGGAGGTGGAGGGGTATATATAGCCTCCACACAAAATCCAACCGTTACACACAGTTTTCCAATCTCGGTGGGACCGAATCAACAAACTCGGTCGGACCGAAAAGGTAAACCTAGTGACCGTTAGAGATTTTCGGTGGGACTGACATGCAACTCGGTAGGACCGATATGGTTAGGGTTTGGGCATAACGTAATCTCGGTGAGACCGATTACACAAACTCGGTGAGATCGAGTTTGGTAATAAGCTAACCAGAGAGTTGGTCAGGTAAACTCGGTGGGACCGATTTGCTCTTTCGGTGAGACCGAAAAGTTACAAAAAGGAAACAAAGAGTTTACACTGCAATCTCGATGGGACCGATTCGCTCTTTCGGTGAGACCGAAAAGTTACGAAAGGGAAACAGAGAGTTTGCAATCCCATCTCGGTGAGACCAAGATCCCTATCGGTAGAACCGAATTGCTAGGGTTTGGCAGTGGCTTATGACAAGCGAAACTCGGTGGCGCCGGATAGAAAGAATCGGTAGGACCGAGTTTGGCTTAGGGTTTAGGTCATATGTGGATATGGGAAAGTAGTTGAGGGTTTTGGAGCATATCACTAAGCACATGAAGCAAGAGGCTCATTAAGCAACACCTCATCCCTCCTTGATAGTATTGGCTTTTCCTAAAGACTCAATGTGATCTTGGATCACTAAAATATAAAATGAAGAGTCTTGAGATTTTGAGGTTGAGCCAATCCTTTGTCCTTAGCATTTTGAGGGTTCCACTTTCACATCCATGCCATGCCAATCATTGAGCTTTCCTGAAATAGTCATCTTGGAATAGCATTAGCTCAATGAGCTATATGTTGTTATGAATTACCAAAACCACCTAGGGATAGTTGCACTTTCATTTAGTCAGGATAAGTGTACCAGATGTTCCCCTTCGAAATGGCTAGCTGTTGGCGCCCTTCCCGCTCAATATTTGGGAAGAGGCCCAGGGCCTTTGCCTATAAATAGGACTAGCCACCCCCAGGGTAGAGGCATCTAGAAATCGACCAGAATCTAGAGATCGGATCAAGTAGCATTACACACACACACAGAGAGAGAGAGGCGACTGAGCTCCTCCTAGCAGTTCATCGCCCTAGCCAAGAACAGACCCTCGCGAGGCTATTCTTCCTTGTATTGTTCATCATCATCAGCCCAAGAGGCAATCCACCACACCACACACTGGAGTAGGGTATTACACCACATCGGTGGCCCGAATCAGTATAAACCCTGTGTCTCTTGTGTTGTTCCTTCGATAGCTTAGATCTTTGCGAGGCGGAGGGGTGCAAGTAGGTAGAAGGCGTAATCTTCGCACGCACCCCAGAGTTCGAACCTCAAGGGTCTGCCGGAACCCAAAATCCGACATTTGGCGTGTCAGGTAGGGGTGCGCCGGAATTAGTCTTCCACCGCTCCGTTCTCCTCCGACCATCGCGTCCATGTCTGACGCACGCCGGGCCCGCGCCGAGCGCCGGGCCGCTCTCGCTTCCCACGTCGCCCAGATGGCTCCCGTTGGCGGGCGTCCTCGCCGTTCCCCGTCACCCGCCGTCAACGCCGCCACCGTCCTGGCAGGGAATGAGCGGCAAGCATCGTCTCAGCATCCGTCCGCGCGGCAAGACGGCCGCACCGCTACACCAACACCCCCGGTCGTCGCGGCCCTCCTGGGCGGCTCGCAGGCGCCGCCTACAAGTCACCACGTCAAGTCCTTCGTCCGCCAGGTTAGCGCCGCTTCCGCACGGCAGGGGGCTCTCCCGGACCGGGTGGCGCCCAAGGCCAGCCTGACCTTCAGCTCGGAGGACCACCCCTCCAACTCGGCCTGCTCGGGCGCGCTACCCATGCTGTGCACCCCCACCATCTGCCAGGTGGCAGTCACTAGAACTCTCATCGATGGTGGTGCGGGCCTCAGCGTGCTCTCAGTTGAGGCCTTCAACCTCCTCTGCATACCCCTGGAACGACTGCAACCCAGCCGGCCCTTCTCAGGCGTTGGGGGCGGATCATCCAGCTCCTTGGGACAGATCCGGCTCCCAGTAACCTTCGGCACCTACGACAACTTCCGCACGGAGATGGTCGACTTCGACATCGCCCCCATCGGCCTCCCCTACAACGCCATCCTCGGCTACCCAGCGCTGGCCCAGTTCATGGCTGCGACACACCCGGCGTACAACCTCATGAAGATGCCCGGGAGCAGCGATGTCCTCACCGTGCACGGGGACACCGGAGATGCTCTGCGAGTGCTCAAGCTCGCCTTCAAGACGGCGGCGTCAGCACAGCCCGCCGACTCGGAGACCCCCGAGCCCAAGGGGGCTGCACCCGCCAAGAAGAAGTAGTTGTTCACCCAAGACAAGGCAGAAACCAAGAAGATACCCGTCGATGAGGACGGGTCCACCAATGCCACTTTCACCATAGGCGCCAACCTCGAGCCCGAGCAGGCGGAAGCCCTGGTCAGGTTCCTGCGCACAAACAAGAAGGTATTCACTTGGGAGCCTGACCAGTTGGCGGGGATCCCTAGGAGCGTGATCGAGCATCACCTCAATGTGTGCCCCAACGTACGCCCCGTGAAGCAGAAGGCAAGGCGGCAGTCCACGGAAAAGCAGGCCTTCATCGTCCAAGAGACCCGCAAACTAGAAGCCGCTGGGGTCATTCGCGAGGTCCGATACCCGAATTGGTTGGCCAACCCCGTCGTTGTGCCAAAGAAGGGAGGGAAGGAGCGCATGTGTGTCGACTTCACCAACCTCAACAAGGCATGTCCGCAGGATCCGTTCCTGCTCCCCCGCATCGATCAGATCGTCGATTCCGCCACAGAATGCGACCTGCTATGCTTCCTGGATGCCTTCTCTGGGTATCACCAGATCAAGATGGCGGTAGAAGATGTCGAGAAGACATCCTTCCTAACTCCGTGTGGGGTGTACTGCTACACATGCATGCCATTTGGGCTGCGTAACGCAGGGGCGACCTTTGAGCGGCTGATGCACATCACTTTGGGCCCGCAGCTCGGGAAGAATGTCGAGGCTTACGTCGATGACATTGTGGTGAAGTCTCGGGAGGCCAAGACCCTGATACAAGATCTGGAGGAAACCTTCGCAAGCCTCGATGCAGTGAACCTGCGGCTCAACCCAGAGAAGTGTGTGTTCGGGGTCCCCTCAGGCAAGCTCTTGGGCTTCCTCGTGTCCCATCGAGGCATCGAAGCTAACCCGGAGAAGGTCAAGGTGGTCGAGGACATGAGCCCGCCAAAGACCCTCAGAGAAATGCAGAAGCTCACTGGACGCGTGACCGCGCTAGGGCGCTTCATCTCCAGGCTGGGGGAGCGAGCGCTGCCTTTCTTCCAGCTAATGAAGAAAAAGGGGCCCTTTGAATGGACTGAAGAGGCTGACAAGGCGTTCCAAGATCTCAAGAGATACCTGTTGGGTTTCGTAGTAATTTCAAAAAATTTCCTACGCACATGCAAGATCATGGTGATGCATAGCAACGAGAGGGGAGAGTGTGATCTACGTACCCTTGTAGACCGACAGCGGAAGCGTTGTGACAACGCAGTTGATGTAGTCGTACGTCTTCATGATCCGACCGATCCAAGCACCGTTACTCCGGCACCTCCGAGTTCTTGGCACACGTTCAGCTCGATGACGATCCCCGGACTCCGATCCAGCAAAGTGTCGGGGAAGAGTTCCGTCAGCACGATGGCGTGGTGACGATCTTGATGTACTACTGTCGCAGGGCTTCGCCTAAGCACCGCTACAATATTATCGAGGACTATGGTGGAAGGGGGCACCGCACACGGCTAAGAATATGATCACGTGGATCAACTTGTGTGTCTAGGGGTGCCCCTTGCCTCCGTATATAAAGGATCCAAGGGGGGGGGGGTGCGGCCGGCCCTAGTAGGAGGCATGCAGGAGGAGTCCTACTCCTACCGGGAGTAGGACTCCCCTCCCTTTCCTTGTCCAAGTAGGAGAGGGGAAAGGAGAGAAGGAAAAAGGGGGGGCACCGCCCCTCCCTCCTTGTCCAATTCGGACTAGGGGGAGAGGGGGCGCGCGGCCTGCCCTGGCTGCCCCTCCTCTTCTCCACTTTAGGCCCATGAGGCCCATTAACCCCCAGGGGGTTCCAGTAACCCCCCGGTGCTCCGGTTTTATCCGAAACTTCCCCGGAACACTTCCGGTGTCCGAATATAGCCGTCCAATATATCAATCTTTATGTCTCGACCATTTCGAGACTCCACGTCATGTCCGTGATCACATCCGGGACTCCGAACTAACTTCGGTACATCAAAACTCATAAACTCATAATATAACTGTCATCGAAACCTTAAGCGTGCGGACCCTACGGGTTCGAGACCAATGTAGACATGACCGAGACACGTTTCCGGTCAATAACCAATAGCGGAACCTGGATGCTCATATTGGCTCCTACATATTCTACGAAGATCTTTTATCGGTCAGACCGCATAACAACATACATTGTTCCCTTTGTCATCAATATGTTACTTGCCCGAGATTCGGTCGTCGATATCCCATACCTAGTTCAATCTCGTTACCAGCAAGTCTCTTTACTCGTTCCGTAATACATCATCTCACAACTAACTCATTAGTTGCAATGCTTGCAAGGCTTATGTGATGTGTATTACCGAGAGGGCTCAGAGATACCTCTCCGACAATCGGAGTGACAAATCCTAATCTCGAAATACGCCAACCCAACATGTACCTTTGGAGACACCTGTAGAGCACCTTTATAATCACCCATTTACGTTGTGACGTTTGGTAGCACACAAAGTGTTCCTCCGGCAAACGGGAGTTGCATAATCTCATAGTCATAGGAATATGTATAAGTCATGAAGAAAGCAATAGAAACATACTAAACGATCGGGTGCTAAGCTAATGGAATGGGTCATGTCAATCAGATCATTCACCTAATGATGTGATCCCGTTAATCAAATAACAACTCTTTGTCCATGGTTAGGAAACATAACCATCTTTGATTAACGAGCTAGTCAAGTAGAGGCATACTAGTGACACTCTGTTTGTCTATGTATTCACACATGTATTATGTTTCCGGTTAATACAATTCTAGCATGAATAATAAACATTTATCATGATATAAGGACATAAATAATAACTTTATTATTGCCTCTAGGGCATATTTCCTTCAGTCTCCCACTTGCACTAGAGTCAATAATCTAGTTCACATCACCATGTGATTTAACACTAATAGTTCACATCTTTATGTGATTAGTTCACATCTTCATGTGACCAACACCCAAAGGGTTTACTAGATTCAGTAATCTAGTTCACATCGCTATGCGATTAACACCCAAAGAGTACTAAGGTGTGATCATGTTTTGCTTGTGAGAGAAGTTTAGTCAACGGGTCTGCCACATTCAGATCCGTATGTATTTTGAAAATTTCTATGTCAACAATGCTCTGCACAGAGACTCTAGCTAATTGCTCCCACTTTCAATATGTATCCAGATTGAGACTTAGAGTCATCTAGATTAGTGTCAAAACTTGCATCGACGTAACCCTTTACGACGAACCTTTTTGTCACCTCCATAATCGAGAAACATATCCTTATTCCACTAAGGATAATTTTGACCGCTGTCCAGTGATCTACTCCTAGATCACTATTGTACTACCTTGCCAAAATCAGTGTAGGGTATACAATAGATCTGGTACATAGCATGGCATACTTTATAGAACCTATGGCTGAGGCATAGGGAATGACTTTCATTCTCTTTCTATCTTCTGTCGTGGTCGGGTTTTGAGTCTTACTCAATTTCACACCTTGTAACACAGACAAGAACTCTTTCTTTGACTGTTCTATTTTGAACTACTTCAAAATCTTGTCAAGGTATGTACTCATTGAAAAAAACTTATCAAGCGTCTTGATCTATCTCTATAGATCTTGATGTTCAATATGTCAGCAGCTTCACCGAGGTCTTTCTTTGGAAAATTCCTTTCAAACACTCCTTTATGCTTTACAGAATAATTCTACTTTATTTCCGATCAACAATATGTCATTCACATATACTTATCAGAAATGTTGTAGTGCTCCCACTCACTTTCTTGTAAATATAGGCTTCATCGCAAGTCTGTATAAAACTATATGCTTTGATCAACTTATCAAAGCGTATATTCCAACTCCGAGATGCTTGCACCAGTCCATAGATGGATCACTGGAGCTTGCATATTTTGTTAGCACCTTTAGGATTGACAAAACCTTCTGGTTGTATCATATACAACTCTTCTTTAATAAATCTATTAAGGAATGCAGTTTTTTTATCCATTTGCCAGATTTCATAAAATGCGGCAATTTCTAACATGATTCGGACAGACTTAAGCATAGATACGAGTGAGAAACTCTCGTCATAGTCAACACCTTGAACTTGTCGAAAACCTTTTGTGACAATTCTAGCTTTGTAGATAGTAACACTACTATCAGCGTCCGTCTTCCTCTTGAAGATCCATTTATTCTCAATTCCTTGCCGATCATCGGGCAAGTCAACCAAAGTCCATACTTTGTTCTCATACATGGATCCCATCTCAGATTTCATGGCCTCAAGCCATTTTGCGGAATCTGGGCTCACCATCACTTCTTCATAGTTCGTAGGTTCGTCATGGTCAAGTAGCATGACCTCCAGAACAGTATTACCGTACCACTCTGGTGCAGATCTCACTCTGGTTTACCTACAAGATTCGGTAGTAACTTGATCTGAAGTTACATGATCATCATCATTAGCTTCCTCACTAATTGGTGTAGTAGTCACAGGAACAGATTTCTGTGATGAACTACTTTCCAATAAGGGAGAAGGTACAATTACCTTATCAAGTTCTACTTTCCTCCCACTCACTTCTTTCGAGAGAACCTCCTTCTCTAGAAAGGATCCATTCTTAGCAACGAATGTCTTGCCTTTGGATCTGTGATAGAAGGTGTACCCAACAGTAACTTTTTGGGTATCCTATGAAGACACACTTTTCCGATTTGGGTTTGAGCTTATCAGGATGAAACTTTTTCACATAAGCATTGCAACCCCAAACTTTAAGAAACGACAACTTTGGTTTCTTGCCAAACCACAGTTCATACGGTGTCATCTCAACAGATTTAGATGGTGCCCTTTTAACATGAATGCAGTTGTCTCTAATGCATAACCCCAAAACGATAGTGGTAGATCGGTAAGAGACATCATAGATTGCACTATATCCAATAAAGTACGGTTATGACATTCGGACACACCATTATGCTGTGGTGTTCCATGTGGCATGAGTTTGTGAAACTATTCCACATTGTTTTAATTGAAGACCAAACTCGTAACTCAAATATTTGTCTCCGCGATCAGATCGTAGAAACTTTATTTTCTTGTCACGATGATTTTCCACTTCACTCTGAAATTCTTTGAACTTTTCAAATGTTTCAGACTTATGTTTCATCAAGTAGATATACCCATATCTGCTCAAATCATCTGTGAAGTTCAGAAAATAACGACACTTGCCGTGAGCCTTTACACTCATCGGACCGCATACATCAGTATGTATTATTTCCAATAAGTCAGTTGCTCGCTCCGGAGAACGGAGTCTTAGTCATCTTGCCCATGAGGCATGGTTCGCAAGCATCAAGTGATTCATAATCAAGTGATTCCAAAATCCCATCAGCATGGAGTTTCTTCATGCGCTTTACACCAATATGACCTAAACGGCAATGCTACAAATAAGTTGCACTATCATTATTAACTATGCATCTTTTGTTTTCAATATTATGATTATGTGTATCACTATGATCGAGATCCAATGAACTATTTTCATTGGGTGTGTAACCATATAAGGTTTTATTCATGTAAACAGAACAACAATTTATTCTCTTACTTAAATGAATAACCGTATTACAATAAACATGATCAAATCATATTCATGCTTAACGCAAACACCAAATAACACTTATTCAGGTTCAACACTAATCCCGAAAGTACAGGGAGTGTGCGATGATGATCATATCAATCTTGGAACCACTTCCAACACACATCGTCACTTCATCCTTAACTAGTCTCTGTTTATTCTGCAACTCCCGTTTTGAGTTACTAATCTTAGCAACTGAACTAGTATCAAATACTGAGGGGTTGCTATAAACACTAGTAAATTACACATCAATAACATGTATATCAAATATACTTATGTTCACTTTGCCATCCTTCTTATCTGCCAATCACTTGGGGTAGTTCCGCTTCCAGTGACCAGTCCCTTTGCAGTAGAAAACCTTAGTCTCAGGCTTAGGACCAGACTTGGGCTTCTTCACTTGAGCAGCAACTTGCTTGCTGTTCTTCTTGAAGTTCCCCTTCTTCCCTCTGCCCTTTTCTTGAAACTAGTGGTCTTGTCTACCATCAACACTTGATGTTTTTCTCGATTTCTACCTTCGTCAATTTCCGCATTACGAAGAGCTTGGGAATCGTTTCCGTTATCCCTTGCATATCATAGTTCATCACGAAGTTCTACTAACTTGGTGATGGTGACTAGAGAATTCTGTCAATCACTGTCTTATCTGGAAGATTAACTCCCACTTGATTCAAGCGATTGTAGTACTCAGACAATCTGGGCACATGCTCACTAGTTGAGAGATTCTCCTCCATCTTTTAGCTATAGAACTTGTTGCAGACTTTATATCTCTCAACTCGGGTATTTGCTTGAAATATTAACTTCAACTCCTGGAACATCTCATATGCTCCATGACGTTCAAGACGTCTTTGAAGTCCCGATTCTAAGCCATTAAGCATGGTGCACTAAACTATCAAGTAGTCATCATATTGAGCTAGCCAAACGTTCATAACGTCTGCATCTGCTCCTGCAATAGGTCCGTCACCTAGCAGTGCATCAAGTACATAATTCTTCTGTGCAGCAATGAGGATAAACCTCAGATCACGGATCCAATCCGCATCATTGCTACTAACATCTTTCAACACAATTTTCTCTAGGAACATATCAAAATAAACACAGGGAAGCAACAACGCGAGCTATTGATCTACAACATAATTTGCAAAATACTACCAGGACTAAGTTCATGATAAATTTAAGTTCAATTAATCATATTACTTAAGAACTCCCACTTAGATAGACATCCCTCTAATCCTCTAAGTGATTACGTGAGATGGAGTAGTTTCATTGGTGAACATCACTATGTTGATCATATCTACTATATGATTCACGCTCGACCTTTCGGTCTCCGTGTTCCGAGGCCATATCTGTATATGCTTGGCTCGTCAAGTATAACCTGAGTATTCCGCGTGTGCAACTGTTTTGCACCCGTTGTATTTGAACGTAGAGCCTATCACACCCGATCATCACGTGGTGTCTCAGCACGAAGAACTTTCGCAACGGTGCATACTCAGGGAGAACACTTCTTGATAATTAGTGAGAGATCATCTTATAATGCTACCGTCAATCTAAGCAAGATAAGATGCATAAAAGATAAACATCACATGCAATCAATATAAGTGATATGATATGGCCATCATCATCTTGTGCTTGTGATCTCCATCTTCGAAGCACCGTCGTGATCACCATCGTCATCGACGCGACACCTTGATCTCCATCATAGCATCGTTGTCGTCTCGCCAATCTTATGCTTCCACGACTATCGCTACCACTTAGTGATAAAGTAAAGCATTACAACGCAATTGCATTGCATACAATAAAGCGACAACCATATGGCTCCTGCTAGTTGCCGATAACTCGGTTACAAAACATGATCATCTCATACAATAAAATTTAGCATCATGTCTTGACCATATCACATCACAACATGCCCTGCAAAAACAAGTTAGACGTCCTCTACTTTGTTGTTGCAAGTTTTACGTGGCTGCTACAGGCTTAAGCAAGAACCAATCTTACCTACGCATCAAAACCACAACGATAGTTTGTCAAGTTGGTGTTGTTTTAACCTTCGCAAGGACCGGGCGTAGCCACACTCGGTTCAATTAAAGTTGGAGAAACTGTCACCCGCTAGCCACCTTTGTGCAAAGCACGTCGGGAGAACCGGTCGCGCGTAAGCGTACGCGTAATGTCGGTCCGGGCCGCTTCGTCCAACAATACCGCCGAACCAAAGTATGACATGCTGGTAAGCAGTATGACTTATATCGCCCACAACTCACTTGTGTTCTACTCGTGCATATAACATCAACACATAAAACCTAGGCTCGGATGCCACTATTGGGTTTCGTAGTAATTTCAAAAAATTTCCTACGCACACGCAAGATCATGGTGATGCATAGCAACGAGAAGGGAGAGTGTGATCTACGTACCCTTATAGACCGACAGCGGAAGCATTGTGACAACGCGGTTGATGTAGTCGTACGTCTTCACGATCCGACCGATCCAAGCACCGTTACTCCGGCACCTCCGAGTTCTTGGCACACGTTCAGCTCGATGACGATCCCCGGACTCCGATCCAGCAAAGTGTCGGGGAAGAGTTCCGTCAGCACGACAGCGTGGTGACGATCTTGATGTACTACTGTCGCAGGGCTTCGCCTAAGCACCGCTACAATATTATCGAGGACTATGGTGGAAGGGGGCACCGCACACGGCTAAGAATATGATCACGTGGATCAACTTGTGTGTCTAGGGGTGCCCCTTGCCTCCGTATATAAAGGATCCAAGGGGGGGTGCAGCCGGCCCTAGTAGGAGGCGCGCAGGAGGAGTCCTACTCCTACCGGGAGTAGGACTCCCCTCCCTTTCCTTGTCCAAGTAGGAGAGGGGAAAGGAGAGAAGGAAAAAGGGGGGGGGGGCGCCGCCCCTCCCTCCTTGTCCAATTCGGACTAGGGGGAGAGGGGGCACGCGGCCTGCCCTGGCAGCCCCTCCTCTTCTCCACTTTAGGCCCATGAGGCCCATTAACCCCCCGGGGGTTCCGGTAACCCCCCGGTGCTCCGGTTTTATCCGAAACTTCCCCGGAACACTTCCGGTGTCCGAATATAGCCGTACAATATATCAATATTTATGTCTCGACCATTTAGAGACTCCTTGTCATGTTCGTGATCACATCCGGGACTCCGAACTAACTTCGGTACATCAAAACTCATAAACTCATAATATAACTGTCATCGAAACCTTAAGCGTGCGGACCCTACGGGTTCGAGAACAATGTAGACATGACCGAGACACGTCTTCGGTTAATAACCAATAGCGGAACCTGGATGCTCATATTGGCTCCTACATATTCTATGAAGATCTTTTATCGGTCAGACCGCATAGCAACATACGTTGTTCCCTTTGTCATCGGTATGTTACTTGCCCGAGATTCGATCATCGGTATCCCATACCTAGTTCAATCTCGTTATCGGCAAGGCTCTTTACTCGTTCCATAATACATCATCTCACAACTAACTCATTAGTTGCAATGCTTGCAAGGCTTATGTGATGTGTATTACCGAGAGGGCCCAGAGATACCTCTCCGACAATCGGAGTGACAAATCCTAATCTCGAAATACGCCAAACCAACATGTACCTTTGGAGACACCTGTAGAGCACCTTTATAATCACCCATTTACGTTGTGACGTTTGGTAGCACACAAAGTGTTCCTCCGGCAAACGGGAGTTGCATAATCTCATAGTCATAGGAACATGTATAAGTCATGAAGAAAGCAATAGCAACATACTAAACGATCGGGTGCTAAGCTAATGGAATGGGTCATGTCAATTAGATCATTCACCTAATGATGTGATCCCGTTAATCAAATAACAACTCTTTGTCCATGGTTAGGAAACATAACCATCTTTGATTAACGAGCTAGTCAAGTAGAGGCATACTAGTGACACTCTGTTTGTCTATGTATTCACACATGTATTATGTTTTCGGTTAATACAATTCTAGCATGAATAATAAACATTTATCATGATATAAGGAAATAAATAATAACTTTATTATTGCCTCTAGGGCATATTTCCTTCAATACCTCACCAGTCCTCCGGTCATGGTGGCTCCGCGCCCTCAAGAGCCCTTGGTGCTTTACCTCGCTGCCACTCCCTACTCCGCCAGCGCAGCCCTGGTGGCGGTTAGGGAGGAGCGCCAAATCAGAACCACAACAGCAGCCCGGGACAAGGAAAAACAGTAACAAGGAAGGCCCACAGAAACCACTATCGCGGCTGAGAAGGATCAGTCGCCGAGGAGTGCACCAGAGGCGGGAGAGGCCGCTCTCCCAGATGGTCAGCCTCTGGAGGCCTCATCACCTTGAGAGGCGCCATTGCCTCCGGAGGGCGCCACAAGCACTGACGCACCCAGCCTTGTTGAGCACCCAGTGTACTTCGTCAGCATGGTGTTGCGGGACGTGAGGGCACGGTACCCATGCCTCAGAAGCTCCTTCTCGCACTACTTGTGGCCTCGCGCAAGCTGCGGCACTATTTTCAGGGTCACCCCATCAAGGTTGTCTCGTCATACCCCTTGGAGAGAGTGCTCAGGAGCCCCAACTCGGCCGGAAGGGTCGTTGAGTGGAACATAGAGCTGCAAGCATTTCAGCTCGAATTCAGCATGACCAGAGTCATCAAGGGAGCAGCGTTAGCGGATTTTGTGGCAGAATGGACAGAGGCACCAGGCCTCAAGGCCGACGAGGATCGGTCCCTCTCTCCGGGAAGCGAGGCGCCAGAAGGATGGGTCATGTACATCGATGGGGCGTTCTCCAGGCATGGCGCTAGGGCTGGGGCTGTGCTTATATCGCCCACTCAGGACAAGCTCTACTATGCAATACAGCTCTGTTTCCAGCAAGGTGAAAAGGTCTCCAACAACATAGCGGAGTATGAAGGTCTAATAGCGGGCTTGAAGGCCGCAGCTGCCCTGGGGGTGAAACGCCTCACCATCAAGGGCGATTCGCAGCTCCTTATCAATTTCTCCAACAAGGTGTACGAGCCGAGAGATGAACACATGGAAGCCTACCTTGCAGAGGTCCGCAGGATGGAGAAGCAATTCTGGGGGTTGGAGTTGCAGCATGTGCCCTGTGGCACCAATCAGGAGGCCGACAACATCGCCAGACGGGCATCCAGGCGATTACCGCAGGAACCTGGCGTCTTCGAGGAGCGGCTCTTCAAGCCCTCAGCCCTGCCATCATTGTCAAACACGGCTCAGCCTCGGGAGGAGCTCCCCCAGCCACCTGCCTTAGGAGCCCCGGTCTGTGGCCCGGCCTCAGGGGCACGCCTGCTCCTGACGATGGAACCTCAGGAGGGGTGCTGGATCACGGAGCTCCGGAGTTACTTAACACAGGGGGTCCTGCCGGAGAAGGAGGAGGAAGCTGAGCGTGTGGCGCGGCAAGCCACGGCATACTGCATCAGGGATGGAGAGCTCTACCGGAAGCGACCAAACAATGTATCCCTGCGTTGCATCTCCAGGGAGCAAGGAAAGGAACTGCTGGAAGATATACATGACGGAGACTGTGGACACCATTCGTCATCACGGACCCTCGTCGGCAAGGCATTTCGCAGTGGGTTTTATTGGCCCACCGCACTCAATGACGCCGTCGAACTGGTGAAGGCTTGTGAGGCCTGCCAGTTCCACACCAAGCAGATCCATCAGCCGGCAGGAGGCCTGCAGACTATACCCCTTTCGTGGCCATTCGCGATCTGGGGGCTGGACATCTTGGGACCGTTCCCTCGGGCGCCAGGGGGCTACCGCTACCTCTACGTCGCCGTGGACAAGTTCACCAAGTGGGCTGAAGTAGAGGCCGTCCGCACCATCCCCGCAGGTTCCGCGGTCAAGTTCATCAGGGGCATCATGAGCCGGTTCGGGGTGCCGAATCGCATCATCACGGACAACGGTTCGCAGTTCACCAGTAACCTCTTCAAAACATACTGTGCTAACCTTGGAACGCAGATATGCTACGCTTCAGTGGCGCACCCCCGAAGCAACGGCCAAGCCGAACGAGCCAACGCAGAGGCCCTGAGGGGCCTCAAGACCAGGACGTTCAAGAAGAAGTTGGAGGCCTACGTCAGAGGATGGAACGACGAGCTTCAGTCCGTGCTGTGGTCCATCCGCACAACCGCGACCAAGACGACTGGAGAGACCCCGTTCTTCCTGGTCTACGGAGCCGAAGCAGTCCTCCCTCATGAGGTCAGACGTCGCTCCGCGCGGGTCCTGGCGTTCGATGAGGCGCAGCAGGACGCCATGCGGGGGATGGACCTCATGCTGGGGGAGGAACGCTGTCGAGAAGCCACGCTGCGAGGGGCGAGGTACCAACAGGCACTGCAACGATATCATTGCCGCAACATCCGCCCCAGAACCCTCGAGGTAGGAGACCACGTGCTCAGGCGGGTTCTCTCCAGGGAGGGACTGCACAAGCTCTCTCCCATGTGGGAGGGCCCGTTCAAGGTTGTTCATGTTTCCAGGCTTGGCTCCGCGCGCTTGGAGACTCAGGAGGGGGAGCCGGTCCAGAATGCATGGAACATCCAGCACCTTCGGAGGTTCTATCCCTAAAAGGCCCAGAGCCTGTGAAGAAGGCGAACGCCTGTGAAGATTATCCTTTTTTGGAAAAGTCCCAGAGCCTATGAAGAAGGCGAACGCCTGTGAAGATTATCCTTTTTTGGAAAAGGCCCAGAGCCTGTGAAGAAGGCGAATGCCTGTGAAGCTATCGCGTTTTGGAAAAGGCCCAGAGCCTGTGAAGAGGGCAAATGCCCGTGAAGCTCATTTCCCCTAAGAAAGGCCCGGAGCCTGTGAAGAAGGGCAACGCCTGTGAAGCTCGCCGCCCGTGACACTCTCACGTAATAATGAGTTGGGGCTGTACATGCCCCGGAGTCTCAGGAGCGCCGGCGTCAGGCCCTGGGGCTCCCTCCCACGCCCAGTGGTAGCACTTAGCTCCGCGCTGGTGAGAAGACGTCGAAGACTAGATTAGGTGCTGGACGCGGCTTTTTCATTTGCTTTCCGCAGTTGGCTTGTTCATTCTCATTCGAAGTTTCATTGGAGCTATTGTTGCCTTTGACTTATGGTTCTTCGACTTTTCGCTCTCCTGCCTCAATTTCTCTTATGCAAGGCCTCACGAGGGAGGGCAGCCGATCGCCCTCGCGAGA
The DNA here is from genome assembly GCF_002162155.2 of Triticum dicoccoides. Classification (NCBI taxonomy): domain Eukaryota; kingdom Viridiplantae; phylum Streptophyta; class Magnoliopsida; order Poales; family Poaceae; genus Triticum; species Triticum dicoccoides. The sequence goes on along the minus strand of NC_041390.1, from coordinate 441,867,880 downwards.
GTCCCTGTCCTAGTCGTTCAAAGGTTTCGCGACCTGGGTCCATCACAGGAGCACCCCTCCAGTCCGTGCCCCACGGGCACCGCGACGTGAACACAGGGCCTGGGTCGGTCGCTCCCCCACGGCTGGGGCCGGGAACTATCTACGCGTGGACACATAGCCGGGGGGCACGATAATGGAAGAAAAGCGATGATTAACAACAATAACCCAAACACGCCCCCGCGGGGCTCCACGCCATTGTCTTTTTACGCAGGACAAAGAAAAAAGAAGAATAAAAGAGCAAATCGGGTGCAGCTCGCCTCACACCGGCCTGCAGGGAAGACTCGGGATGCCTCCGGGACTCAGGCAGACTCCCTCTCGCGCTTCGCTGGGGCGCGACGACGAGCAGACATGCTACCACCTCCCAAGCAGGAACGACGGCGTGGAGGCTGACTGCGGCCACCGCTAGAAGAGTCGCCGCCTGAAGAAGAACCGGTGAAGATTGGGGAACCCTGGGCGCCGCCGATCACACGAGCGCTGTCCTCTCCATCGTCGCCGAGGCTGGGTCCCCGGCCGCGGTCGTCATCCTCAGGGCAGCACCCTGCGCGGCGACCATCTTCCCCAAACACCCTCACGTAGAGGGTGGCGTCGCCGTCGAACCTGAAGTGTAGGGTGCACCGACGGCTCAGGCCACGTGCGTGGGTAAATGTCTGCCAACCGCGGGTGAGGGCCAGGCTCCCAGCTGCGGAGACCTCCAATGAAGCCCATGAAGCCTGGCTGCAGCAGCCGTCTGCCTGAAGCCAGAGGCCGCCCGGGGCACCGGCCGGGAGCTCGCCGAGGAGGAAGCGAGGAAGATGAAGTCGGGTGCTAGTCGGCTCCGCCGACCACACGACGAACTCCGGTAGCACCTCTGCAGCACGGAAGCGCGGCCTAGAGGGACGCGCGACCGAAGCGCGCCCCCCGGTCGTAGCTGTCCGCCGGTCACCGTGCTGGGAATCATCTCCACGGCCGCGGGGAGCCACCGTGGTGGCCACAGGATGTTTGCGAGGGCGCCCTCGGCCGTGCTTAGGCGGGGGAGAAGCAAGCTCAACCTGGCGAGCCTTCCCCTTCTCTGCGGCCGAAAACCTCCTCAACGGAGCCATGAAGAGGAAGGAGAAGCGAAGGGGGGATGGACTAGAAGGGCGCACACCGTTCCGTACTTATAGCCGGCGAAGGCCAACCGTCGACCTTCACGATCGCAGGTAATCATGACCCGCTTGGAATGCAGGGACTTGTCCAATCCGCGTGGTTGCCGAGGCGTCGTGGGGAAGTGGAGATGCCCCCGTCCAATCAACCGCCATGCGGCGCCCAAGGCCGCAGGCTGTTAGGGCCCGCGGCGCTTCACCCTCTCCCTTTCGCCTCTCTGCACGGCCAAGCCCGAGCGCGCCTTGGGCCCGGGGGCTACTGTCGGCGTTCTGGGGATGGGGGTCCCCAGACTTGCCTGCCTGCGGCCTGCGGCGTGGCTCAAAGAGGGGCCCAGCACGACCCATCTTCCTCAACACAAGACCCAAGACCCTCGCGAGGGGCCAAGCCTCGCGGGGCGGATGACGCGGAGCTTCCTCAGGCACGGCCTCATCAGGCTGGCTCATGAGGAGGCGGAGAGATCAAGGCGGGGTACCTCACGAGGTGCCCATGACACAAGCCGTGACGACCAAGGGCGCCAGGCGGGCGCCAGCCCGCACAGTGTCCTCCTTTCCTCTTTGGTGCAAAGGGAGCAAGCGCAGGCGAGAGCATCAAGCAAAGGCACCTGTTTCGGTGCAACAAGACCAAGACCAGTCCAACAGCAAGAAGGAAGTCATGGTGGAGCCTAAGCCAGCGTCACCACCAGAGCCTTTGGCAGGCGAGGACCAACTTTAGTCAGGATAAGTGTACTAGATGTTCCCCTTCAAAATGGCCAGCTGTTGGCGCCCTTCCCGCTCAATATTTGGGAAGAGGCCCAGGGCCTTTGCCTATAAATAGGACTAGCCATCCCCAGGGTAGAGGCATCTAGAAATCGACCAGAATCCAGAGATCGGATCAAGTAGCATTACAGAGAGAGAGAGAGAGGCGACTGAGCTCCTCCTAGCAGTTCATCGCCCTAGCCAAGAACAGACCCTCGCGAGGCTGTTCTTCCTTGTATTGTTCATCATCATCAGCCCAAGAGGCAATCCACCACACCACACACTGGAGTAGGGTATTACACCACATCGGTGGCCCGAACCAGTATAAACCCTGTGTCTCTTGTGCTGTTCCTTCGATAGCTTAGATCTTTGCGAGGCGGAGGGGTGCAAGTAGGTAGAAGGTGTAATCTTCACGCGCACCCCAGAGTTCGAACCTCAAGGGTCTGCCGAAACCCGAAATCCGACAGGGGTGGTAGTGGAGTTGCTTCTAACAAATGGTGGGATAGGCTTGCTAGACAAATGGAGGGCACGCCCGCAATATCAATAAGTGAGGAGATGGCTTCTTGTTGTCTATGCACGTGCGTGTGAGAGACGGGTCAGGAGGCATGCATGAATGATGAGGTGGGACGATGTGGCTGTGGTAAGCAGACGTAACTACATAGGAAGATCAATCGCTCTTTTTAAGAGAAAGGAGAGACATAACTTGTGAGGTATGTCGATCGATGGGGGGGGGCTAGTTAAAGTCGATCTAGGTATATGTTGGGAGATCGATCGGTATACATGCATGTGTGTGTTAGAAGCAAATGAGGCACGAGGAGAAGGATAGAGAGAGAGGGATGCATGTAGGAGGTGGTACGAGAGGCATACTATATCGAGGGGGAGGATTATGCGAGTACGAGAACAATGAAAAGAGTGGTGGGAGTGAGGCATGGACGGTGACAAGAGAAGAGGGGAAGCTTGTGTTTGTGCTAGGCGCACCTGGCTAGAGAGGCATATCGATCGATGTGTGCCGCGAAGAAGGAGCTGGGGGGCCTACACACACCGTGGGTGAACGACCTAAAGTGAAAAGACGAGTTTGCGCGATGGAGCTAGAGAATGCTGAGGGAGGGTGAGAGGGATGCGGGCGTGTGCATGCACAAGAGAAAGTTAGCGCTAGCTACAAAGATAAGAGGGTTGTGTGGGTGTAAAAGACGAATAGAGGTCATATATACTTCATTATAAAAAGCGAATTCGGATATTTGAAGAATTTATCATAGTGTTTAAAACCGACGGATGTGTGAATATATATAACGGTGATAAACATGGTGTGGTTATGAACATGGTATACTACATTTAACATATTTTATCTCTACTCTTATAAAAAAAGGAGTTGTTGATGATGGTGTGCCTACCATCCTGCATTATAGGCCGTCTGATTTATATCTGGCGGATAGCAAGGAAACTTTGATGGTTGAAGTTGGCAACAATCATGGTTGTAGATTCTTATTGAAATAGAGAAACGAATTCAAATTTTGTTTGAATTGCAGCGGTAGTATAGACATTTGGAATGCACTAAAATGTTGGTATGAGTAGGTTACATGCATTATATAGCAAGCGAAAAAATTTAATCGGACATAACATGGATTCATACTCCCTCCTTCCATCTATATAGGGCGTAATGAGATTTTTAAGACCACCTTTGACTATTGACAAGATTAATAGTACATGACATGCACAATGTGAAAATTATATCATTGAAAGAACTTTTCACAGACGAATTTAACGGTGTGCTTTGTGTAAGTTGCATGTCATATATCATTGCTCTAATATTTGACCAAAAGTTAGCATCGAAAAACGCATTAGGCCCTATATAGATGGAAGGAGGGAATAGCTTTGAATAGCATTTGTATAGTAAAACGGGGCAAGACTCTTTGTGTGGTGTGAATAGTTTTATTTTTTTCATTTTCTTTTTGGTTGAGGGAAGTGCGAATTGATTTGGTACGTACAAGTACAATATTACGACACGTTAGGCTTGTCCCTAAAATTCAACCCGTGTCTTGTTATATCCCAAAAATTCAGATATCGTGCTCCCAAAACTGGCACCTTCACAACCCGCGCCTTGCTATCCCGAAATTACAACGCGCGCGAAAACTCCCTCCAGCTGCCAAATCCCGACACGCGAAATCCCCCTTCTAACCCTGAGCCGAAAGCGCCGCTAGTTCAAATCGGTGGGGGGTACTTTTGTAACACACCCTACATTTTGGACAAGCGCGTTCCTAAGTCATGCTTCACCCCCTCCCATCACCCCCTTTTCGCCATTCAAAATCCTAGGCCGTCATAACCTTTCCGCTCCAGCCGCGAAACCCCACCCTCCTCCGTCCGCCATGTCACCGCTGCCCAGCCGGAGCCTCTTCCCCGACGACCTCGTCCACCGCAACAGCTCGACGTCCCTCGTCCACCTCCCCGGATGAGGATCCATCGTCCATCTCGCCGTCCCGCCGGTTCAGCCGCCCCGTCCTCCACCTCCAAGGAGCTGCTTCGACGATCGCCTCATCTATCGCGACTGCTCCATCCCCACAGCGCCGCCTTAACCTGCTCAACCAAAACCGCAGCATCCTCACCGGCTCCTCGGACGAAGCCGAGGCCTACTCGGCACCACCAAAGAGGTTGTACACTCATCGCATCGCACCTTCTCCTTAACTCGACCTCCCGGCACCGACGGTGCTCCATCCTGCACCCCCATGGAGCGGCTACCTTGAAGCCGGCGCCGCGGGCGACATCTCCACGGCGGCTCTTCCCCAGTGCGAGGCCCCTTCGGCGGCAGCGTCCATACGAGCCGGATCTGCTGCTGCTGCTCTGGCTCTCGCTCGACCGCTCGCTCGCCCAGCTGCTGCTGCTGCTCTCCCCCTCGCTCGCGCTGCTACTCTGCTCCGATTAAGCCACACTTCAGTCGACTGAATCGACTTTTGGATCAGTCGATTTTCAGGGGTTGGGGGGCTCGCCGGAGTTAAGGAAGAACCACCCGCAGCGGGGACGGGGGCTCGCCAGAGAGGTACCCCACTATCTATCTTAGGGTTCACGGTGGGGGGGGGGGTCCTAGAGGGCTGGCCGGGGCGGAGGTGGCGAGTTGTTTCGGGGCGGCGAGGCGGCACTGGGGCCGGCGGTTCGGCCGATGGTGGCTGGCGGCTCAGGAGGGTGCAGGTTGAAGATGAACTGCAGGCCCTCCCTAAACTACATGTCAAGTGCCTCTTTGCTACCATTGCATTCAATTTCGACAGTAGCATTCAGATTCCACAGTAAATTTCAGTTTCGACAGTTAAGTTTAGAGTCAACAGTTTTTACCTCATCTGTTGTAGTCAGGTGGTTTTTGGTGATGTTAATTTTACATCCATTTTACATCATCTATTGGAGATGCTATTAGAATCCCACTTGAGATTGACGATGTCTGTCTTGTGCTGCTTCAGCCTTGACATCTTATGGCTCACCGGAGCTGCTGCAACGACAGAACGATCCATCACAACAGAGCAGTGCCCTGGACGCCGTCTACAGATTCCTCAGATCTGCCTCCACACCTCCGACAGCCACCTCTGCCTCAACTGCTTCAGTGACCAACCCAATGATGCTGAGGTCGACACGGCTACGGCAAAGAGGTTGTACACTTGTTGCATCACTTATTACTATACATTCACGTCGATCCATTAGGGCTATTTTGGTTCAACGAAAAAACATCGATCCACTGGTTGTTACCATCACTCTAAATTTCTGCACGCTCTCCTTACATAATCTCACCATATTTTTTTCATATTCATGTTAGATATTGTACACAGTCATGCTAAACATGTAGAGAAAAAGAGAAGAGTTTTGCGCGGCAATACAATGTCATGCAGACATCGCTCCATGGTGGGTTCAATGGCAAACCCTCCCCACCCCTCTTCAGATTGTAATCCAGAGGAAGATATCCGTTCTGAGGCGGATTCGGACGCCGCTGACCACTCCTATTTACCCCCAAGGTGTTTGCTCTACCTTGGCATGATGATGTTAGTCATATCATGCATATGTTGCCTTGTAGTGCCTACTTTTGACATCATATATGTCATCTGCTTAGTTTAGACATGTTCTGTAATGCCACCTGTTTAGTTTCTATATCATATATGGGAATTATGCAGTCTCATGTCTTTTAGCCAGCCATAATATATGTAAAATGTGCAAAGCCATCCTGTTTAACCAGGCATCGTATATTTGAATGATATCTTGCCCTTCCTTTTCTTCATTACATTTCCATTTGTTGACAATGTTTGTACATTAAACTACTCTTCCTGTGAATCAACCATTTGGAGTGAAAACAAGGCCTTCAGAGCAGACAGTGCTACCTATCGAAGCAGATCTCTTGTTGGGTCCCGATAGCTCCTCAGAGATGGATTCAGAGACAGATGACCAGTCCTATTCCCCCACTGAGGTGTATGCTCTAAATTGGCATGGTTATACTGTTCATATCATGCATACAGTGTCTTGCATTGCATAGTTTAGACATCATATACACAATATTCAACACCATGTTCTTAGTTCAGACATCATATCGAATGCCCTCTGTTTAGCATATAAATCACATATGTGAATTAAATGATGCAATCCTGATTACTTAGATAACATGTAGGTGAATTATGTCATGCGATCCTATTTAGTTATTCATCATATCTTTGAATTATGTTATGCTATGCTATCCAGTTTAGATAGCCATCATATATGTGAATTTATGTCATGCTATCCGTTTTAGTTAAACAATATACATGTCAACTATTTCATGCGCTCTTTTTTCCACACTATCTATTGCATCTGTCTCTCATACAATGTCTGTACATTCAACTATGTTTCATGTTTATCAGCCATTTGAATTGGAGCGGGTGATGCCAGTATCTAGCGGACTAAAAACACGGTCTTCAAATAAAACAATGCTACCTCTTGGTGGAGATAGCACCCCGGTTGTACATGCACAAGAACCAGCCCTACCACACATAACCCAAACTCTCACAGATTGTACCCCTACTACGATGGACAGAGAACCAGCTTCACCCAATCTAACCCCAACCCCAGCCGATAGTAACCCAGTTCCTGTTGACACAGCACCATCTCCACCACAGAGCTCCCAAACAAGAGCAGTTAATAAGGCAGCTCCAGTGCCCAAAGGGCCAGTACTATCACGATGAACCCCAACTCCACCAGTTAGCATGCCTATTCATGTGGAGGAAGCACAACCAGCTAGTCGTAGTTTAGCATCTAACGCATTTGATGTTGTTAAATCATATGTGCGTATCTTCCCATCTTGGAAATATTATACTGAAGATGAAGGAAAATGCCAGTTGCAGGTGTTTGTCCAGGAGTTATGTGTAAGTAATGTTATTCATGGCAATTACTTTGCTTCGTCCCATACATCCTACCTCCATGATGGTTATAATACATCAAATTTTCCCATTTTTCTCTATAGAGAAGGACCGATTTGGAAACTCAGGATGAGGTAACCTGTGCTAATACCTCTGCTATCTTCAAGAATGATTGGTGGCAGTATCGGAATTACCTGAAGAAAACATACTTCACCGGCAAAGAAACTCATCAAATTCCCTTACGTTCTCCTGTGACACATTTACTGGACGATGATTGGGAACGCCTTGTTCTGTACTGGTCCCGAACCAAGAATGTGGTAAGGTCTATGAGCTCATTTTATATTTTTAAGTATTATATTCTTGCGTCTTACTGTACTCTGTTCATGTAGAACAAGTGCCTAAACCTGAAGAACAACTGTTCTAATTTAAGATCCCATTGCTACCATAGGACATAGATATATGCTTGTTTGATGCTTTTATTATGTACTAGTACTTGGCAATAGAAGACTTGGTAGTTTAATCCTGTCCACCTTACTAATGAACTGGTTCACCGAAATGAGTTTCATATAGTAGTACATGCTAAACTTGTTATGTGTCTGCTTGTTTCTTCTTTTAGAATGCTGACAGAATATTGGGGAAGAGTGCCTTATTAAGCAACGGTAAAGGAAGTAATGCAGATAAGGTTCAGGATAGTGACACATCCTGTCTTGGTTTATTGTTGGAGTTACTGGCCACTACCGCTTGCACAAGCTATTCAAACTCACTGTCTGAATCAGTTCGGTTTCTTGAGTCTCAACTACAAGCTGAAAGACATCGATCAGCTGTGCTGCGACAAGAAGCGGAAGAACCGCGGAAGTACCTGGAGCATTCAGATGCATACTTTCTGGTGCAACAGCAAGCGTTGGAGGATTTTAGCGCCAAACAGGACAAAGCTAATCAGCTAGCTAAGCTTATTGCTAGCATGGTGGATACCCAGGATAACGTTTTTTGAGCTCTTCTGAAGTTGTTTCAGTTATGCTCTTGTTTTGCTGCCGCGTTTGTTTGCACTGGTGGCCTATTTTGACGGCCAGTGTATATGATATGCTACTTTGTTCCCTATATTTGCACTGGTGGCGAACTTTGATGCCCAGTGGATGTAATATGTGTAATAGCCGTGATAGCCTAGCGTTAGTTGCTTGCTTATTTATTTCCTTGTTGTCTTGTTTATTTGTTTGCTTTTAGTCATTGCTGTTCTTTTTCCGCGGTTAACTAGTGGCTGCAATAGCCTATTTTTTTAAACTAGGCCACAATAACCATGAACATTTACTGTAGTGACACTGGGCCTCCTATGGGCCGTAGAAACAGTGGGCCTTCTACAGGCTGTAGAAACAGTGGGCCTTCTACGGGCCATAGAAACAATGGGCCTTGGGATCATATTGGATGGCCCAGATGACGCTACTGGGCCTAATTCGGACAGGGCATAATGGGCCTTGGGTTAGCAGGCTGTAAATGGGCTATATGCGAATAGGCCGTTAACTGGCTTTCCATGGGCTGGCCCGCCACCTTTTGACCAAGTAAAATGGGCCGGCCTTTTTGCAGGAATGGGCCTCTGTTGGGCCATGCCACGTGTCGATGTATCATAGGCGCCTATCTGACCCACTGACGAGCTGACACGTGTTTCGTCCGGCCAATAAGAATTTTACACATGGAAATTTCCCATTGGTCGGGGTTGTTAACGGGTTATCGGATCCAAAACCCGACCCGATAGCTTAACGGCGTTCCATTACGGTGGATGCCATGTGTCGGTCACCCTTGACGAAAGCACTTCTGTGACGCGCGATTTACATGGAAGTGGACACTTCCGTGATGATAATTTTGGTAATGTCATGGAACACTTCTACGACAGCATAGGTATGACTATCTTGATTCTGTAATAAATTTGTCATGGATGTACATGCATGACAAAAAAAGCGACCTACTGTGACAAACATGTATCATCACGGAAGTGTATTTTTTTGTAGTGTGAGTGCATGTGTACGGGTCAGTGTTGCATGCCTGCATGCGTGCGTGTGTTCATTATGTGTACGTGTCAGTGTTGCACGCCTGCATGTGTGCATGTGTTCATGCGAGTGTTGCGTGCGTGCATGTGTACGTGCGGGGTGAGGTTACACGTCAGTCGACTGGATTTTTCATCTCTGGTCAGTCGATTTTCTAGCCGTTGGATACGAAATCAAGGGCCTGCAATTTATCTTCAAGCTCCACCCCCTGAGCCGCCAGCCACCACCGGCCAAACCACCGACTCCTGCTGCCACGCCCGCCCCGAAACCACTCCCCACCGTCGGTCCGCCGCTGCCACGGCCATCCCTTTAGCCCCCCCTGCGCACCGAGCTTTTTCTCTGGTGATCCCCACGCCACCGTCCAATCACCGCGCCCCCACCGCCGGCGACTGCCAACCAGAGGTCTCACGACTTCGAATCCCCACCAACCACTAATTTATTACCATTTTTGTCTTTCATATACACGCTGACAGGTGGGCCCTATGGTAATGTGCGCTGCTGAATGTGGACCGTTTGACTGGTCAATTGATCGTGTCATCAACAAATTACGGAGCTGTATGGTGAGCCAGTGACCGTATGATCACCCTAAAATGTATTTTATTAACACAGGACAAACTCAAACTACCATTTGTTTCTTTCATATATGCGCTGACAGGTGGGCCCCACGGTTACGCACGCCGATGGTGCAACACTAGTTGTCTCACGTGGAACGTTTGACTAGTCAATTGATTGTGTCATCAACAAAATACAGAGTTGTACGGGTGAGCCAGTGACCGTATAATCACGACATGTATTTATTTAACACGGTACAGACGCAAGCGCTCATATATACGCGCAAGCACTCACCGCTATAAGCACACACACGCAGACCCTACCCTATGAGCACCTTCGAGAGAGTGAGCCAGCATATGATCTCGAGATTTTACAAAGTCACCGTAGGTGCCTCGTAGTCGAGGGGAATGTCTCCTCCCATTGAACGCACATCGTCGGAATATACTGATATTAACCAAGGATAAATGCGAGCACCAGGACTTTAACCCTGGTGTGCTCGGGAAACCACTGTCCTCCTAACCATCCAACCACATGTTGGTTAGCACCACAAAATGTATGTGGTGACCGTGATGAGATAATTCTGAAGTCCAATGACCATATCGTGCTTTTGCTTCAAATACAATAACCGTAAGTGTTGACAACAAAATACGGAGCACACATCAAATACAATGTCTGTCAGTGTCATCAGCAAAATATGGAGACGTATCGTGAGCTAGATACCGTATGATCACCACGAGAATGTATATAGTGACCTTAATGAGCATATTCTGAAGTCCAGTGACCGTATAGTGCTTTCGCTTGAAATACAGTGACCTTCACGCGCGAATGTTCGGGGGCATGCATACTTTTAGAGGGCCGGGAGATAGTTTGTGTGCGTATGTGAAAGTGGGGTAGAAAGAAGGGGTGTCCGGTGGAGACAAGGAGAGATATGCCTTTCGTTTCTCTTTCCCGTGACTAATATTTTAGGAGAAAATATAAACATTCCGAATGCGGAACAAATATTTTTGGATGCACCATGCAATTAACTTTCATGTATAACATTGTACTATTGTATATGCTTATTTTCTTAGTGGCCGATTGCGTGTGTGGTGTGGTGGGCACATGATATCTAGTTGGGGTGCGCACATCATTTCTAGTTGTGGTGGGTCAACATGAGGACTCATGGGTCGGATCCATCCTGCGCCACATAGGTTGGACCGAGACGCATTATACAAAGACCCATGTGGAGGACTCGGCGTACAAGACAAAGCTACCAGAGTCGTGGAGGACTCTATCCCCACTGGTGATAAGCCGACTATATATGATTTGTAACCCTAGGCCCCGAGTATGTTATAGAAGCCCGAGGGCTAGTTCGCCGATAGTATACACACACACACACACAATGCCTGGTATTCATGTGTACTTTGTACACACCCCTATCACTAATATACAGTACCATGAGTAGGCTTTTTCCTCAACTTCAAGGGTCTGGACTTGGGTAAAACCTTGCCTCGTATTACCATCCAGCCTAATAGTCAGGGATATCCTACCAAATGATCTGATGGAATCATATATGCTAACTACTAAGAGAGAGGTGTTTCTGTGGGGGGTGCAATGTGTGTGAGAAGATAATGTGCGTGTAGGAGGCACGTAGGCACATATATGTGCGTATAGAGGGCTAGTAGAGACCGTGCATGTGTATATATGCATGTGAGAGAAATAGTGTTTTCCATCTGTGATTAGTGAAAAAGAGTGGTACATAGTAGTCAGAAAGAGAGGGGGAGATATATAGAGAGTGCGTGCGTGAGACACCCCGACATCCCGGGAGAGATTGTAAGCATGTGTGAAAGAGAAATGCCGATGTATATAAAGTGTGCGCACTTATGCGTTAGATAGAGAGATATATAGGCGTGTGTGAGAATGGGCCGAGGCATAGTGCATCTACGTGTAAAAGGCGGTTCTACACATTAAATTAAAATATAAATGGCATTATTATTTTTGGATGAGATCATGAATTTTGCAATTTGCGTATGAACGAAAATCGGTCTATCAGACACCCATACTCTATTGAGTTCTAGCATGTGCATATGTTTATTTCATATTATCGATCCATAGACTGAGAGCGGTTTGAAATACAGGAAATGCATTGCTTTTCCAATTCATATATAAACATTAATTGGTGCACTCCATGTTGTTAGTGTAAACCACTTTATACATTTGTCACTTACATGGATACATTCCAAATTGCTAGCTACGAAATAGAATACATGTTGAATTCAACATAAATGGGGTTTCGAAGATTCGAATTCATAGGAAGTGCATTCATCTATTTGAATCCGAGATAGTGGCATTTGTAAATTAGATCTAAAAGGGGCATCAATCTTTGTTGTGCGTTTGAACATGCTATATATTCATACGCATGTCTAACTATTTTTTTGCAACCAAGAAGATTATATCCGGAACCATGCATGAACTGAGGTAAGTTGCATATTTTTTAATATATACTCGTGTGCAATGTATATTCAAATGTACCCCCTCCATTCCAAAATTATCATAGTTTTAGGATTTTCAAGAGTCAAGATTTGTGAAGTTTAACAAATCCTGAAAATTCAATTCAAGGGAACCGAAAACATTAATGCTTCTGCTCCCAAATATTGAACGAAGCGCCAAATAAGCCTCTGGTCACCTGAAAGCGCACGAGACTAATGTTTGGTGGTAGGAAATTACTGTCCTGACTCTGGCCCGTGTAGCCTATCGGCCCGATGTCCAAAGGTCTAAACCGGGGTTGGTTTGTAACTTCACCAAGACGCGAGTCTCAACCGCCTCTGAGAAGCATTCATACGCCGTGGGCACGTAGACACCCATGCGCTCGGCCGAAATCTATCCCGCCCACCATTTGGAACACCTGAGATTACTGTCCTACCCCCAACCCACAATATGTCCAAAATTTTAGATGGGGGCAAAGTTTGTAACTTTCCCCAAATTTCAAACAAGCGTGTCCCAAACCAAAACATTGTTGCCCCTTAGTTCCCCCTCCACCCGTTTCCCCATTCACACTCCATGGGCGCCAAAACGCCCTCTCCACCAGCCGCGAAACCCCAGCCTCCTCCATCCTCCATCACACCGGAGCCGGTACCCTGACATCATCGTCCAATGCAACCGCAACCGCAACGGCCTCAAGGACTTAGCAGCTAAAGCCGAGGCAGAGCTGCCTCCATGATGCCGACGCTGATGTGCACCGTACCAGAACCACTTCGACCACACCATCCTGCGCCTCACCGCTGTCGCTGCACTGTCGCAACCGTCCACCGCACCGGAGTTGTTCCCGCTACGCTGTCGTTCGCCACCTCGGATCTGATTCCCCACTGCCGACAGACGGCCACCGCACCACACTCAACAACTTGGCCATGGTTTCATCCAAGGCTCCACCGTCTTCCACAACTTCTCATTTCCAGCGAACCACAAGAAGATCGTTGGAAAAATAGAAGGAGGACACATCACTGCCAGTAGAAAGAAGTACTCTGTCGGTGTACAAAAGAAGGGGCGCACCTTTGTACCCCTTTACCTGTGCACGACAGTTGGAGCCGCGCCCACGGCCACACCAAGTAGAGCACGAGAAGTGAACCGAGGTAAAACCAAACCCCGAGGCAGCCAGAGCAACGCCAAGGCCAAGACCACAAAGAGCAGAGGGGCGAAGCAGGTTCCCCCGGCAAGGCCCTTGACGGGGCAGCCTCAGTGGCCCCCGGGAAGACCCTTGCCAGGGCGGTGCGCCCACACCAGCGGAGTGCACCACCCTTGAGCCCACGGTTGCCAACACCATCAACCGCGTCGGGGCAGGGCTCGGGAGGCGCCTCCATGGTGGCATGCAGATCTTTGTGAAGACAAGGAACACTCAAGATCAGATGAGAATTAGAAGACGATGATCCTCGGCAAGATCCTTGCCGAGGAAAGCCGCGAGACCCCTGGCAAGATCCTTGCCGGGGACGACAGCGCACCACGGCAAGGCCCTTGCCGGGCTACCCGGCAAGTCCCTCGCCGAGGACGACAGCAGGGCCGCTGCCAGGCCCGCACCAACCAAGTCTCCACCGCTGTTCGCATACAGCTGCCAGCCCGATCAGCCGGGCAGGCACCTGCGTGACAACATGCAGCTACCAGGCCAACTCAGCACACGCCTGCGTGGCGACATGCAGATCCTCGTGAAGACCCTACCACCGCACCACCTCAGCTGCCTGCCTGCCTACATGGCGTCGCATGCGTCGCTGACCAGGGCGCGTGTCGAAGCAAGGGGAGCGGTGACGGACGGGACGGGCCTCATTCCCGTCCCCAATAAAGCTAGGGGACACGTCAGCGGCGCATTAAATGTGTCTTGTCCTATAATATGAGCGATAAGCTCACAATATTGTACGCCTTTCCACCTCCTGTATGCCACTGTGGCGGCCTCTTTCGACTATAAAAGGAGGCCCATGGCATACAGGAGAAGGATTCGGCTCTTTCGAACCATGCACTCACCATAGCTAGTTCGAGAGCTCAAGAACTCTCTCAAATACATCCACCAAAGTAGGACTAGGGTTTTATGCATCCTCGCGGCCCGAACCTGGGTAAATGATCCTTGTGCTGATTACTAAACCTGCTCTTCTCGCAACCCTGTGCCCTGGCAACCGTAGTAGGGATTCTTGTGATCCCATAGGTGTCGTTGCACACCGACATCTTTGGCACGCCAGGTAGGGGGCGTAATTGTGAGAATCTGGTCTAGTAGTTATCCTAGTAGTTCTTCTTCGCCATGGCCCCTAAGAAGAAGACGGCCACGACGATCGGCTCGTTGGGAGCCGAATGACCCGCGCTAGTGCGGTCAAGCAGGGGGCCGGTCGCGGACAGGACCCGGACCGCGGTCCACGAGCACCAGCATCGCCCTGGCAGTCAGAGCCTGGCGAGCGGCATCATTCGTGCACCAGACGACCGAGCGCACACCGCCAGATCCAAAGACGAAGCAGCCCCCCCCCCCCGCAGGCGGCGCGGGGCCCTCTAGGAGTGTCGTTGTGCCACCCCTGGGCGGCACATCAACCTCCAAGACGCCCCCGCCGGCGACCACTGCACGCTCTTCCCATGGTGTGCGCGACGAGCAGCGTCACCACACCGGTGACCCTGGGCACCACCGTGGGAAGAGTCCTGTGCATCGTCCGCGGGATGAAGGAGTTCAGCATGCCCGCCGAAGTAGTGGAGAAAATGGCGCGCAGCCGCTGGGTCGTGATGAAGCTCCTTCTAACGTGGTTAGAAGTCGGAGCACGCCAGGGTCCACGCAGTTGTCGCCGCCACCCACGCAAGCATAAGCTTTGGCGCGCGCGCAGCTGCTCCTCGACTTCCCTCCCGCTGCGGATAAGCTCGACGAGTGGAGGGCCACCATCCGGAGCCTCGTCGTCGTCGCAACAAAGATGACCCGCGACCCGCGGGCCCTCGGGCCGACGCTCCACCGAGCCACCACATGCCAGCGCGGGGAAGACCGGGGGTGCTGTGTTCACAGTGCACCCTCCTCCTCCTCGCCAGCCGCCGCAGGCGTCGGCCCGTCGTGATGGCGCTTGTGATAACATCTGTATAGCGTCATCCGACCCGCAGACCCACCACGACCAGCGCCAAGTTCTCCGAGAACAAGCTCACAAAGATGCTCGAACCACTATTGAGCACTGGCGTGATACACGCCACCAGTCGGACAAGTGGGCAGGGCCCGCTATGGACCACCCAGCGCCGGGGGCTCCGGCGGCCTACCTTACGAGGTGGGCTGTCCGGCCTTTACCCGCGAGCTGCGGCAGTTCCAGTGGCCGTCCCAGCGCACGTTCAAGCCCGACGCCGGCGAGAAGTACACTGGAAAGACCCATCCGTCCGAGTTCCTCAGCATCTACATCATCGCGATCCAAGCCACTGGAGCTCGCGATGACAAGGTGCTTGCCAATTATTTCCCGCTGGCGCTGAAGCCCAATGTTATGTCTTGGTTGATGCACCTGCCGGCGGATTCCATTTCTTGTTGGTCGGATCTGTGCCATGAGTTCGTTAGCGCCTTCACAGGAGGCCACCAAGCTCATGGCCAGGCTAGTGATTTGCATATCATCCCCCAGAAGGAAGGGGAAACCCTGCGCAAGTATATCCAAAGGTTCAGCCAGGTGCAGTACAACATCCCTGACGTTCATCCCGCCGCTGTTATCAGCGCGTTCCATCAGAACATGCGCAGCCACAAGATGCGCGAAGAGCTGGCGATGACCAAGGTTAAGAATGTGGCCGAACTCTACGTTTTGGACGATAAGTGCGCCCGGGCTAAAGAAGGAAGGAAGTACCCCGGCGAGGACGCCGGCACGGAAACCGACTCCTCTGACGAAGACGCCGCCGCCCCGACGAAGAAGGGCCGACGACGCAACAGGAAACGCAATGGCAAGGCCGTGCTTGCCGTCAAAGGATCTGACGACATTGGCGCTACCAAGAAGGTCAAGGCAGACGGCCCTGGCAAGGAGACTGCCTGGTGCGCCGCCTGCCAGGCCTTGGCGGCTACCGACAAGCCAGGAAGCTCCGACAAGCAATACTGCAAGATCCACTGCACCAAGGGCCACGACCTCCAGAACTGCCGGCAAGTCGAGCTGCTTGCTGAAAAGCAAAAGGCCAAGTATGAAAGGCGGGACAAGGAGAAGGGTCAGGACGGTGCCGAGGGATCCGGCAAGTAGCATGGTGGCCAGGGAGGTCACCCCGGCAAGGATAACCAACAAGAGAGGCCTGCCCGGGGCCGTGACAAGAAACCAGAAGATGATGACCACGACAAGGATGACGAGTCTGATGAGCAAGAGTTCCAGAAGGCTACGAGGCCATGTGCATTGATGGTGGCGCCTCGCTGCATACTTCTCACCGTTAGCTCAAGTAGTGGGCGCGTGAGGTTACAACAGCGGAGCCGTCGTTCGACGCTCAGAAGCCGCTGAAGTGGTCCAGCACGCCCCTCATTTTTGATGCAGAGGATCACCCTGATCGCACGACCGCGGTCGGGTGTTTGCCGTTGTTGGTCTCACCAACGATACGCAACCTCAAGGTGAACAAGATGTTGGTCGACGGTGGGGCCGGCTTGAACCTAATCTCGCCCATCGTGATCAAAACGCTGCAAATTCTTGATGGATACCTCGAGAAAACAGGCACGTTTCAAGGGGTCAATCCGGGGAGAAGGCAGCCGAAGGGGAAGGTCACACTGCCCGTGATGTTTGGAGGAGAGTTGAACTATAGGATAGAGAGGATCATCTTCGACGTGGCCGAGATCCCCTTGCCCTACAACCGGATCCTCGGCCGCCTGGCACTAGCCAAGTTCATGGCGGCATCGCACTACGCCTACAACATGCTAAAGATGCCCGGGCCGTTGACCATCATATCCGTCCCCTCCGACAAGAAGGACGCTCTAATTTGTGCCGACCAACTCTACCGGAAAGCAGTTGCAGCAGCTGCCGTCAAGGCACTTGCTCCAGCCGCAGAGGGCCCGAGAGGGAAGAAGAAGCCCGGCAAGATCTCTCGCACCCACTCCGGCAAGCGCACCTCCTCGGAGTGTTGCGCTACCGTCGAGGACGTGCCAGAGAGCTCTACCGACAAGAGCAAGAAATCCAGAGCCGAGCCACCGCAGACCAAGAAGTAGTCCATCAGGGAGGATGGCATGGGAGGGGCCTTCACCATAGGCTCCACCCTTGACAGCAAATAGGAAGGCGCGCTCGTCACTTTCCTACGGGCGAATGTCGACGTGTTTGCGTGGCAAGCATCCGACATCCCCGGTGTTCCCAAGAAGGTGATTGAGCACCACCTAGCTATCTGCCCTCATGCGTGGCCCGTCAAGCAGAAGGTCAGAAAGCAGGCTCTGGAGAGACAAGAGTTCATCACAAAGGAGATCAGGAAGTTGGAAGCGGCAGGGCTGGTGAGAGGAGTGCTCCACCCGACATTGTCGGCTAATCCGGTAGTAGTGCGCAAGGCAAATGGGAAGTGGAGGTTGTGTATTGATTACATAGATATCAATAAGGCTTGTCCTAAGGACCCTTTCCCATTGCCGCCCATCGACCATATTGTTGACTCCACGGCCGGGTGTGATCTATTGCCATTCCTTGATGCCTACTCAGGCTACCACCAAATCTTCATGACAAGAGAGGATGAAGAGAAAACAGCATTCATCACCCCATGTGGTACGTATTGCTTTTTACGGATGCCTTTTGGGTTAAAGAGTGCTGGCTCGACGTTTGCAAGAGCAGTCCAAATTGGTTTTCAACCCCAGCTCCATAGAAATTTTGAAGCATACATGGATGACATAGTGGTCAAAACCAAGGACGAGGCAACTCTCATGCAAGATCTGGAAGAGACATTTGCCAATCTGCGCAAGATCAACCTTAAGCTGAACCCTGAGAAGTGTGTTTTCGGTGTTCCGTTCGGCAAGCTTCTTGGGTTCTTTGTGTCACAGCGCGGGATCGAGGCAAACCCATACAAGATCAAAGCCATTGAGCAGATTGAGGCACCCAAGCGGATCAAAGATGTGCGTCGGGTCACTGGCTGCATCGCCGCCATGAGCCGATTCATCTCCAAGTCTGCCGATGTAGCACCCCGGCTCAGAGCGACCGGTTTACCATGCATTGCCAGCCCAGAGACCATGTCTTCTGGCAACACACAACATCTTGGTACAGAAAACAACCGCTTTATTGATGCTAGTGGAAGAGTTTACATTAGAACAGCTGTCGAGGCCAAGCGGCACACTCGGTGCGGCTGAACAATATGTACATTATTTAGTGAACATAAAGGGGCCTCGATCTGAACAACTACGTGGCAGCGGAATAACGTCGTGGCGGAAGCTCCATATCATAGGGACACCGATGTGGACACGATCTAGACTCGAACAACGCTCCTCTCCAACGATACTTTCCTGAAATCTGGCATGACACGCTAGGTCAGTACATTGAATGTACTTGCAAGCTCACAACAGGCATAATCATAATGACAAACAATATCATGATATTTAACCAATTATTAATGATGCAACACTATATGTCAACATGTTGTGATCATGCTCGAACGTCCCTCGGGACAGCTTACCAACTGTGATCATCTCTGGATCACAAACACACCACCAAAGTGGTCTTTCTCAAGAAATACTCGTGATCCTTACGGCGATCACAACCACGACCATCATTTGGTCCCAAATGCCTCGATGGCCTTTTTGCCATCCATCAACAATGCAAAGTTCATAGCCTAGTGTGCAATTTTTATTAAACGTTGACTCATGGTGGGACCTACTACGAGGTGTCCATGACCGTGGACTCGGCTATCGATAGATTACACACTCTGCAGAGGTAGCACACTATACCCACACCACGGAACCCATGGCCTCGCACTCCCATTCGGGTGGACCAACAGCATTCCGACAAAACCCTTCCATTGCCACATCACTCTCCCGGCCACTCCGACCCAAATCCCCAACGGGCTGGTCCTGGGAGGCACCGTGTCTACCAAAGACACCCCGACCACCGTCGTGGTCAAAACACTCCCACTCGGGGACTCGGTACCATAATCTCATCAACGAGCACACAAGATTATGCCTGCTTGCCGGGCCAGGGCAAGCACAACATAACCTTCCCTTGTTGGAGGCACTGACCAGAGGCCGTGTCAATGGACCGAATCAAGGCCTTCCCATAAAGGCAAATGTGGTTGCACTGGAAAGAAACTCGATTCGGCGGCACCATGACCCAGTCAACGGTATATTCAAGTTGAGTTATATTCAGGTTCAACTTAGACTAAAAATGACCGGTGTCATAGCATACCATGAAATGCAAAACAACACATGCATCATATACTGATAAAAATGACCGATGTCATCAATATACACACCAAGCATAAACGCCAACAACTCAAATTACTCTACTTGCTCAAAATGACTCACAACTTAACCAAAATATTTTGCAACAAGTTTTATTAACTTCTTATGCAAGAAAGTAACTCCCATAAATTACTCATATGCTTGAAAAAATGATTTCACTCTCAACAACTCTTAATTTCTTTACCACTAAGTTGGGTTCAAACATTCTGTAAGACAAGTAATATGACTAAACAAGTATTTAATAGAATATTTTCTAACAAATTTTTATCAAATTATGAAGGCAAACACATAGCTAAATAATTACTAACATGCATAACAAAATTATTTCTGACATCACCTCAAATAAATCTTAACTTGCTTTATCCACTAAACTAGTTTCAACCATTCTGTAAATCAAGCATAACAACTAACCAATATTTAACAGAATAAAAATAACTCAATAATTATTTAAATGCATGGATTAATCATATCATTCAAGTAAGAAAATCACAAATATTGAAATGGCACCATGAAAATGTTGCTGTGGCTTGCCTTAGTGCAGATGAGGTTCACAAGCCTCCTGGTGATCCTCAAGACAAGCTTCACCTTCTGAAAATAATTTTAAACACAAAAAGAAAATATCAAGAACACTTCTGAAAATCACCAGAAATTCTAAACAGCTCAGAAAAATCTCATCTTTGGTGAGCTGCTAGATTTCTTATCAAAGAACACAATGCAAAAAGAATCAATTCATTTGGACTTATGGTTGAAGAGTTATAACTATTTGAAGTGTTCTGTAAATTCAAATGAATTTGAATAAAAGAAATAGACTGGGGGGGGGGTGACGTCGAAGGCGTAAAGCCTAGGGGCGCCACCACTCGTACCACTTCACGCGCGTACAGAGTGGCTGACTAGCGGGCCCCACTAGTCAGGTGGGGGAAGAGGGAGAAAGAAACAGAGGAGGCCGCGGCTTCGCCGGAGATCTCGTCGGCGACGAGGGCTCCTTGGCCCAAACGAGAGGGAGGGATGGCAAGAGGGGGTTGAGGCGCACCTGCCCGTACCCGTAGCATGGCTAGGGGTGGTCGGACGGCGTCGGAATCAACCTCGCAAGCGGAGGCAGAACATGGAGGTCCCCGGAGTTGAGGAAGACGGCGAGCAGAGGCCACTCCAGGGGCGCCAAGCGGGTGAGACGGCCTCACCGGAGAGAGGCAGAGGCCCTGGAGGGGTCGCCCAGGCCTGGGAGGGGCTGGAGCTACTGCGGCGACCAGAGGGGATCGCCGGCGAGCTCGAGCTCGGGGACGGCGGCCCGAGGCCTGCCCGGCCTTGCTCCGGCTTCCTACGCAGTCGTGGAGTGTGTGTGAGGGTTGGATGGTGCTCGAGGAGGCTGGGGGGGGCTCTATTTATAGGCGAGCAGCGAGGGTGCTTCGGGCTCCGCCGGTGGACACCTGTCCATGGTGCCCGGCGATGAGCGGCGTCAGTGAGAGGGGGAGAAGGCGACGGAGGTCACGCGGCCACTGTGGGTGGACGGAGACGAGCACAAGATCAATAGGATGGTGACGAGCACAGTGCGCTCCGCACTGTTGGGCTGGCCGGACCTTGCCCGTGCTCGCTGCGGTGAGCTCCGGCGTCGGCGAGCGCCAGGGAGGAGTTAAGGACGTTGAGACGATGATGGTGGCGAGGCTTGGCATGGTTGGGCAGGCGGGGAAGCGAGCATGCGAGCAATAGAGGCTCAGACGCGTCGCAGAGCGTGTCGGTTGCATGCCAGCACGCCTGGACGAACGCGGTCACCGTGTGAACTATGACATCTGGTCGATCTAAGCATAAACTCAATGTCTGGCATGTTGTTCATGGTAGTTTTGAGTGTTACCACGATTTGGTTTGGATCCAGGTGCAGTAGAGAAGATTTTACAAGCCAGTTAAGTTTCTGGTCAGTAACTTTCCGATGTTACCGTGGTCAAATGGCTGGGAGTTTGAACCTGTGCTTTGGAGGCTAGTCATAAGTTACTAAGGTAAAGATGCACAAGAAAGTTCAGGTCAAATGGAGCAAGTAAAATGGTAGTTGCTGTAGAAACCACCATTTCTGTCCAGAACAGAAATGATTTTCTGTAGCAAAAATATTCCAAAAAGTGATGAAATATTTTTGTCACGAAGGTGCCCTAGGGTTCACAGAATATTTGTGAAATATCTTAGATTTTTCTGAGCCATAAAAATTGGGGCTGCTTTGAAGCAAACAGATCTGACTTTGGGTTTTTGAGAGAGAAGTGAAATGATGATTTAGGAGGGAAGTGAAGCACTTGGGTGAAAACCAAGGATGCCCTAGTGTTTAAGTCCATATCAAAAGATTCAAGAACTCCAAGTTCAAAAAAATTCAAATGAAAAATCAAGCAAGTAAGAGAGGGCAAAAACCAGGCTGTCACAAACCTCCCCCACTTAGAATGAATCTCGTCCTCGAGATTCGGTTGCTTGGGAAAACCACTTTGGATACTGATCCCTAAGGAATTCTTCCTGCTCCCCAGTTGCTTCTGACTCTGCGTGATGCTCCCACTGAACCTTGTAAAATTTTCTGACTTTACTGCGAGTGACCCTTTCCATCTAATCCAAAATTTTGAACGGTCTTTCTTCATAAGTTAAATCTTTTGCCAATTTTATCTCAGCCGTTGTAGTCCTTTTCTCAGGCGGGGATATGCATCGTCTCAATTGCGAAACATGGAACACATTGTGTATGTCTGCCAACTTCGGGGGTAGTTCCAGTTGATATGCAACCGTACCCACTCGAGACATAATCGGGAATGGACCAATGAATCTGGGTGCCAGCTTTCCACGAGTCTGAAATCTCTTGACTCCTTTTATAGGAGTGACTCGGAGGTATACGTGTTCTCCGGGTTCAAAACTGACCTGCCGATGCTTTGCATCATAATAACTCTTCTATCAAGATTTGGCAAATTGCAGCCTATCTCGGATTTCCCTAACTTGTTTCTCAGCTTCCAGCATGAGATCCGTTCCGAAGATACGACTATATCCAGTCTGAGACCAATTAAGAGGAGTGTGGCACTTACGGCCATACAGAGCTTCGTATGGTGACATCTTTAGACTGGTCTGGAAACTGTTGTTATAAGAGAACTCGGCATACGGCAAGCAGTCTTCCCATTTAGCGCCTTTGGCTAGCACACATGCTCGCAACATATCTTCGAGTATTTGATTTACCCGCTCTGTCTGTCCATCTGTCCGAGGGTGATAGGCAGTACTATATTTCACTGCCGTCCCCAAGGCTTGGTGGAGACGGGACCAAAAAGCGGATTTAAACAAAGAACCTCAGTCGGAAGTGATAGTTCGGGGTACTCCATGCAGACTGACGATCCTGGATACATTCAGTTGTGCAAGTTCATCAGCTCTGTATCTAGTGTTGATCAGAATGAAATGAGCAACCTTGGTTAGTGTGTCTATTATAACCCAGATTGCATCGTTGCCTCGCTGAGTCCTAGGCAATCCCGTGATAAAATCCATGCAAACGTCATCCCACTTCCACTGTGAAACTGGCAGCGGTTGGAGAAGTTTGGCTGGCTTCTGATGATCTTCTTTCACCTTGTTGCATATGTCGCAACAGGCTACAAAATAGGCAATGTCTTTCTTCATTCCATCCCACCAGAATATTTGTCTGAGATCCTCATACAATTTTGTCCCTCCCGGGTTAATGGAATATGCGGATTCATGGGCTTCTGACAGGATTTTCTTCTTCAAGTCCGGTTGATTTGGCACACAAATGCGTCCACGGAATTGCAGGGTACCGAATTCGTCCTTGGAGAAGTCAGAGGCCTGCTTTGCCATCTGGCCCTTGGCACGTTTTTGTAGATTGGTGTCAGCTGGCTGGGCCTTGCGGATCTCCATCTCAAGGGTGGGGGTAACTTCCAAAATATTAGCGAGGCCAGCATCTACGATGACCAAGTTGAGCTGAGCGATCTCCTCTTGGAGTTTGGTGGGCAACGATTTTAACATGACATTTAAGCTGACGGGCTTTCGACTGAGCGCACCGGCAACGATGTTGGCCTTGCCTGGATGGTAATTTATTCCAAGGTCATAATCCTTGACCAACTCTAACTATCTTCGCTGACGGAGATTTAGATCTGGCTGAGTGAAGATGTACTTGAGGCTTTTGTGGTCGGTAAAAATTTGGCACCTTTTTCCAATGAGGTAGTGTCTCCAAATTTTTAATGCATGAACCACTGCAGCCAATTCCAAATCATGAGTAGGATAATTTCCCTCATGGGGTCGTAGCTGTCGCGATGCATACGCTACTACCTTGCTGTCTTGCATCAACACGCAACCAATACCTTGTCTGGAGGCATCGCAGTACACATCAAAACTGCGGTAAATGTCTGGAAGAGTCAATACAGGTGTGGTTGTCAGACGTATCTTTAGCTCATTAAAACTCTTCTCACAGTCCTCTGTCCACTTAAACTTTGTATCCTTTTTGAGCAGCTCCATCATTGGTTTAGCAATTTTGGAAAACCCTTCAATAAAACGACGATAGTATCCAGCTAATCCTAGGAAACTCCGGATCTGGGTCACGGTCGTGGGCGGTACCCAATCAAGCACATCCTTTACTTTGCTTGGGTCCACGGCTATACCTTCGGCGGATAGTACATGTCTGAGAAACCCAACTTTCTTGAGCCAAAATTCGCACTTACTGAACTTGGCGTATAGCTGATGGTCGCGGAGCCGTTGTAGTACTGCTCGGAGGTGATCCTTGTGTTCTTCTTCACCATTGGAGTAAATGAGGATCTCATTGATGAAGACTACCACGAATTTGTCGAGGAAGTCCATGAATACTTTGTTCATCATATGCATGAAGAAAGCAGGGGCATTGGTGAGGCCAAAGGACATCACGGTATATTCGTAAAGACCGTACCAAGTAGTGAATGCGGTCTTAGGAATATCTTACTTTTTAATCTTAAGCTGATGATAGCCAGTCCGTAAATTGATTTTTGAGAATCCCTTAGCCCCACTGAGCTGGTCAAATAGATCATCAATCCTTGGCAGCAGGTATTTATTCTTGATGGTGACCTCATTCAGCTGGCGGTAATCTATGCACATACGAAGACTACCATCCTTTTTGCCCACGAAAATTGCAGGTGATCCCCATGGTGAAGAGCTGGGACAGATATAACCTTTCTGGAGTAATTCGTCAAGCTGTTTCTTTAGCTCTACTAATTCTTATGAGGGCATCCGATGATACTTCTTGTATAACGGTGCATTTCCGGGCACAAGATCTATGGCAAACTCCAGTTCCCGATCTGGTGGCATGCCTGGCAGTTCTTCTGGAAAAACATCAGCGTATTCACTGACCGCAGGAATAAATTCCAATTCAACCACAACAGTGCACACTAATTCTGGCTTGGGTATATTCTTGCGAGCATAGAATTTGGTGAGCTGCCCATTCAGACTGGTCAGATTGACTTCTCAGGTTGCGGAGTTTATGCGAACTTGATATTTGGTCAACCAATTCATACCCAATATAATATCCAACTTTTCAAACTCAATGATTATCAGAGATGTTGGAAAGTAGACCCCGTTGATATTGATATCCAGATCACGGCAGACCAGATTGCTCTTGATTATAGATCCCAGGGTTTGTACCAGCATATTTTGTCCGAAGTCCACTCCGTGGAATCTCATTATATTTTCCAGGGGTCAAGGGCCCTCACAGGGTACTACCACCCTTGAAATGCACAAATTCTTCCATAGATCATATTTCTCATATCCTCAAAAATGGTTAGAATCTTTCTTCATATAGTAACTACTCATAAAATCCAAATCAGTACAAATGATGCTAACTTTATTGATTCTCAAATTATTACAATCTCCTGTATTTCCATTACATGTCTCAACTCAACACCTCAATATAAAAGAAATGTTCCCAGTACTACTATATTTCTTTTTTCGACACAACTATTTAGTACAAGTCTCCTTCTCATTGGAACAATCTCTGGCAAAGTGCCATGCTTCATTACAACGAAAACATATTACTTCTGACAAGTCTCGAGGTTTCCTTTTAGGGCACCGCTGAAGTAGTGCCCTGACTCCTTGCACCTGAAACATGTGATATGACTCAGGTCCTTCTTTATAGAAATTGGGTTGTTCCTGGAATCCAATCCTTTTCTCTTCCTGGACTTTTTCGTTCCAATCAAGGCTTCTATTTCCTGTGGGTCATACTCTAGTTCCTCTGTCGGGAATTCTACTAGATCCACATTCAGACAATTCTGGGAGATGTGTCCTTCTTCTCCACATGAATAGCATGACTTGGTGCACGACTCACTTACGCACTACTTATCTCCATTTTCTTGCATGACACATGCACCTTGATGCTAGAGGCCCCGCATGTTGGCAAAAGGATGAACAAAGTGCGGCGAGCTGGCATTTTTTGCCGTCTATGGAGGTCGGTTAACTCATCACATGTTACCGACTCTTGGGTGGGATAGTTTTTTTGGTGGGTTTGGGGCAACTCGCTCCAATTTAACCCTCATGTTTGGATACTTTATGGCTATTTGAGCCCCAACTAGCTCAAACTAACTCTAACCCATGGATCCAAACAGGGCCAAAGTTAGTCTTGGAAAATGCATTAAGCCCTATATACATGGACAGACGGAGTACATGATACTAGAAAACGCTCACCAGTAGTAGTAGTTCATTGGTTGCTTTCGATTTTTGATTCAGTTGCTATGCTGCTACCGTCCAATATTCGCGTGTGGTTGTTTCTAGAATAAAAAAAGGAGGTACCCCTATTTATGTTACTCCCACTATGCCTAGCCTAAGGTTAGTAGGTGACCTTGCGCTTGGCTCTTCGCCTCTTCCGGAAGTCGAACAATAATGATGGTACTACAGTAGTACTTCTGGCAATCTGACACCAAATGAACTGCTGCATATCCATCGCTTGTAAGCAAAAGTTTCTCCTCGTGTTGCGAGCCACCGCGCACGCGTTGGCGAGGGAGAAGGCGTAGTAAGCAAGCTTCTCGTCGTTCTGCAAGTTGACGAGACACATCAAAGTTATTTAGTATGTACTCCCTCTGGCTACCCCCCATCTCGTCCTCCGACGTTGAGTACGTGCACTATTCACGTGCCATCGAGGAGAAAAAAATATTGTGTAGTAGGTGCCATCGAAGTGCTCGACTCACTTACGCACTACTTATCTGATTATCCCCATTTTCTTGCATGACACGTGCACCTTGATGCTAGATGTCTAGCGTGTTGGCAAAAGGATGGACAAAGATCACGTAAAAAATAGTTGAAGAACAAAGATTCCCGACGACCAAGAAGGAGCAAGGAACCTTGCGCGTTTTCCTCTATTTTTTGTCGCCTGCCCACCTATAAACAAATAAAAGAACATGAAATCTTCGCTAACCACTAGAGATGATACATCAGGATGCTAAGTTGAAGATGTTTTATAGTTTATATTGATAACCATGCAAGAAGCCACGCATGTACACACGCCAATGCACTAACTCATGCATATCCAACTCATGCACATACGCGCACAGCATGGAGCACACAATGCACGTACACAACACATGCATGCACACACACTCGGCCGCATAATGCACGTGAATAACACATGCATGCGCACACACTCGGCTGCATGGAGGCATGCGCCATCTGCGGCGACATCCGGTTCGTCGTGCTACGGCGAAGCTCGCACACAACAACGCCTGCACATCTCTTGCATCACCTCTTTGTCGTCGTTGCTCAATGACTAGTCGGAGACAAAGACGACCGCAGCCTTGGCCTTAGAGCTAGCACCGATGGAAAAGCATGCACGCTGCACGCACACGAGCACGTACGTCCGGAGTGCCCACGACATGGTGCGTCCCCAGTCGCCTCTACTCCTTCTGCGCACGTTGTCTATCAGGGCGGCTGCATGCCTAATGATGATGTGGCTGAGATCTTCTAGGACTCAGATGATGACGAGGAAAATTATGGGGAGTGGGCTCTCATGCAAGAGCCTAGCTATATGCGGATTCCTAGACAAATAAAATAAATGTGAAGAAAGAGAAAGAGAGAAGGTTGAAAGAAGTACTAAGTGATGTTATAGCCAACCTTGTAGCCCACACTACTATATGAGTGACTATAAATGATGGCTATAAAAGACATGGCAGTTTCTTATAGCCATCAGCTGGCTATACTATTAACCATGCTCTTAGGCTAGTCATAGTGCAGAGTAACTTAGACTAGTGTCATGCATATGACACTAGTCTAAGTTACTACCTCCATAATGCAAAGTAACATAGTAGTAGTGTCATACTAGTTGGCTTCATTTATTATTTGTAGACTCATCCTCTCTTGGAAAGCGCTATGTTACAGTACATTTTTTTCTCAAATACGCACCAGTGTGCGTATCATTCATTAAAGAAGAGGGGAAAGAGCCCCAAATCCACGGATACAAGCTTATTTACATGCAGAATTAATCTGGCACCACCCTAGTTTCGAAAATGGACTACTCGCTTGTGCCCCACACTACATATTATGTTACTCTAAACACATCTCTCCTCATTAAATACATGCCACATAAGAAAACTTGTCTTGGACTACGCTATGTTACTACTAGGAGTATGTTACTCCCACTATGAACTGTTGCACGTCCACCGCAGCAAAAGTTTCTCCTCATGCTGCGAGCCACCACGCACGTGTTGGCGAGGGAGAAGGCATAGTAAACAAGCTTCTCGTCATTCTGCGAGTTGCTGCGTGTTGCCAAAAGGATGAACAAAGCTCAAGTCAATAAAAATGAGTGGAAGAGCATAGACTCCCGACGACCGAGAAGGAGAAAGGAACCTCGTGGTGGAGCTTCTGCACTCATAATATTTTATATTATTCAGCGATATAAAATCAACCAATCATCTCCACAGTGGACTGGAAGAGTACAAAACACGGTAGCCCAGTGTAGTTACATCATACTACATGGCTAACACATGCTATCACCATTTTTCTTGGCCTCCGTGCGACACCTATCTCTAGTAATCCAGCAGCCTGTATCGCTTCTCGCTCCTCGTCTCTCTCAAAGTGAGGCGGGCTGGCGTTTTTGCCGTCTATTGAGGTCGGTTAACTCATCACATGTTACCGACATGCCAAGAGCATTCTAAAAAAATAATGTACTCTATTTTTATGCCAAGAAGAGGAAGCGCTTTGACCGACGAACCAAACGGGACATGCGTGCCGTGCCATGAGTGGGTCTAGTTTCTCATTTTGAACTTGTTTAAAACACTTGGTTTTGACTATTGATAAGATTTTATATAGGGCCTAATGTATTCTTCGAGGATGATTTTGACTATTGATAAGATTTTATATAATTTAAAAATTATATCATTCGAAGATCCTTTCACATTCCGTTAGAAAAAAGATCCTTTCACGTATGAATTTGACTGTATGCTTTGAGCAACTTGCATGTCCTATACCGTTCCTGTTTGGATACTCTATAACTTAGCTAGAGGTTAGACTAACTCATGACTAACCCTAAACTAACTATAGCCAAAGAGGTGTTCGGGTGACAGGGTTAGATTGACAATAAATGCACTTGATGGAGAGAGAAAAGTGATTTTCCAGTGGGCCCAATAAGAACTATCTCCAATTAGCACCTCTTTGGTGGGATAGTTTTTTTGGTGGGTTCGGTGCAACTTGCTCCAATTTAACCCTCATGCTTGGATACTTTAGGGCTATTTGAGCCCCAACTAGCTCAAACTAACTCTAACCCATGGATCCAAATAGGGCCAAAGTTAGTCTCAGAAAACGCATTAAGCCCTATATACATGGACAGACGGAGTACATGATACTAGCAAACGCTCACCATTAGTAGTAGTTCATTGGTTGGTTTCGATTTTTGATTCAGTTGTTGTGCTGCTACCGCCAGCATTCGCATGTGGTTGTTTCTAGAGTAAAAAAGGAGGTACTCTGTGGGAAAGGTCAAGTGATGGTTGCTTCGCCTGACCAACTTATTACTCAGAGAATACGGGAGTACCAGCGGATTCAAGGAATAGAGAAATGATGGTTGCTTTGTCCGAGCAACTTACAGTGGCGAAGGTGGGGCTCTCTGATTTGACTGCTCAGTAGTCATTACTACTGTGGTGCAATGACCGGGGTGAATCTTTCCCTACAGTTGTGCACTCAATATTGGTGCATGGCAGGTTGAGCTGGATGAAGGATGTCCCACATGTCGGCGAAACAAAGTTGAATTGTTTCTGGCATTGCTATCAATCCTTTGGGATTTGTTTATATCTACGCATAATTTTAATGAAATTGTACTGTGATGCTATGAAGGTTTCAACTTTTTTTCCCGCGGGAAAAAAAGGTTTCAACTTAGGATTAATGTGTCCTCTTGCCTCAAGATTATCTCATTACAAGATTCCATCAAATACAAATGAAACTACCATGGCTGCTAATGCATCTCAATGGTTCGCAGAGCAGCACCAATATTCACATCACAACTGAAGACAAAGTTGTGAGAAGGTGTACAAATAAAGAAAAATATATAATTGATCGATGTTGTTCATAGGCATGGCTCCATTTCCTGGGCACAGTGTTCACTGCTTGGCAGCTAGTTTCACCCAGCTCTATAGGCAAAAAAGAGGTGTATGGAGGACACCACAATCTGATCATTTTGTACAGCTCCACTAAAATCGAGAGAACCATCCCTGTTTGCAAAACTATCCAGTCAGTGTGATTACAATAATAGTGGAACTAGATGATGAAACATAACACACACAAATAGAAGCCGATCACCTCTGCGATCTCTCTTTAGGACTAACTACTAGTTGGAGAAGATTAGGCATGAAGTTGGATGAGGAGGATAGCAAAACCAATCTCCCTTTCTGTAGTCCCACAGAAATGTAAAAACGTTGCCCGTGTGACATTTTGGCAGATTTGCACAAAACACTCTTAAGAAAAAAGTGATTTGTGCAGTTCACCAAAAGATTGCAATAGGAACAAGGTGAAAATGGATAGCCATGTTTGCAAAAGGAGGTAGAAAGGAAACAATTACTTCCCAATAACACGAGTTGAAGACACATATGCCAACAAAAAATAAGCATATTCCATGTAATAAGGGAAAGATAGCAGCATGGTGGTTTATCAAAAATGGTTTGAGGATGAAATAGCAAGATGGAAAGTACGTCGGCCGAGATACGTTTCAAATAAACAACTAAAGAAGATCCACATGTAGCAACGCGGGGAGATGGGCAGTGGAGCAAGGCCGGAGGAGGCTGTACCTGAGGGTCGCCAGGATGTTACTAGGAGGGCACCGGCGGCCGGGATCTGCCCATACTGCAACAACGAGCAAGTGGCAAAGGCCCTACCACGCCGGAGCTTGGTCAGAGAGAACGGCGGGTACCTCATATCGGGACGTGCTGCCTCAACGCTATCAAACGGAGAAACGATGCACATCCTCCCTTTCCGCCGACGGACGGGATGCGGCCGGACACTGACCAACAGTGAGAGAGAGAGGCCACTGATGGTAGCTGCAACTACGTCGGTATTTCCCCGGAGAGGGAGGGATGATGTAGCACAGCGACGGTAGGTATTTCTCTCAGTTATAAAACCAAGGTATTGAACTAGTAGGAAGACCAAGCAACGCAACGTAAACATCACCTGCACACAAACAACAACACCTCGCAACCCGACGAGTTAAAGGGGTTGTCAATCCCTTCCGGGGTACGGTACCTCAAGATAGGCAAACGAACGTGAGGTAAATTGTAGTAGATTGATAGATCGAACGCCAAATAAAATAAATAAAGATAAAACACAACAAGGTATTTTGTGTTTTTGGTTTAATAGATCTGAATAAAAATGCAAATGAAAACAGACCGCAAGGCAAATATATGAGAAGAAGACCCGGGGGCCGTAGGCTTCACTAGTGGTTTCTCTCGAGGAAAATAACAAACGGTGGGTAAACAAATTACTGTTGGGAAATTGATAGAACTTCAAATAATTATGACGATATCCAGGCAATGATCATTACATAGGCATCACGTCGAATATTAGTAGACCAGCTCCTTCCTGCATCTACTACTATTACTCCACACATCGACCACTATCCAGCATGCATCTAGTGTATTAAGTTCATGGAAAAAACGGAGTAATGCAATAAGAATTATGACATGATGTAGAAAAGATTCGTTTATCTATATGGAGGTAGATATAGATCTCGTATTTTTATCCTTAGTAGCAACGATACATACGTGTCGGTTCCCTTTCTGTCACTGGGATCGAGCACCGTAAGATCAAACCACTTCCGGGCACATCTTCCCATTGCAAGATAAATAGATCAAGTTGGCCAAACAAAACCCAAATATCGGAGAAGAAATACAAGGCTATAAGGGATCATGCATATAAGAGATCAAAGAAACTCAAATAACTTTCATGGATATAAAAAGATATGACTGATCATAAACTCGAAGTTCATCATATCCCAACAAACACAACGCGAAAAGAGTTACATCACATGGATCTCCAAGAGACCATTTTATTGAGAATTCAATGAGAGAGAGAGAGAGCCATCTAGCTACTAACCACGGACCCGAAGGTCTACAAAGGACTACTCACGCATCATCGGAGAGGCACCAATGGAAGTGGTGAACCCCTCCGTGATGGTGTCTAGATTGGATCTGGTGGTGCTGGACTCTGCGGCGGCTAGATGAATATTTCGTCGATTACCCTAGGGTTCTGGTATTTTTGGGGTATTGATATAGCAAAGAGGCGGTCCGAGGGGCACCCGAGGTGGGCACAACCCACCAGGGCGCGCCTGGGCCTCCTAGCGCGCCCTGGTGGGTTGTGCCCCCCTCGGGGCACCCCCCAGGTGCAAGCAGGGCCCGTTGCCTTCCTTCTGGCCCATAAAAATCATCATGAAGTTTCATGGCATTTGGAATCCATTTGATATTGATTTCCTATGATGTAAAAAACATGGAAAAAACAACAAAGTGGCACTTGGCACTATGTTAATAGGTTGGTACCAAAAAATGATATAAAATGACTACAAAATGATTATAAAACATCCAAGATTGGAACAATAAAAAATTATATATACGTTGGAGACATATCAGCCAGTGTCACCTTGTGTGAGATGGTGTGACGAGAGACAAACCCCAGCAGGCAGGCTCCGTTCTATATAGTGGAGTGGATTTTTTCCATTTTCCCCACGGCAATCGTTTTATATTCTGTACGTGCCATTGAGGAATATAAAACTTTATTTAATACGCGTCAAGTCGAACTTTGTTCCGTCTAGGCGTGGTACCCGACCCTCCTTCGAGCAAACAACCGCTACACGCGTCAAATTATCACGTGGGCTGCCTTTCTGTACAGGAACGGACTCCACCATGTACCCGCGCGGGTGTGGCCGGGAACGAGACATGAGTACGTGTGTCCTGCATGCACCTCTTCTTTAGGTGCAGGTACGTACATGGGTCGGTGTGAGAGAGATGGTTTGTGCGAAACAGAGGCAATGTGTCGATGATATCTCAAACAAAAAAACGTAACATATGCAATGTGTGTGAAACAGAGTCATGGACGTGAGATATCGATAGAATCGAAAACAGGGACGAAGTTTGTGGTTGCGCGATTGATAAAGAGTGCCATCGAATTTGTGTCTGCCAACGTCAAAGATACAGGGCGGTTGGCCTGCTGGAATTTGAGAGGGTAGAGGTGCAATTTTTCTCTATGGCATGGATACCTACCTACAACGTTCGACTATCGGTGTGTGTGTGGGGAAGTAGAGGGACGTAGCTATGTATCGAGGGAGATCGATCGGCATCAATGGATATGTGTAGCAGAGGAATAAGGTTGGGAGAAAGACAAAGGTAGAGCATCGGAGGGTTGGTGGTGGAGTGGCGTCTGACAAATGGTGGGAGAGGCCTTCTAGACAAACAGAGGATATGAGTGCAATATCAATAAGAGAGGGTGGGGAATGTCTGTCTGTCTATGCACATGCGTGTGAGACACAGGTCGGGAGGTATGCAAGGATGATGACGGGAGACGATATGGTTGTGGTAAGCATATGTAACTACATAGGAAGATCAACTATCGTGTGTCCGAGAAAGGGAGAGACATAACTAGTGAGGTAAGTCTATCAGTACGTGGGGAAAATGAATTATAGTCGAACTAGCTATATGTAGGGACATTGGTACGTATACATGCATGCATGTGTTAGAAGCAAACAAGGTTCGTAGAGACAGGCAGGGGGAGAGGGGTTCGGCTAGGAGGTGGTGCGAGAGGCCTACCATGTTGAGGGGGGAGGAGTGTGTGAGTCTGAGATCGATGAAAAGAGGGGCGGGAGTGTGCACCTGCGTGGAACCGTATTTGACATAGGGGGGCATGGACAGTGAGATGAGAAGAGGGGAAGTATGTGTTTGTGGTAGGCACACTTGGCTAGAGAGGTATATCGACCTGTGCATGCCGGAAACAAGGAGCCGGGGGCCTACATACACCGCGGGTGAACGGCCTAAATAAAAATAACGAACGTGCGCGATGGAGGGGACGCTGAGGGAGGGTGAGAGGGGGGCGGGCGTGTGCATGCACGATAGAAAGTTAGCGCTAGCTAACTACAAAGAGAAGAGGATCGTGAAGGTGTAAAAGATGAACAAAGATCACAGTTCATTATAAAAAAGTGGATACCGATACTTGAAGAACATATCATAATGTAGAACATTGATTATAATTTGGGCTAATGTGTGGCTTTTGCAGCTTCGGGCTAAATACTTGTCATAATGTAGGGGGCGGGGCACTATACTTTGTGTGATAAACATGGTGTACGTATGTAACATGGTTTAGATAATGAATATATAGTTAGTACATCAAATGTACTATTATTTGGAATCAACATCAAGTGTATTCAAAAAATTGAATTCGAGTTCATACAATACACATAGTTGATATCTATCTCCATAGTAATCATGTGGTGTGTTGTTAAGGTAATACACGAATGATGGTTGAAGTTGGTGTCGGTGTATAAAACTAGGGGCACATTTTTGTACCCCTTTACCTGTGCACGGGTAGTCAGAGCCGCGCCCGCGACCACACCAAGCAAAGCGAGGGAGGTGAGCCAAGGCAATACCAAAGCCCAAGATGGCCAGAACAACGCCAAGACCAAGGCCACAAAGAGCAAAGGGACGAAGCAGGTCCCCCCGGCAGGAGACCCTTGTCGGGGGCAGCCTCGGCAGCCCCGGCAAGACTCTTGGCAGGGTAGCTCGCCCCACCCCAACAGAGTGAGCCACCCTTGAGCCCACGATCCCCGATGCCATCATCTGCATAGGGCCGGGGCCCGGGAAGGCACCTCCAAGGTGGCATGCAGATCTTTGTGAAGACATATCCAAGAATAAACGAGGATTAGAAGACGACGACCCCCGACAAGACCCTTGCCAAGGATGACGGCGTGGCACGACAAGACCCTTGCTAGGTCACCTGGCAAGGCCCTCGCCAAGCGTGCCAGCAGGGCCACCATCAGGCCCGCACCAGCCAAGTCTCAACCACCGTTCGCATGCAGCTGCCGACCAAACCAGCTGGGCAGGCACCTGCGTGGCAACATGCAGCCCTTCATGGAGGCTCCACCATAGTGCCACCTCAGCTGCCTGCTTTCCTACATGGCACCGCATGCATCGCTGGCCAGGGCGCGTGTTGAAGCTTGGAGGAGCGGCGGCGGACGGGACGGGCCTCGCCCCCGTCCCCCAATAAAGTGAAGGGACACCTAAGCTTCGCATTAAATGCGCTTTGTCCTATAATACCAGCGATAACCTCGCAACACTATTGCCTTTCCACCTCCTGTGTGCCACTGTGGCAACCCCTTTTTCTATAAAAGGAGGCCCAAGGCGACAAGGGAAAGGATTCAGCTTTTTGGAGCTCGTTACACTCCATAGCTAGCTCAAGAACTCAGAATACATCCACCAAATTAGGAGTAGGGTTTTACGCATCCTCGCAGCCCGAACCTGGACAAACGAACCTGGTGCTCTCTGTTAGACCCGCTCTTCTCTCAACTCTACGCCCCGCAACCACAGTAGGGATTCTTGTGATCCCATACGTGTCGTTTCCCACCGACATCTTTGGTGCGCTAGGTAGGGGGACGCGTTTGTGTGAATCTGGTCTAGTAGTTGGCCTAGCAGTTCTTCATCGCCCTTGGCTCCTGAGAAAAAGGCGGCCGGAGGAACGACGTTGGCTCGGCAACAGGAAAGCTAAGTCATTCGGAGCCTTGAGCTATTTCCTTTTACATTTAAGGTTATCATCCTCGGAGATTTTGCCTATGTATGAGAAACCTGCACGCAAAGGGGCCCTCCCGCAATTGGCAACGCCCTTGTTCTATTTCGAGTCCGCTCAACAGCTCAAAGCGGCCGCGTCGAGAGTGGCGGGGTAGCCTTCTGCACCTGGCAACGCTCCTGACTCTGACTCGAGTCAAACTTAACAGTTCGGGCGGCCGCGTTAAGGGTGGTAAGGTGGTATGCCCGGTAGCACGCACACCCGGCAGGCCAATGGGGATCCGTCCCCATGATGCCGCCCTGGGTTTACGCGCCGGCAAGCCTACCCAATTACGTAGGGCGGACATACAAGGAAAAATCGAACAGGGAAATAGCATGCATGATACTAAAAAGTGCTACAGAATTATGTTACATCAAATTGTTGTTGCGCTTCTAACTAGAGATAGCGATTGTCTTGGTTGTGAACCTGCAGCGGCGATAAAGAATGGGATGCCTAATCCCGGCGCTGGCCCTCCACACTCTGAATTCCGCCGACACAGCTGATGATGGGCTTGATGCGCTCCTTGAGCGGCGCGAGGTCAGTACCCTCCGGCAAGCTCTCTAGCGCGGCGTCGAAGTCGAGGTCGGGGTACCAGTGCGCCACCTTGGTGAGAACCTTGTCCATGGCGCCCTGACAAAGCATCAGGGACTCCTCGGCCAGTGAGGCCGCCCGGTTGGCGTGGAGCCGCTCCAGAGCACGAACGACCTTCTCAAAGAACGTGGTCAGGCTGCAATCGGCGCTCATGCTCCGCTCCGGGACATACCTCACGTCCGGCATCCCTATGATGGCTAGCTGCTCGGCGGCCTGGTTGGCGACGGTGGCGAGGCGATCGAGCCAGTGGTTCTCGCCCTCCACGTGATCCGCAAAGTTGAGGCCCTCGTTCGCCCGCAGCAACTTCTCTCCCTCCAGCTCCTTGGCCAGGGTCTCCTCTCGGGATGTAGCCTCCGACATCACCTTCTCGAGACCCTCCAGCTTCAGCTTGAGGTCTTTGATGGAGTTGTTAGCCTCGGAGAGCTCCCCAGCCTTGCTGACGACCGCGCCCTGCGCCTCTGTCAGAGCACTCTTGAGCGTGTTCTTTTCCTGGGACAGCTTCAGGGCCTGCTCATTCAACCTGTCGTGCTCGGCCTCCAGCTCCTGCACCTTGCCGGCGTGAACCTGGGCCTAGGCATTGAGTGCCTCCTTGTGCCTCTGCTCCAGCTCACTGGTCCGCTGCAGGACAAGCTTCTCCACCTCGGGATCTTTGCCACGAAGTGTGCCGGCGATCTTCTCCTCACGTGCAGCAAGGTCCTCTTACTGGGAGTTGAGCGCGGCCTTGCACTGGGTCCGAATGGCCTTGGCGGCCTTGGCCGAGTTCTTTGCCGCCTCCTGAGCTTTCTCGACGTCAGCAAGCTTCATGGTAAGCTCCACGTCGCGCTTGGCCTGCTCATCCTGGGCCGCCTTGAGCTCCTTGTGGGCTCGCGTAACCAATCCCGCGCCTCGGCGACGCGCCTCTGGAGGTCCGCCTCCGCCTTCTCCACCACCTTCGTCCTAGACTTAACTTTGTCCAGGTGGGCGTGGCAGAGCGCCTGGAGCTTCCGGAAGCTAGCGCCCATGGCCTGGAGGAGCCGCTCCTCCTGCAGGCCATCGCCACCAACGATTGGCTCGTCGACGACTTCAAGCCCGGCAGCAGCAAGCACTTCGCCGTCGAACACCTCTCCCTCGACGGGTGTCCTGGTGCTTGACACACCTGGAAGGTGAACGAACAAGTCGTCGCCCACCCTCAGGTACTTGCCAGAGCCGGAAGCAGCAGAGGAGGAAGGCTGGTCACCAGCCTCCTCCTTCTCCTCCTCGGCAGCGGCCCCGCCGGCCTCCCCGGTAGGGCCCTTGACGGACTCCTCAGTGGCGGCCTTGCCGGCCTCCCCGGCGGGCCCCTTGGCGGCGTCCTCAGCAGCACCCTTGGCAGCCTCCTCCACGGCGATCTTCTCGGGTCTGCCTCGGTGGCCTTGGCGACGTCCTTGATGACAGCGTCCACGTCCTCTGGGTTCACCGAGGAGGGGTCTGGACACCGAAGACAGGGGTGAGGCAAAAGCCAAGACCAAGAACCAGAAAGAAGAAGAAGTAGGGACGAACAACGAATGACTTACCGGTACCGGCACTAGGCTGGGGAACGGGAGTCCCCTCCCCGCCAACATTTGGCGTCGAGGCAAAGCCACTGGCGCCCAATTTCTCTTCCTCCTCCTCCATGTGTGTGGGCCCGGTGCTCAGCGCCCTTGCCGGGGACGCCCCTCGGGGCGACATGGTCGAT
This sequence comes from Triticum dicoccoides, assembly GCF_002162155.2. Lineage (NCBI taxonomy): Eukaryota > Viridiplantae > Streptophyta > Magnoliopsida > Poales > Poaceae > Triticum > Triticum dicoccoides. The sequence goes on along the minus strand of NC_041390.1, from coordinate 441,829,682 downwards.
GGGGGCGGCGTGTTGGGAGTGCCCCCTGTGGCTCCTCCTGCTGCTGCTCCCCTCCTGCACACCTGGCAAGGTCAGCACCAAAGTGTCGCGCCCTTGACACATGTCTAAGAGAGAAGAATGATGAACTTACGCTGGGGGCTTTGCCGGGGGCTGCTGTCCGGGTTGCTCAACACCACCAAGGGCACCCTCGAAGTGCCAGCCGGGGGCTGGTCACCCGCCGAGACCTTGGCCATTTTTGCTCTCTGGGCCAGCGTCTTCGCGTGCCTGCAAAGATGAAAACAAGTCAAGATCAGTAACACAGATTGAGGAGGCAGAGGTAACGGAAAAGAACCGGATGCTTACTCATCGTCCTCCTCCTCCTCTGCGGCCTTCCTCTTCCTCCTCGGATTGAGGGATCCATAATCAAAGGTGATCCCCGTGCCGACGTTCGCCGGAGGAGGGGAGGGAGGCGGCGTCTGGGCACGCTTGGATGAAGAAGGAGCGACCGTCTTCTTCACCGCGACCTTCGCCGGCTTCTTCGCCGCCGCGGCCCTCATGTGGGGTTGGGACCCCTCTAAGGTCAGCTGCGGCTGCGCAGCCCTGCGAGGCCGAACCGCCTCACCGGAACTGGCCCGCCGCAAGACTCGCCCCCTTCCCTTAGGTGGCGTCGGGTCTGCGGCCTCGGCCTCCTCCGACGATGACTCGCTGGTCACATCCTCAACCAGTGGAGCCTCGGTGCCGGCACTGCTGGCTCCCCCGGCGGCCGCCGCCCACCGGGCAAGCTCCTCCTCCTCCGCGGCCATCGCGGCCTTGTCCTCCATGCTGCCATCGCTGCCGTCTTCCCTGGCAAGCTGTGCCTCACTCGCCCTGGTGGCGATGTAGTCCAGCTCCGCCTGGGAGGTGTCCTGGACAAGCAGCCGCTCGACATCGGCATTGACATAGACCTCATGCAGGGTGTCGAAGAACTGCTACACTTCAGCATCCTCCGGCTCCTTCCAGCTCGGGACGGGGCCATGCGTGTTGTAGTCCGGCATCATGGCAATGATCTCGGACCGACGCGAGTTGTTGCACAACGGGACCACCCCCGTTGGCAGCTTGAACAGAGGCCCCTTGAGGACCTTGCTGGCCTTCACGGCGGCCCTCGCAACCTTGCCGGTCCGCTCGACCTCGCCGTCGCGGCCCACGTCGAGCTGGAAGATCCGCTGGCAGAAATGGGCATGCGCCATCACTGTGAAGTTGTGGTCGAGGCCGGGGCGGAGCCGCATGATGTCGACGGGGTTCGTGAAGAGCCAGGCTGGCCTCCCCTTGTTGTGCAATGGACCAATCCGACGGCGGATGAAGTCCGCCCCGATCATTTCGAGGGTGAGCCCGGCCTAGGTAAGCCGGAGAATGCTGGTGGTGGCAACCGTGAGCTTTCCGTCGGCGGCGTCGACATCGCTCCAATCACTGCCACGAACCGGCGGCGCCCGGCGAACTTTGCAGAACGCCGACGGGTCCTTCTCTTCAATCCAGCACCACCGGCCCCGCCACTCATCCCACCTCTCCTTCATTGCACCGTATGGGTACTCCTCCTTGGATTTTGGGATCCAAGTGACGCAAGCAGAGACGCCCCCCGTCTGGATCCGAGGGAAGAAGTATTGGCGGAAGAGCGTCGTGTTCGGGTGCACCCCGGCGAAGCCCTCGCAGAGATGCGTGAAAAGGGCCATGCATGCCACCGCATTCGGAGTGAAATCCAAAAGACGGAAGCCGAAGGTGTGCATGATATCGCTGAAGAAATCAGAGAAGGGAGGGCACAGCCCGCAAGAAAAGTAATCAACGAAGAAGGGGTACCGATTTGGGGCAGGCTCGGCGCAGGCGGCGGGGATGACGCGCGTGGCCGGGTGCCCCGAATTCTCCCCCCTGTCTTCACTCCCCACAGGGGCCTGAAGAGGTCCCGAAGCTCGAGCACGTCAACCGTAGAGGGGAAGAAGAAGGCGGACTGCATCCAGTCCCCCGACAGCGCGCTCTCCGGCGGCTCCGCACCCCTGGCATCCTTGGCCACCCCTTTACCCTTGGTGGATTTTGGCACCATGGTGGCTGAAGGAGGAGGGAGGAGCGGAGGGCGGCAGAAGCACAATGGCGACGAGCGGAGACGAAGCCTGGAGAAGAGGAGGGAGGCAGGCAGAGGTCTCCAAGATTGGGGTTGCGCGAAGGGTAAAAGGAACAGTGCGCCCACGGTTATCCCTTTTTTGGGGGAAGCCGTGGGTCGCGCCGCCCATTTACTGCGATGTGACGCATGCGTGTGAAAACCGCCCCACGCATGCCGCCCACGTCACGCACGCCCCTCCACGCCGCGCCACGCGCGCGGGACGTGGGAAGTGATGAAGCTATGTACCTAGGGTAGGGTCATGGACCTGTCCAAACTACCCTCCCCAAGGACATCCCTAGAAGAAATCACCTTTCAATCGACTTGGAGGTGATCCACTCGACGAACTCGAAGACACTCGACCATGAAGACTACCACTTGACCAAGATCCGCCCACTCGACGGCTAGGAAATCTAAAGTCACTCCACTCGCTAACGGACGGGCATTAAGTGGCTTTTATGGTCATCATAGCACTTTATTAGTGGCGTTACCAGTAACGCCCGACCTTAATGTACCTTAAACCCTGCATAACTGAGGGCCGGAGGGGTCTGGCGAACTCTATATAAGCCACCCCCTCCTCAGTGTAAAGGGTTCGCACCCCTGTAATTCACACACACATAATCCAGTCGACCGCCTCCGGGCTCCGAGACGTAGGGCTATTACTTCTTCCGAGAAGGGCCTGAACTCGTAAACCTCGTGTGTCTACAACTACTCCATAGCTAGGATCTTGCCTCTCCATACTTACCCCCTACACTACTGTCAGACTTAGAACCACGAGAGGAAGCACAGCGCGCGAAAAATCATACCACGGTAAAAACCGCCCCGCCTGCGCGCGCACCGTTTTGGGCCTGCCCCCAACAACGTGTCGCGCTTATGCTTGGCCCAGGCCTGGGGGCTCCTGTCGGTGTACAAAACTAGGGGCACATTTTTGTGCCCCTTTACCTGTGCACGGGCAGTCAGAGCCGCGCCCGCGACCACACCAAGCAGAGCGAGGGAGGTGAGCCAAGGAAAGACCGAAGCCCAAGATGGCCAGAACAACGCCAAGACCAAGGCCACAAAGAGCAAAGGGATGAAGCAGGTCCCCCCGGCAGGAGACCCTTGCCGGGGGCAGCCCCGGCAAGACTCTTGCCGGGGCAGCTCGCCCCACACCAATGGAGTGAGCCACCCTTGAGCCCACGATCCCCGACGCCATCATCCGCGTAGGGCTGAGGCTCGGGAAGGCACCTCCAAGGTGGCATGCAGATCTTTGTGAAGACATATCCAAGAATAAACTAGGATTAGAAGACGACGACCCCCGGCAAGAACCTTGCCAGGGACGACGGCGTACCCCTGGCAAGACCCTTGCCGAGGACGACGACGTGCCATGACAAGACCCTTGCCGGGTCACCCGGCAAGGCCCTTGCCAAGCGCGACAGCAGGGCCACCATCAGGCCCACACCAGCCAAGTCTCCGCCGCCGTTCGCATGCAGCTGCCGACCCAACAAGCTGGGCAGGCACCTACGTCTCAACATGCAGCCCTACATGGAGGCTCCACCACCGCGCCACCTCAGTTGCCTGCCTGCCTACATGGCACCGCATGCATCACTGGCCAGGGCGCGTGTCGAAGCTTGGAGGAGCGGCGACGGACGGGACGGGCCTCGCCCCCGTCCCCCAATAAAGTGAAGGGACACCTAAGCTTCGCATTAAATGTGATTTGTCCTGTAATACCAGCGATAACCTTGCAACACTATTGCCTTTCCACCTCCTGTGTGCCACTGTGGCAACCTCTTTTTCTATAAAAGGAGGCCCAAGGCGACGAGGGAAAGGATTCGGCTTTTTGGAGCTCGTTACACTCCATAGCTAGCTCAAGAACTCAGAATACATCCAGCAAAGCAGGAGTAGGGTTTTACGCATCCTCGCGGCCCAAACCTGGATAAATGAACCACGTGCTCTCTGTTAGACCCGCTCTTCTCTCAACCCCGCGCCCCGCAACCGCAGTAGGGATTCTTGTGATCCTATAGGTGTCGTTTCCCACCGACAGTTGGCAACAATCATGATTGTAGATTCTTATTGAAATAGAGAAACAAATTTAAATTTAGTTCGAATTGCAGCGGTAGTATAGACATTTGGAATGCACTAAAATGTTGGTATGAGTAGGTTACATGCATTATACAGCCAACGAAATTTTTTAATTGGAGATAACATATTGGTATGAGTAGCTTTGAATAGCATTTGTATAGTAAGACGGGACAAGACTCTCTCTTTGTGTGGTGTGAATAGTTTTATTCTTTTCATTTTTTTCATTGAGGGAAGTGTGAATTGATTTGGTACGTACAAGTACAATATTACAAGTTAGGCTTGTCCCTAAAATTCAACCCGCGCCTTGTTATATCCCGAAAATTCAGATATCGTGCTCCCAAAACCGGTGCCTTCACAACCCGCGGCTTGCTATCCCGAAACTACAACGCGCGCGAAAACTCCCTCCAGGTGCCAAATCCCGACACGCGAAATCCCCCTTCTAACCCTGAGCCGAAAGGGCCGCTAGTTCAAATTGGTGGGGGTACTTTTGTAACACACCCTACATTTTGGGCAAGCGCATGCCTAAGTCATGGTTCCCACCTCCCATCGCCTCCTTTTCAGCATTCAAAATCCCAGGCCGCCATAACCTCTCCGCTCCAGCCGCAAAACCCCACCCTCCTCCGTTCGCCACGTCACCGCTGCCCAGCCAGAGCCTCTTCCCCGACGACGTCGTCCACCACAACAGCTCGGCGTCCCTCATCCACCTCCCTGGTTGAGGATCCGTCGTCCATCTCGTCGTCCCGGCAGTTCAGCCGCCCCATCCTCCACCTCCAAGGATCTGCTCCGATGATCGCCTCGTCTATTGAGGCTGCTCCATCCCCACAACGCCGCCTTAACCCGCTCCACTGGAACAGCAACATCCTCACCGACTCCTCGGATGAAGCCGAGGCCTACTCGGCGCCACCAAAGAGGTTGTACACTCATCGCATCACACCTTCTCCTTAACTCAACCTCCCGGAGCCGACGATGCTCCATCCCGCACCCCCATGGAGTGGTTACCTCGAAGCCGGTGCCGCAGGTGACATCTCCATAGCGGCTCTCCCCCAGTGCGAGGCCCCTTTGGCGGCAGCGTCCATACGAGCCGGATCCACTGCTCCGGCTCTCGCTCGCTCGCTTGCGCTAGTGCTGCTGCTCTCCCCCTTGCTCGTGCTACTTCTCTGCTCCGATTTATGTACAATCC